>NW_028225392.1:0-512665 GCF_052327205.1 Somniosus microcephalus | reverse complement strand
CACCCTCCTAACTTCACCTTCTCCTTCTCCTTCTTCTGCTTCTTCTGATTCACCCTCCTGACTTCACCTTCTCCTTCTCCTTCTTCTGCTTCTTCTGATTCACCCTCCAGACTTCACCTTCTCCTTCTCCTTCTTCTGCTTCTTCTGATTCACCCTCCAGACTTCACCTTCTCCTTCTCCTTCTTCTGCTTCTTCTGATTCACCCTCCAGACCTCACCTTCTCCTTCTACTTCTTCTACTACTTCTGATTCACCCTCCAGACTTCATCTTCTCCTTCTCCTTCTTCTGCTTCTTCTGATTCACCCTCCAGACTTCACCTTCTCCTTCTCCTTCTTCTGCTTCTTCTGATTCACCCTCCAGACTTCACCTTCTCCTTCTCCTTCTTCTACTTCTTCTGATTCACCCTCCAGACCTCACCTTCTCCTTCTCCTTCTTCTACTTCTTCTGATACATCCTCCAGTCTTCACCTTCTCCTTCTCCTTCTTCTGTTTCTTCTGCTTCACCCTCCAGAATTCACCTTCTCCTTCTCTTTCTTCTGCTTCTTCTGATTCACCCTCCAGACTTCACCTTCTCCTTCTCCTTCTTCTGATTCTTCTGATTCACCCTCCAGACTTCACCTTCTCCTTCTCCTTCTTCTGCTTCTTCTGATTCACACTCCTGACTTCACCTTCTCCTTCTCCTTCTTCTGCTTCTTCTGATTCACCCTCCAGACTTCAACTTCTCCTTCTCCTTCTTCTACTTCTTCTGATTCACCCTCCAGACTTCACCTTCTCCTTCTCCTTCTTCTACTTCTTCTGATTCACCCTCCAGTCTTCACCTTCTCCTTCTCCTTCTTCTGTTTCATCTGCTTCACCCTCCAGACTTCACCTTCTCCTTCTCTTTCTTCTGCTTCTTCTGATTCACCAACCAGACTTCACCTTCTCCTTCTCCTTCTTCTGATTCTTCTGATTCACCCTCCAGACTTCACCTTCTCCTTCTCCTTCTTCTGCTTCTTCTGATTCACCCTCCTGACTTCACCTTCTCCATCTCCTTCTTCTACTTCTTCTGATTCACCCTCCTGACTTCACCTTCTCCTTCTCCTTCTTCTACTTCTTCTGATTCACCCTCCAGACTTCACCTTCTCCTTCTCCTTCTTCTGCTTCTTCTGATTCACCCTCCAGACTTCACCTTCTCATTCTCCTTCTTCTGCTTCTTCTGCTGCGCCCTCCAGACTTCACCTTCTCCTTCTCCTTCTTCTGCTTCTTCTGCTTCACACTCCAGACTTCACCTTCTCCTTCTCCTTCTTCTGCTTCTTCTGCTGCACCCTCCAGGCTTCACCTTCTCCTTCTCCTTCTTCTGCTTCTTCTGCTTCACCGTCCTGACTTCACCTTCTCCTTCTCCTTCTTCTACTTCTTCTGCTACACCCCCCTGACTTCACCTGCTCCTTCTCCTTCTTCTGCTTCTTCTGATTCATCCTCTTAACTTCACCTACTCCTTCTCCTTCTTCTGCTTCTTCTGATTCACCCTCCTGACTTCACCTTCTCCTTCTCCTTCTTCTGCTTCTTCTGATTCACCCTCCAGACTTCACCTTCTCCTTCTCCTTCTTCTGCTTCTTCTGATTCACCCTCCAGACTTCACCTTCTCCTTCTCCTTCTTCTACTTCTTCTGATTCACCCTCCAGACTTCACCTTCTCCTTCTCCTTCTTCTACTTCGTCTGATTCACCCTCCAGACTTCACCTTCTCCTTCTCCTTCTTCTACTTCTTCTGATTCACCCTCCAGTCTTCACCTACTCCTTCTCCTTCTTCTGTTTCTTCTGCTTCACCCTCCAGACTTCCCCTTCTCCTTCTCTTTCTTCTGCTTCTTCTGATTCACCCTCCAGACTTCATCTTCTCCTTCTCCTTCTTCTGATTCTTCTGATTCACCCTCCAGACTTCACCTTCTCCTTCTCCTTCTTCTGCTTCTTCTGATTCACTCTCCTGACTTCACCTTCTCCTTCTCCTTCTTCTACTTCTTCTGCTTCACCCTCCAGACTTCACCTTCTCCTTCTCCTTCTTCTACTTCTTCTGATTCACCCTCCAGACTTCACCTTCTCCTTCTCCTTCTTCTGCTTCTTCTGATTCACCCTCCAGACTTCACCTTCTCCTTCTCCTTATTCTGCTTCTTCTGATTCACCCTTTGACTTCACCTTCTCCTTCTCCTTCTTCTGCTTCTTCTGATTCACCCTCCAGACTTCACCTTTTCCTTCTCCTTCTTCTGCTTCTTCTGATTCACCCTCCAGACTTCGCCTTCTCCTTCTCCTTCTTCTGCTTCTTCTGATTCACCCTCCAGACTTCACCTTCTCCTTCTCCTTCTTCTACTTCTTCTGATTCACCCTCCAGACTTCACCTTCTCCTTCTCTTTCTTCTGCTTCTTCTGATTCTCCCTCCAGACTTCACCTTCTCCTTCTCCTTCTTCTGATTCTTCTGATTCACCCTCCAGACTTCACCTTCTCCTTCTCCTTCTTCTGCTTCTTCTGATTCACCCTCCTGACTTCACCTTCTCCTTCTCCTTCTTCTACTTCTTCTGATTCACCCTCCTGACTTCACCTTCTCCTTCTCCTTCTTCTACTTCTTCTGCTTCACCCTCCAGACTTCACCTTCTCCTTCTCCTTCTTCTACTTCTTCTGATTCACCCTCCAGACTTCACCTTCTCCTTCTCCTTCTTCTACTTCTTCTGATTCACCCTCCAGACTTCACCTTCTCCTTCTCCTTCTTCTACTTCTTCTGATTCACCCTCCAGACTTCACCTTCTCCTTCTCTTTCTTCTGCTTCTTCTGATTCACCCTCCAGACTTCACCTTCTCCTTCTCCTTCTTCTGCTTCTTCTGATTCACCCTCCTAACTTCACCTTCTCCTTCTCCTTCTTCTGCTTCTTCTGATTCACCCTCCTGACTTCACCTTCTCCTTCTCCTTCTTCTGCTTCTTCTGATTCACCCTCCAGACTTCACCTTCTCCTTCTCCTTCTTCTGCTTCTTCTGATTCACCCTCCAGACTTCACCTTCTCCTTCTCCTTCTTCTGCTTCTTCTGATTCACCCTCCAGACCTCACCTTCTCCTTCTACTTCTTCTACTACTTCTGATTCACCCTCCAGACTTCATCTTCTCCTTCTCCTTCTTCTGCTTCTTCTGATTCACCCTCCAGACTTCACCTTCTCCTTCTCCTTCTTCTGCTTCTTCTGATTCACCCTCCAGACTTCACCTTCTCCTTCTCCTTCTTCTACTTCTTCTGATTCACCCTCCAGACCTCACCTTCTCCTTCTCCTTCTTCTACTTCTTCTGATACATCCTCCAGTCTTCACCTTCTCCTTCTCCTTCTTCTGTTTCTTCTGCTTCACCCTCCAGAATTCACCTTCTCCTTCTCTTTCTTCTGCTTCTTCTGATTCACCCTCCAGACTTCACCTTCTCCTTCTCCTTCTTCTGATTCTTCTGATTCACCCTCCAGACTTCACCTTCTCCTTCTCCTTCTTCTGCTTCTTCTGATTCACACTCCTGACTTCACCTTCTCCTTCTCCTTCTTCTACTTCTTCTGATTCACCCTCCTGACTTCACCTTCTCCTTCTCCTTCTTCTACTTCTTCTGCTTCACCCTCCAGACTTCACCTTCTCCTTCTCCTTCTTCTACTGCTTCTGATTCACCCTCCTGACTTCACCTTCTCCTTCTCCTTCTTCTGCTTCTTCTGATTCACCCTCCAGACTTCACCTTCTCCTTCTCCTTCTTCTGCTTCTTCTGATTCACCCTCCAGACTTCACCTTCTCCTTCTCCTTCTTCTACTTCTTCTGATTCACCCTCCAGACTTCACCTTCTCCTTCTCCTTCTTCTACTTCGTCTGATTCACCCTCCAGACTTCACCTTCTCCTTCTCCTTCTTCTACTTCTTCTGATTCACCCTCCAGTCTTCACCTACTCCTTCTCCTTCTTCTGTTTCTTCTGCTTCACCCTCCAGACTTCCCCTTCTCCTTCTCTTTCTTCTGCTTCTTCTGATTCACCCTCCAGACTTCATCTTCTCCTTCTCCTTCTTCTGATTCTTCTGATTCACCCTCCAGACTTCACCTTCTCCTTCTCCTTCTTCTGCTTCTTCTGATTCACTCTCCTGACTTCACCTTCTCCTTCTCCTTCTTCTACTTCTTCTGCTTCACCCTCCAGACTTCACCTTCTCCTTCTCCTTCTTCTACTTCTTCTGATTCACCCTCCAGACTTCACCTTCTCCTTCTCCTTCTTCTGCTTCTTCTGATTCACCCTCCAGACTTCACCTTCTCCTTCTCCTTATTCTGCTTCTTCTGATTCACCCTTTGACTTCACCTTCTCCTTCTCCTTCTTCTGCTTCTTCTGATTCACCCTCCAGACTTCACCTTTTCCTTCTCCTTCTTCTGCTTCTTCTGATTCACCCTCCAGACTTCGCCTTCTCCTTCTCCTTCTTCTGCTTCTTCTGATTCACCCTCCAGACTTCACCTTCTCCTTCTCCTTCTTCTACTTCTTCTGATTCACCCTCCAGACTTCACCTTCTCCTTCTCTTTCTTCTGCTTCTTCTGATTCTCCCTCCAGACTTCACCTTCTCCTTCTCCTTCTTCTGATTCTTCTGATTCACCCTCCAGACTTCACCTTCTCCTTCTCCTTCTTCTGCTTCTTCTGATTCACCCTCCTGACTTCACCTTCTCCTTCTCCTTCTTCTACTTCTTCTGATTCACCCTCCTGACTTCACCTTCTCCTTCTCCTTCTTCTACTTCTTCTGCTTCACCCTCCAGACTTCACCTTCTCCTTCTCCTTCTTCTACTTCTTCTGATTCACCCTCCAGACTTCACCTTCTCCTTCTCCTTCTTCTACTTCTTCTGATTCACCCTCCAGACTTCACCTTCTCCTTCTCCTTCTTCTACTTCTTCTGATTCACCCTCCAGACTTCACCTTCTCCTTCTCTTTCTTCTGCTTCTTCTGATTCACCCTCCAGACTTCACCTTCTCCTTCTCCTTCTTCTGCTTCTTCTGATTCACCCTCCTAACTTCACCTTCTACTTCTCCTTCTTCTGCTTCTTCTGATTCACCCTCCTGACTTCACCTTCTCCTTCTCCTTCTTCTGCTTCTTCTGATTCACCCTCCAGACTTCACCTTCTCCTGCTCCTTCTTCTGCTTCTTCTGATTCACCCTCCAGACTTCACCTTCTCCTTCTCCTTCTTCTGCTTCTTCTGATTCACCCTCCAGACCTCACCTTCTCCTTCTACTTCTTCTACTACTTCTGATTCACCCTCCAGACTTCATCTTCTCCTTCTCCTTCTTCTGCTTCTTCTGATTCACCCTCCAGACTTCACCTTCTCCTTCTCCTTCTTCTGCTTCTTCTGATTCACCCTCCAGACTTCACCTTCTCCTTCTCCTTCTTCTACTTCTTCTGATTCACCCTCCAGACCTCACCTTCTCCTTCTCCTTCTTCTACTTCTTCTGATACATCCTCCAGTCTTCACCTTCTCCTTCTCCTTCTTCTGTTTCTTCTGCTTCACCCTCCAGAATTCACCTTCTCCTTCTCTTTCTTCTGCTTCTTCTGATTCACCCTCCAGACTTCACCTTCTCCTTCTCCTTCTTCTGATTCTTCTGATTCACCCTCCAGACTTCACCTTCTCCTTCTCCTTCTTCTGCTTCTTCTGATTCACACTCCTGACTTCACCTTCTCCTTCTCCTTCTTCTACTTCTTCTGATTCACCCTCCTGACTTCACCTTCTCCTTCTCCTTCTTCTACTTCTTCTGCTTCACCCTCCAGACTTCACCTTCTCCTTCTCCTTCTTCTACTGCTTCTGATTCACCCTCCAGACTTCACCTTCTCCTTCTCCTTCTTCTACTTCTTCTGATTCACCCTCCAGACTTCACCTTCTCCTTCTCCTTCTTCTACTTCTTCTGATTCACCCTCCAGACTTCACCTTCTCCTTCTCCTTCTTCTGCTTCTTCTGATTCACCCTCCAGACTTCACCTTCTCCTTCTCCTTATTCTGCTTCTTCTGATTCTCCCTCCAGACTTCACCTTCTCCTTCTCCTTCTTCTGCTTCTTCTGATTCACCCTCCAGACTTCACCTTCTCCTTCTCCTTCTTCTGCTTCTTCTGATTCATCCTCCAGACTTCACCTTCTCATTCTCCTTCTTCTACTTCTTCTGATTCACCCTCCAGACTTCACCTTCTCCTTCTCGTTATTCTGCTTCTTCTGATTCACCCTCCAGACTTCACCTTCTCCATCTCCTTCTTCTGCTTCTTCTGATTCACCCTCCAGACTTCACCTTCTCCTTCTCCTTCGTCTACTTCTTCTGATTCACCCTCCAGACTACACCTTCTCCTTCTCCTTCTTCTACTTCTTCTGATTCACCCTCCAGACTTCACCTTCTCCTTCTCCTTCTTCTACTTCTTCTGATTCACCCTCCAGACTTCACCTTCTCCTTCTCCTTCTTCTACTTCTTCTGATTCACCCTCCAGTCTTCACCTTCTCCTTCTCCTTCTTCTGTTTCTTCTGCTTCACCCTCCAGACTTCACCTTCTCCTTCTCTTTCTTCTGCTTCTTCTGATTCACCCTCCAGACTTCACCTTCTCCTTCTCCTTCTTCTGATTCTTCTGATTCACCCTCCTGACTTCACCTTCTCCTTCTCCTTCTTCTACTTCTTCTGATTCACCCTCCTGACTTCACCTTCTCCTTCTCCTTCTTCTACTTCTTCTGCTTCACCCTCCAGACTTCACCTTCTCCTTCTCCTTCTTCTACTTCTTCTGATTCACCCTCCAGACTTCACCTTCTCCTTCTCCTTCTTCTGCTTCTTCTGATTCACCCTCCAGACTTCACCTTCTCCTTCTCCTTATTCTGCTTCTTCTGATTCACCCTCCAGACTTCAACTTCTCCTTCTCCTTATTCTGCTTCTTCTGATTCACCCTCCTGACTTCACCTTCTCCTTCTCCTTCTTCTACTTCTTCTGCTTCACCCTCCAGACTTCACCTTCTCCTTCTCCTTCTTCTACTTCTTCTGATTCACCCTCCAGACTTCACCTTCTCCTTCTCCTTCTTCTGCTTCTTCTGATTCACCCTCCAGACTTCACCTTCTCCTTCTCCTTATTCTGCTTCTTCTGATTCACCCTCCAGACTTCAACTTCTCCTTCTCCTTATTCTGCTTCTTCTGATTCACCCTCCAGACTTCACCATCTCCTTCTCCTTCCTTTGCTTCTTCTGATTCACCCTCCAGACTTCACCTTCTCCTTCTCCTTCTTCTGATTCTTCTGATTCACCCTCCAGACTTCACCTTCTCCTTCTCCATCTTATGCTTCTTCTGATTCACCCTCCTGACTTCACCTTCTCCTTCTCCTTCTTCTACTTCTTCTGATTCACCCTCCTGACTTCACCTTCTCCTTCTCCATCTTCTACTTCTTCTGCTTCACCCTCCAGACTTCAACTTCTCCTTCTCCTTCTTCTACTTCTTCTGATTCACCCTCCAGACTTCACCTTCTCCTTCTCCTTCTTCTGCTTCTTCTGATTCACCCTCCAGACTTCACCTTCTCCTTCTCCTTCTTCTGCTTCTTCTGATTCACCCTCCAGACTTCACCTTCTCCTTCTCCTTCTTCTGCTTCTTCTGATTCACCCTCCAGACTTCACCTTCTCCTTCTCCTTCTTCTACTTCTTCTGATTCACCCTCCAGACTTCACCTTCTCCATCTCCTTCTTCTGCCTCTTCTGATTCACCCTCCAGACTTCACCTTCTCCTTCTCCTTCGTCTACTTCTTCTGATTCACCCTCCAGACTACACCTTCTCCTTCTCCTTCTTCTACTTCTTCTGATTCACCCTCCAGAATTCACCTTCTCCTTCTCCTTCTTCTGTTTCTTCTGATTCACCCTCCAGACTTCATCTTCTCCTTCTCCTTCTTCTGCTTCTTCTGATTCACCCTCCAGACTTCACCTTCTCCTTCTCCTTCTTCTACTTCTTCTGATTCACCCTCCAGACTTCACCTTCTCCTTCTCCTTCTTCTACTTCTTCTGATTCACCCTCCAGTCTTCACCTTCTCCTTCTCCTTCTTCTGTTTCTTCTGCTTCACCCTCCAGACTTCACCTTCTCCTTCTCTTTCTTCTGCTTCTTCTGATTCACCCTCCAGACTTCACCTTCTCCTTCTCCTTCTTCTGATTCTTCTGATTCACCCTCCAGACTTCACCTTCTCCTTCTCCTTCTTCTGCTTCTTCTGATTCACCCTCCTGACTTCACCTTCTCCTTCTCCTTCTTCTACTTCTTCTGATTCACCCTCCTGACTTCACCTTCTCCTTCTCCTTCTTCTACTTCTTCTGCTTCACCCTCCAGACTTCACCTTCTCCTTCTCCTTCTTCTACTTCTTCTGATTCACCCTCCAGACTTCACCTTCTCCTTCTCCTTCTTCTGCTTCTTCTGATTCACCCTCCAGACTTCACCTTCTCCTTCTCCTTATTCTGCTTCTTCTGATTCACCCTCCAGACTTCAACTTCTCCTTCTCCTTATTCTGCTTCTTCTGATTCACCCTCCAGACTTCACCTTCTCCTTCTCCTTCCTTTGCTTCTTCTGATTCACCCTCCAGACTTCACCTTCTCCTTCTCCTTCTTCTGATTCTTCTGATTCACCCTCCAGACTTCACCTTCTACTTCTCCTTCTTCTACCTCTTCTGATTCACCCTCCAGACTTCACCTTCTCCTTCTCCTTCTTCTACTTCTTCTGATTCACCCTCCTGACTTCACCTTCTCCTTCTCCATCTTCTACTTCTTCTGATTCACCCTCCAGACTTCACCTTCTACTTCTCCTTCTTCTGCTTCTTCTGATTCACCCTCCAGACTTCACCTTCTCCTTCTCCTTCTTCTACTTCTTCTGATTCACCCTCCAGACTTCACCTTCTCCTTCTCCTTCTTCTACTTCTTCTGATTCACCCTCCAGTCTTCACCTTCTCCTTCTCCTTCTTCTGTTTCTTCTGCTTCACCCTCCAGACTTCACCTTCTCCTTCTCTTTCTTCTGCTTCTTCTGATTCACCCTCCAGACTTCACCTTCTCCTTCTCCTTCTTCTGATTCTTCTGATTCACCCTCCAGACTTCACCTTCTCCTTCTCCTTCTTCTGCTTCTTCTGATTCACCCTCCTGACTTCACCTTCTCCTTCTCCTTCTTCTACTTCTTCTGATTCACCCTCCTGACTTCACCTTCTCCTTCTCCTTCTTCTACTTCTTCTGCTTCACCCTCCAGACTTCACCTTCTCCTTCTCCTTCTTCTGCTTCTTCTGATTCACCCTCCAGACTTCACCTTCTCCTTCTCCTTCTTCTGCTTCTTCTGATTCACCCTCCAGACATCACCTTCTCCTTCTCCTTATTCTGCTTCTTCTGAATCACCCTCCAGACTTCACCTTCTCCTTCTCCTTCTTCTGCTTCTTCTGATTCACCCTCCAGACTTCACCTTCTCCTTCTCCTTCTTCTGCTTCTTCTGATTCACCCTCCAGACTTCACCTTCTCCTTCTCCTTCTTCTACTTCTTCTGATTCACCCTCCAGACTTCACCTTCTCCATCTCCTTCTTCTGCTTCTTCTGATTCACCCTCCAGACTTCACCTTCTCCTTCTCCTTCGTCTACTTCTTCTGATTCACCCTCCAGACTACACCTTCTCCTTCTCCTTCTTCTACTTCTTCTGATTCACCCTCCAGACTTCACCTTCTCCTTCTCCTTCTTCTGTTTCTTCTGATTCACCCTCCAGACTGCATCTTCTCCTTTTCCTTCTTCTGCTTCTTCTGATTCACCCTCCAGACTTCACCTTCTCCTTCTCCTTCTTCTACTTCTTCTGATTCACCCTCCAGACTTCACCTTCTCCTTCTCCTTCTTCTACTTCTTCTGATTCACCCTCCAGTCTTCACCTTCTCCTTCTCCTTCTTCTGTTTCTTCTGCTTCACCCTCCAGACTTCACCTTCTCCTTCTCTTTCTTCTGCTTCTTCTGATTCACCCTCCAGACTTCACCTTCTCCTTCTCCTTCTTCTGATTCTTCTGATTCACCCTCCAGACTTCACCTTCTCCTTCTCCTTCTTCTGTTTCTTCTGATTCACCCTCCAGACTTCATCTTCTCCTTCTCCTTCTTCTACTTCTTCTGATTCACCCTCCAGACTTCACCTTCTCCTTCTCCTTCTTCTACTTCTTCTGATTCACCCTCCAGACTTCACCTTCTCCTTCTCCTTCTTCTGCTTCTTCTGATTCACCCTCCAGACTTCACCTTCTCCTTCTCCTTCTTCTACTTCTTCTGATTCACCCTCCAGACTTAACCTTCTCCTTCTCCTTCTTCTGCTTCTTCTGATTCACCCTCCAGACTTCACCTTCTCCTTCTCCTTCGTCTACTTCTTCTGATTCACCCTCCAGACTACACCTTCTCCTTCTCCTTCTTCTACTTCTTCTGATTCACCCTCCAGACTTCACCTTCTCCTTCTCCTTCTTCTGTTTCTTCTGATTCACCCTCCAGACTTCATCTTCTCCTTCTCCTTCTTCTACTTCTTCTGATTCACCCTCCAGACTTCACCTTCTCCTTCTCCTTCTTCTACTTCTTCTGATTCACCCTCCGGACTTCATCTTCTCCTTCTCCTTCTTCTGCTTCTTCTGATTCACCCTCCAGACTTCACCTTCTCCTTCTCCTTCTTCTGCTTCTTCTGATTCACCCTCCAGACTTCAACTTCTCCTTCTCCTTCTTCTACTTCTTCTGATTCACCCTCCAGACTTCACCTTCTCCTTCTCCTTCTTCTACTTCTTCTGATTCACCCTCCAGTCTTCACCTTCTCCTTCTCCTTCTTCTGTTTCATCTGCTTCACCCTCCAGACTTCACCTTCTCCTTCTCTTTCTTCTGCTTCTTCTGATTCACCCACCAGACTTCACCTTCTCCTTCTCCTTCTTCTGATTCTTCTGATTCACCCTCCAGACTTCACCTTCTCCTTCTCCTTCTTCTGCTTCTTCTGATTCACCCTCCTGACTTCACCTTCTCCATCTCCTTCTTCTACTTCTTCTGATTCACCCTCCTGACTCCACCTTCTCCTTCTCCTTCTTCTACTTCTTCTGATTCACCCTCCAGACTTCACCTTCTCCTTCTCCTTCTTCTGCTTCTTCTGATTCACCCTCCAGACTTCACCTTCTCATTCTCCTCCTTCTGCTTCTTCTGCTGCGCCCTCCAGACTTCACCTTCTCCTTCTCCTTCTTCTGCTTCTTCTGCTTCACACTCCAGACTTCACCTTCTCCTTCTCCTTCTTCTGCTTCTTCTGCTGCACCCTCCAGGCTTCACCTTCTCCTTCTCCTTCTTCTGCTTCTTCTGCTTCACCGTCCTGACTTCACCTTCTCCTTCTCCTTCTTCTACTTCTTCTGCTACACCCCCCTGACTTCACCTGCTCCTTCTCCTTCTTCTGCTTCTTCTGATTCATCCTCCTAACTTCACCTACTCCTTCTCCTTCTTCTGCTTCTTCTGATTCACCCTCCTGACTTCACCTTCTCCTTCTCCTTCTTCTGCTTCTTTTGATTCACCCTCCAGACTTCACCTTCTCCTTCTCCTTCTTCTGCTTCTTCTGATTCACCCTCCAGACTTCACCTTCTCCTTCTCCTTCTTCTGCTTCTTCTGATTCACCCTCCAGACCTCACCTTCTCCTTCTCCTTCTTCTACTTCTTCTGATTCACCCTCCAGACTTCATCTTCTTCTTCTCCTTCTTCTGCTTCTTCTGATTCACCCTCCAGACTTCACCTTCTCCTTCTCCTTCTTCTGCTTCTTCTGATTCACCCTCCAGACTTCACCTTCTCCTTCTCCTTCTTCTACTTCTTCTGATTCACCCTCCAGACTTCACCTTCTCCTTCTCCTTCTTCTACTTCTTCTGATTCACCCTCCAGTCTTCACCTTCTCCTTCTCCTTCTTCTGTTTCTTCTGCTTCACCCTCCAGACTTCACCTTCTCCTTCTCTTTCTTCTGCTTCTTCTGCTTCACCCTCCAGACTTCACCTTCTCCTTCTCCTTCTTCTGCTTCTTCTGATTCACCCTCCTGACTTCACCTTCTCCTTCTCCTTCTTCTACTTCTTCTGATTCACCCTCCTGACTTCACCTTCTCCTTCTCCTTCTTCTACTTCTTCTGCTTCACCATCCAGACTTCACCTTCTCCTTCTCTTTCTTCTACTTCTTCTGATTCACCCTCCAGACTTCACCTTCTCCTTCTCCTTCTTCTGCTTCTTCTGATTCACCCTCCAGACTTCACCTTCTCCTTCTCCTTATTCTGCTTCTTCTGATTCACCCTCCAGACTTCACCTTCTCCTTCTCCTTCTTCTGCTTCTTCTGATTCACCCTCCAGACTTCTCCTTCTCCTTCTCCTTCTTCTGCTTCTTCTGATTCACCCTCCAGACTTCACCTTCTCCTTCTCCTTCTTCTGCTTCTTCTGATTCACCATCCAGACTTCACCTTCTCCTTCTCCTTCTTCTACTTCTTCTGATTCACCCTCCAGTCTTCACCTTCTCCTTCTCCTTCTTCTGTTTCATCTGCTTCACCCTCCAGACTTCACCATCTCCTTCTCTTTCTTCTGCTTCTTCTGATTCACCCTCCAGACTTCACCTTCTCCTTCTCCTTCTTCTGATTCTTCTGATTCACCCTCCAGACTTCACCTTCTCCTTCTCCTTCTTCTGCTTCTTCTGATTCACCCTCCTGACTTCACCTTCTCCTTCTCCTTCTTCTACTTCTTCTGATTCACCCTCCTGACTTCACCTTCTCCTTCTCCTTCTTCTACTTCTTCTGATTCACCCTCCAGACTTCACCTTCTCCTTCTCCTTCTTCTGCTTCTTCTGATTCACCCTCCAGACTTCACCTTCTCCTTCTCCTTATTCTGCTTCTTCTGAATCACCCTCCAGACTTCACCTTCTCCTTCTCCTTCTTCTGCTTCTTCTGATTCACCCTCCAGACTTCACCTTCTCCTTCTCCTTCTTCTGCTTCTTCTGATTCACCCTCCAGACTTCAACTTCACCTTCTCCTTCTTCTACTTCTTCTGATTCACCCTCCAGACTTCACCTTCTCCATCTCCTTCTTCTGCTTCTTCTGATTCACCCTCCAGACTTCACCTTCTCCTTCTCCTTCGTCTACTTCTTCTGATTCACCCTCCAGACTTCACCTTCTCCTTCTCCTTCTTCTGCTTCTTCTGATTCACCCTCCTGACTTCACCTTCTCCTTCTCCTTCTTCTACATCTTCTGATTCACCCTCCTGACTTCACCTTCTCCTTCTCCTTCTTCTACTTCTTCTGCTTCCCCCTCCAGACTTCACCTTCTCCTTCTCCTTCTTCTACTTCTTCTGATTCACCCTCCAGACTTCACCTTCTCCTTCTCCTTCTTCTACTTCTTCTGATTCACCCTCCAGACTTCACCTTCTCCTTCTCCTTCTTCTGCTTCTTCTGATTCACCCTCCAGACATCACCTTCTCCTTCTCCTTATTCTGCTTCTTCTGAATCACCCTCCAGACTTCACCTTCTCCTTCTCCTTCTTCTGCTTCTTCTGATTCACCCTCCAGACTTCACCTTCTCCTTCTCCTTCTTCTGCTTCTTCTGATTCACCCTCCAGACTTCACCTTCTCCTTCTCCTTCTTCTACTTCTTCTGATTCACCCTCCAGACTTCACCTTCTCCATCTCCTTCTTCTGCTTCTTCTGATTCACCCTCCAGACTTCACCTTCTCTTTCTCCTTCGTCTACTTCTTCTGATTCACCCTCCAGACTACACCTTCTCCTTCTCCTTCTTCTACTTCTTCTGATTCACCCTCCAGACTTCACCTTCTCCTTCTCCTTCTTCTGTTTCTTCTGATTCACCCTCCAGACTTCACCTTCTCCTTCTCCTTCTTCTACTACTTCTGATTCACCCTCCAGACTTCACCTTCTCCTTCTCCTTCTTCTACTTCTTCTGATTCACCCTCCAGACTTCATCTTCTCCTTCTCCTTCTTCTGCTTCTTCTGATTCACCCTCCAGACTTCACCTTCTCCTTCTCCTTCTTCTGCTTCTTCTGATTCACCCTCCAGACTTCACCTTCTCCTTCTCCTTCTTCTACTTCTTCTGATTCACCCTCCAGACTTCACCTTCTCCTTCTCCTTCTTCTACTTCTTCTGATTCACCCTCCAGTCTTCACCTTCTCCTTCTCCTTCTTCTGTTTCTTCTGCTTCACCCTCCAGACTTCACCTTCTCCTTCTCTTTCTTCTGCTTCTTCTGATTCACCCTCCAGACTTCACCTTCTCCTTCTCCTTCTTCTGATTCTTCTGATTCACCCTCCAGACTTCACCTTCTCCTTCTCCTTCTTCTGCTTCTTCTGATTCACCCTCCTGACTTCACCTTCTCCTTCTCCTTCTTCTACTTCTTCTGATTCACCCTCCTGACTTCAGCTTCTCCTTCTCCTTCTTCTACTTCTTCTGCTTCACCCTCCAGCCTTCACCTTCTCCTTCTCCTTCTTCTACTTCTTCTGATTCACCCTCCAGACTTCACCTTCTCCTTCTCCTTATTCTGCTTCTTCTGATTCACCCTCCAGACTTCACCTTCTCCTTCTCCTTCCTTTGCTTCTTCTGATTCACCCTCCAGACTTCACCTTCTCCTTCTCCTTCTTCTGATTCTTCTGATTCACCCTCCAGACTTCACCTTCTCCTTCTCCATCTTCTGCTTCTTCTGATTCACCCTCCTGACTTCACCTTCTCCTTCTCCTTCTTCTACTTCTTCTGATTCACCCTCCTGACTTCACCTTCTCCTTCTCCATCTTCTACTTCTTCTGCTTCACCCTCCAGACTTCAACTTCTCCTTCTCCTTCTTCTACTTCTTCTGATTCACCCTCCAGACTTCACCTTCTCCTTCTCCTTCTTCTGCTTCTTCTGATTCACCCTCCAGACTTCACCTTCTCCTTCTCCTTCTTCTGCTTCTTCTGATTCACCCTCCAGACTGCACCTTCTCCTTCTCCTTCTTCTACTTCTTCTGATTCACCCTCCAGACTTCACCTTCTCCTTCTCCTTCTTCTGCTTCTTCTGATTCACCCTCCAGACTTCACCTTCTCCTTCTCCTTTGTCTACTTCTTCTGATTCACCCTCCAGACTACACCTTCTCCTTCTCCTTCTTCTACTTCTTCTGATTAACCCTCCAGACTTCATCTTCTCCTTCTCCTTCTTCTACTTCTTCTGATTCACCCTCCAGACTTCACCTTCTCCTTCTCCTTCTTCTACTTCTTCTGATTCACCCTCCAGACTTCATCTTCTCCTTCTCCTTCTTCTGCTTCTTCTGATTCACCCTCCAGACTTCACCTTCTCCTTCTCCTTCTTCTGCTTCTTCTGATTCACCCTCCAGACTTCAACTTCTCCTTCTCCTTCTTCTACTTCTTCTGATTCACCCTCCAGACTTCACCTTCTCCTTCTCCTTCTTCTACTTCTTCCGATTCACCCTCCAGACTTCATCTTCTCCTTCTCCTTCTACTGCTTCTTCTGATTCACCCTCCAGACTTCACCTTCTCCTTCTCCTTCTTCTGCTTCTTCTGATTCACCCTCCAGACTTCACCTTCTCCTTCTCCTTCTTCTACTTCTTCTGATTCACCCTCCAGACTTCACCTTCTCCTTCTCCTTCTTCTACTTCTTCTGATTCACCCTCCAGTCTTCACCTTCTCCTTCTCCTTCTTCTGTTTCTTCTGCTTCACCCTCCAGACTTCACCTTCTCCTTCTCTTTCTTCTGCTTCTTCTGATTCACCCTCCAGACTTCACCTTCTCCTTCTCCTTCTTCTGATTCTTCTGATACACCCTCCAGACTTCACCTTCTCCTTCTCCTTCTTCTGCTTCTTCTGATTCACCCTCCTGACTTCACCTTCTCCTTCTCCTTCTTCTACTTCTTCTGATTCACCCTCCGGACTTCATCTTCTCCTTCTCCTTCTTCTGCTTCTTCTGATTCACCCTCCAGACTTCACCTTCTCCTTCTCCTTCTTCTGCTTCTTCTGATTCACCCTCCAGACTTCAACTTCTCCTTCTCCTTCTTCTACTTCTTCTGATTCACCCTCCAGACTTCACCTTCTCCTTCTCCTTCTTCTACTTCTTCTGATTCACCCTCCAGTCTTCACCTTCTCCTTCTCCTTCTTCTGTTTCATCTGCTTCACCCTCCAGACTTCACCTTCTCCTTCTCTTTCTTCTGCTTCTTCTGATTCACCCACCAGTCTTCACCTTCTCCTTCTCCTTCTTCTGATTCTTCTGATTCACCCTCCAGACTTCACCTTCTCCTTCTCCTTCTTCTGCTTCTTCTGATTCACCCTCCTGACTTCACCTTCTCCATCTCCTTCTTCTACTTCTTCTGATTCACCCTCCTGACTTCACCTTCTCCTTCTCCTTCTTCTACTTCTTCTGATTCACCCTCCAGACTTCACCTTCTCCTTCTCCTTCTTCTGCTTCTTCTGATTCACCCTCCAGACTTCACCTTCTCATTCTCCTTCTTCTGCTTCTTCTGCTGCGCCCTCCAGACTTCACCTTCTCCTTCTCCTTCTTCTGCTTCTTCTGCTTCACACTCCAGACTTCACCTTCTCCTTCTCCTTCTTCTGCTTCTTCTGCTGCACCCTCCAGGCTTCACCTTCTCCTTCTCCTTCTTCTGCTTCTTCTGCTTCACCGTCCTGACTTCACCTTCTCCTTCTCCTTCTTCTACTTCTTCTGCTACACCCCCCTGACTTCACCTGCTCCTTCTCCTTCTTCTGCTTCTTCTGATTCATCCTCCTAACTTCACCTACTCCTTCTCCTTCTTCTGCTTCTTCTGATTCACCCTCCTGACTTCACCTTCTCCTTCTCCTTCTTCTGCTTCTTCTGATTCACCCTCCAGACTTCACCTTCTCCTTCTCCTTCTTCTGCTTCTTCTGGTTCACCCTCCAGACTTCACCTTCTCCTTCTCCTTCTTCTGCTTCTTCTGATTCACCCTCCAGACCTCACCTTCTCCTTCTCCTTCTTCTACTTCTTCTGATTCACCCTCCAGACTTCATCTTCTTCTTCTCCTTCTTCTGCTTCTTCTGATTCACCCTCCAGACTTCACCTTCTCCTTCTCCTTCTTCTGCTTCTTCTGATTCACCCTCCAGACTTCACCTTCTCCTTCTCCTTCTTCTACTTCTTCTGATTCACCCTCCAGACTTCACCTTCTCCTTCTCCTTCTTCTACTTCTTCTGATTCACCCTCCAGTCTTCACCTTCTCCTTCTCCTTCTTCTGTTTCTTCTGCTTCACCCTCCAGACTTCACCTTCTCCTTCTCTTTCTTCTGCTTCTTCTGCTTCACCCTCCAGACTTCAACTTCTCCTTCTCCTTCTTCTGCTTCTTCTGATTCACCCTCCTGACTTCACCTTCTCCTTCTCCTTCTTCTACTTCTTCTGATTCACCCTCCTGACTTCACCTTCTCCTTCTTCTTCTTCTACTTCTTCTGCTTCACCATCCAGACTTCACCTTCTCCTTCTCCTTCTTCTACTTCTTCTGATTCACCCTCCAGACTTCACCTTCTCCTTCTCCTTCTTCTGCTTCTTCTGATTCACCCTCCAGACTTCACCTTCTCCTTCTCCTTATTCTGCTTCTTCTGATTCACCCTCCAGACTTCACCTTCTCCTTCTCCTTCTTCTGCTTCTTCTGATTCACCCTCCAGACTTCACCTTCTCCTTCTCCTTCTTCTGCTTCTTCTGATTCACCCTCCAGACTTCACCTTCTCCTTCTCCTTCTTCTGCTTCTTCTGATTCACCCTCCAGACTTCACCTTCTCCTTCTCCTTCTTCTACTTCTTCAGATTCACCCTCCAGTCTTCACCTTCTCCTTCTCCTTCTTCTGTTTCATCTGCTTCACCCTCCAGACTTCACCTTCTCCTTCTCTTTCTTCTGCTTCTTCTGATTCACCCTCCAGACTTCACCTTCTCCTTCTCCTTCTTCTGATTCTTCTGATTCACCCTCCAGACTTCACCTTCTCCTTCTCCTTCTTCTGCTTCTTCTGATTCACCCTCCTGACTTCACCTTCTCCTTCTCCTTCTTCTACTTCTTCTGATTCACCCTCCTGACTTCACCTTCTCCTTCTCCTTCTTCTACTTCTTCTGATTCACCCTCCAGACTTCACCTTCTCCTTCTCCTTCTTCTGCTTCTTCTGATTCACCCTCCAGACTTCACCTTCTCCTTCTCCTTCTTCTGCTTCTTCTGAATCACCCTCCAGACTTCACCTTCTCCTTCTCCTTCTTCTGCTTCTTCTGATTCACCCTCCAGACTTCACCTTCTCCTTCTCCTTCTTCTGCTTCTTCTGATTCACCCTCCAGACTTCACCTTCACCTTCTCCTTCTTCTACTTCTTCTGATTCACCCTCCAGACTTCACCTTCTCCATCTCCTTCTTCTGCTTCTTCTGATTCACCCTCCAGACTTCACCTTCTCCTTCTCCTTCGTCTACTTCTTCTGATTCACCCTCCAGACTTCATCTTCTTCTTCTCCTTCTTCTGCTTCTTCTGATTCACCCTCCAGACTTCACCTTCTCCTTCTCCTTCTTCTGCTTCTTCTGATTCACCCTCCAGACTTCACCTTCTCCTTCTCCTTCTTCTACTTCTTCTGATTCACCCTCCAGTCTTCACCTTCTCCTTCTCCTTCTTCTGTTTCTTCTGCTTCACCCTCCAGACTTCACCTTCTCCTTCTCTTTCTTCTGCTTCTTCTGCTTCACCCTCCAGACTTCACCTTCTCCTTCTCCTTCTTCTGCTTCTTCTGATTCACCCTCCTGACTTCACCTTCTCCTTCTCCTTCTTCTACTTCTTCTGATTCACCCTCCTGACTTCACCTTCTCCTTCTCCTTCTTCTACTTCTTCTGCTTCACCATCCAGACTTCACCTTCTCCTTCTCCTTCTTCTACTTCTTCTGATTCACCCTCCAGACTTCACCTTCTCCTTCTCCTTCTTCTGCTTCTTCTGATTCACCCTCCAGACTTCACCTTCTCCTTCTCCTTATTCTGCTTCTTCTGATTCACCCTCCAGACTTCACCTTCTCCTTCTCCTTCTTCTGCTTCTTCTGATTCACCCTCCAGACTTCACCTTCTCCTTCTCCTTCTTCTGCTTCTTCTGATTCACCCTCCAGACTTCACCTTCTCCTTCTCCTTCTTCTGCTTCTTCTGATTCACCCTCCAGACTTCACCTTCTCCTTCTCCTTCTTCTACTTCTTCTGATTCACCCTCCAGTCTTCACCTTCTCCTTCTCCTTCTTCTGTTTCATCTGCTTCACCCTCCAGACTTCACCTTCTCCTTCTCTTTCTTCTGCTTCTTCTGATTCACCCTCCAGACTTCACCTTCTCCTTCTCCTTCTTCTGATTCTTCTGATTCACCCTCCAGACTTCACCTTCTCCTTCTCCTTCTTCTGCTTCTTCTGATTCACCCTCCTGACTTCACCTTCTCCTTCTCCTTCTTCTACTTCTTCTGATTCACCCTCCTGACTTCACCTTCTCCTTCTCCTTCTTCTACTTCTTCTGATTCACCCTCCAGACTTCACCTTCTCCTTCTCCTTCTTCTGCTTCTTCTGATTCACCCTCCAGACTTCACCTTCTCCTTCTCCTTCTTCTGCTTCTTCTGAATCACCCTCCAGACTTCACCTTCTCCTTCTCCTTCTTCTGCTTCTTCTGATTCACCCTCCAGACTTCACCTTCTCCTTCTCCTTCTTCTGCTTCTTCTGATTCACCCTCCAGACTTCACCTTCACCTTCTCCTTCTTCTACTTCTTCTGATTCACCCTCCAGACTTCACCTTCTCCATCTCCTTCTTCTGCTTCTTCTGATTCACCCTCCAGACTTCACCTTCTCCTTCTCCTTCGTCTACTTCTTCTGATTCACCCTCCAGACTTCACCTTCTCCTTCTCCTTCTTCTGCTTCTTCTGATTCACCCTCCTGACTTCACCTTCTCCTTCTCCTTCTTCTACATCTTCTGATTCACCCTCCTGACTTCACCTTCTCCTTCTCCTTCTTCTACTTCTTCTGCTTCCCCCTCCAGACTTCACCTTCTCCTTCTCCTTCTTCTACTTCTTCTGATTCACCCTCCAGACTTCACCTTCTCCTTCTCCTTCTTCTACTTCTTCTGATTCACCCTCCAGACTTCACCTTCTCCTTCTCCTTCTTCTGCTTCTTCTGATTCACCCTCCAGACATCACCTTCTCCTTCTCCTTATTCTGCTTCTTCTGAATCACCCTCCAGACTTCACCTTCTCCTTCTCCTTCTTCTGCTTCTTCTGATTCACCCTCCAGACTTCACCTTCTCCTTCTCCTTCTTCTGCTTCTTCTGATTCACCCTCCAGACTTCACCTTCTCCTTCTCCTTCTTCTACTTCTTCTGATTCACCCTCCAGACTTCACCTTCTCCATCTCCTTCTTCTGCTTCTTCTGATTCACCCTCCAGACTTCACCTTCTCCTTCTCCTTCGTCTACTTCTTCTGATTCACCCTCCAGACTACACCTTCTCCTTCTCCTTCTTCTACTTCTTCTGATTCACCCTCCAGACTTCACCTTCTCCTTCTCCTTCTTCTGTTTCTTCTGATTCACCCTCCAGACTTCACCTTCTCCTTCTCCTTCTTCTACTACTTCTGATTCACCCTCCAGACTTCACCTTCTCCTTCTCCTTCTTCTACTTCTTCTGATTCACCCTCCAGACTTCATCTTCTCCTTCTCCTTCTTCTGCTTCTTCTGATTCACCCTCCAGACTTCACCTTCTCCTTCTCCTTCTTCTGCTTCTTCTGATTCACCCTCCAGACTTCACCTTCTCCTTCTCCTTCTTCTACTTCTTCTGATTCACCCTCCAGACTTCACCTTCTCCTTCTCCTTCTTCTACTTCTTCTGATTCACCCTCCAGTCTTCACCTTCTCCTTCTCCTTCTTCTGTTTCTTCTGCTTCACCCTCCAGACTTCACCTTCTCCTTCTCTTTCTTCTGCTTCTTCTGATTCACCCTCCAGACTTCACCTTCTCCTTCTCCTTCTTCTGATTCTTCTGATTCACCCTCCAGACTTCACCTTCTCCTTCTCCTTCTTCTGCTTCTTCTGATTCACCCTCCTGACTTCACCTTCTCCTTCTCCTTCTTCTACTTCTTCTGATTCACCCTCCTGACTTCAGCTTCTCCTTCTCCTTCTTCTACTTCTTCTGCTTCACCCTCCAGCCTTCACCTTCTCCTTCTCCTTCTTCTACTTCTTCTGATTCACCCTCCAGACTTCACCTTCTCCTTCTCCTTATTCTGCTACTTCTCATTCACCCTCCAGACTTCACCTTCTCCTTCTCCTTATTCTGCTTCTTCTGATTCACCCTCCAGACTTTACCTTCTCCTTCTCCTTCCTTTGCTTCTTCTGATTCACCCTCCAGACTTCACCTTCTCCTTCTCCTTCTTCTGATTCTTCTGATTCACCCTCCAGACTTCACCTTCTCCTTCTCCATCTTCTGCTTCTTCTGATTCACCCTCCTGACTTCACCTTCTCCTTCTCCTTCTTCTACTTCTTCTGATTCACCCTCCTGACTTCACCTTCTCCTTCTCCATCTTCTACTTCTTCTGCTTCACCCTCCAGACTTCAACTTCTCCTTCTCCTTCTTCTACTTCTTCTGATTCACCCTCCAGACTTCACCTTCTCCTTCTCCTTCTTCTGCTTCTTCTGATTCACCCTCCAGACTTCACCTTCTCCTTCTCCTTCTTCTGCTTCTTCTGATTCACCCTCCAGACTGCACCTTCTCCTTCTCCTTCTTCTACTTCTTCTGATTCACCCTCCAGACTTCACCTTCTCCTTCTCCTTCTTCTGCTTCTTCTGATTCACCCTCCAGACTTCACCTTCTCCTTCTCCTTCGTCTACTTCTTCTGATTCACCCTCCAGACTACACCTTCTCCTTCTCCTTCTTCTACTTCTTCTGATTCACCCTCCAGACTTCATCTTCTCCTTCTCCTTCTTCTGCTTCTTCTGATTCACCCTCCAGACTTCACCTTCTCCTTCTCCTTCTTCTACTTCTTCTGATTCACCCTCCAGACTTCATCTTCTCCTTCTCCTTCTTCTGCTTCTTCTGATTCACCCTCCAGACTTCACCTTCTCCTTCTCCTTCTTCTGCTTCTTCTGATTCACCCTCCAGACTTCAACTTCTCCTTCTCCTTCTTCTACTTCTTCTGATTCACCCTCCAGACTTCACCTTCTCCTTCTCCTTCTTCTACTTCTTCCGATTCACCCTCCAGACTTCATCTTCTCCTTCTCCTTCTACTGCTTCTTCTGATTCACCCTCCAGACTTCACCTTCTCCTTCTCCTTCTTCTGCTTCTTCTGATTCACCCTCCAGACTTCACCTTCTCCTTCTCCTTCTTCTACTTCTTCTGATTCACCCTCCAGACTTCACCTTCTCCTTCTCCTTCTTCTACTTCTTCTGATTCACCCTCCAGTCTTCACCTTCTCCTTCTCCTTCTTCTGTTTCTTCTGCTTCACCCTCCAGACTTCACCTTCTCCTTCTCTTTCTTCTGCTTCTTCTGATTCACCCTCCAGACTTCACCTTCTCCTTCTCCTTCTTCTGATTCTTCTGATTCACCCTCCAGACTTCACCTTCTCCTTCTCCTTCTTCTGCTTCTTCTGATTCACCCTCCTGACTTCACCTTCTCCTTCTCCTTCTTCTACTTCTTCTGATTCACCCTCCTGACTTCACCTTCTCCTTCTCCTTCTTCTACTTCTTCTGCTTCACCCTCCAGACTTCACCTTCTCCTTCTCCTTCTTCTGCTTCTTCTGATTCACCCTCCAGACTTCACCTTCTCCTTCTCCTTCTTCTGCTTCTTCTGATTCACCCTCCAGACTTCACCTTCTCCTTCTCCTTATTCTGCTTCTTCTGATTCACCCTCCAGACTTCACCTTCTCCTTCTCCTTATTCTGCTTCTTCTGATTCACCCTCCAGACTTCACCTTCTCCTTCTCCTTCCTCTGCTTCTTCTGATTCACCCTCCAGACTTCACCTTCTCCTTCTCCTTCTTCTGATTCTTCTGATTCACCCTCCAGACTTCACCTTCTCCTTCTCCATCTTCTGCTTCTTCTGATTCACCCTCCTGACTTCACCTTCTCCTTCTCCTTCTTCTACTTCTTCTGATTCACCCTCCTGACTTCACCTTCTCCTTCTCCATCTTCTACTTCTTCTGCTTCACCCTCCAGACTTCAACTTCTCCTTCTCCTTCTTCTACTTCTTCTGATTCACCCTCCAGACTTCACCTTCTCCTTCTCCTTCTTCTGCTTCTGCTGATTCACCCTCCAGACTTCACCTTCTCCTTCTCCTTCTTCTGCTTCTTCTGATTCACCCTCCAGACTTCACCTTCTCCTTCTCCTTCTTCTACTTCATCTGATTCACCCTCCAGACTTCACCTTCTCCTTCTCCTTCTTCTGCTTCTTCTGATTCACCCTCCAGACTTCACCTTCTCCTTCTACTTCGTCTACTTCTTCTGATTCACCCTCCAGACTACACCTTCTCCTTCTCCTTCTTCTACTTCTTCTGATTCATCCTCCAGACTTCACCTTCTCCTTCTCCTTCTTCTGTTTCTTCTGATTCACCCTCCAGACTTCATCTTCTCCTTCTCCTTCTTCTACTTCTTCTGATTCACCCTCCAGACTTCACCTTCTCCTTCTCCTTCTTCTACTTCTTCTGATTCACCCTCCAGACTTCATCTTCTCCTTCTCCTTCTTCTGCTTCTTCTGATTCACCCTCCAGACTTCACCTTCTCCTTCTCCTTCTTCGGCTTCTTCTGATTCACCCTCCAGACTTCAACTTCTCCTTCTCCTTCTTCTACTTCTTCTGAGTCACCCTCCAGACTTCACCTTCTCCTTCTCCTTCTTCTACTTCTTCTGATTCACCCTCCAGTCTTCACCTTCTCCTTCTCCTTCTTCTGTTTCTTCTGCTTCACCCTCCAGACTTCACCTTCTCCTTCTCTTTCTTCTGCTTCTTCTGATTCACCCTACAGACTTCACCTTCTCCTTCTCCTTCTTCTGATTCTTCTGATTCAGCCTCCAGACTTGACCTTCTCCTTCTCCTTCTTCTGCTTCTTCTGATTCACCCTCCTGACTTCACCTTCTCCTTCTCCTTCTTCTACTTCTTCTGATTCACCCTCCTGACTTCACCTTCTCCTTCTCCTTCTTCCACTTCTTCTGCTTCACCCTCCAGACTTCACCTTCTCCTTCTCCTTCTTCTACTTCTTCTGATTCAACCTCCAGACTTCACCTTCTCCTTCTCCTTCTTCTGCTTCTTCTGATTCACCCTCCAGACTTCACCTTCTCATTCTCCTTCTTCTGCTTCTTCTGCTGCGCCCTCCAGACTTCACCTTCTCCTTCTCCTTCTTCTGCTTCTTCTGCTTCACACTCCAGACTTCACCTTCTCCTTCTCCTTCTTCTGCTTCTTCTGCTGCGCCCTCCAGGCTTCACCTTCTCCTTCTCCTTCTTCTGCTTCTTCTGCTTCACCGTCCTGACTTCACCTTCTCCTTCTCCTTCTTCTACTTCTTCTGCTACACCCCCCTGACTTCACCTGCTCCTTCTCCTTCTTCTGCTTCTTCTGATTCACCCTCCAGACTTCACCTTCTCCTTCTCCTTCTTCTGCTTCTTCTGATTCACCCTCCTGACTTCACCTTCACCTTCTCCTTCTTCTGCTTCTTCTGATTCACCCTCCAGACTTCACCTTCTCCTTCTCCTTCTTCTGCTTCTTCTGATTCACCCTCCAGACCTCACCTTCTCCTTCTCCTTCTTCTACTTCTTCTGATTCACCCTCCAGACTTCATCTTCTCCTTCTCCTTCTTCTGCTTCTTCTGATTCACCCTCCAGTCTTCACCTTCTCCTTCTCCTTCTTCTGCTTCTTCTGATTCACCCTCCAGACTTCACCTTCTCCTTCTCCTTCTTCTGATTCTTCTGATTCACCCTCCAGACTTCACCTTCTCTATCTCCTTCTTCTGCTTCTTCTGATTCACCCTCCAGACTTCACCTTCTCCTTCTCCTTATTCTGCTTCTTCTGATTCACCCTCCAGACTTCACCTTCTCCTTCTCCTTCTTCTACTTCTTCTGATTCACCCTCCAGACTTCACCTTCTCCTTCTCCTTCTTCTGCTTCTTCTGATTCACCCTCCAGACTTCACATTCTCCTTCTCCTTCGTCTACTTCTTCTGATTCACCCTCCAGACTACACCTTCTCCTTCTCCTTCTTCTACTTCTTCTGATTCACCCTCCAGACTTCACCTTCTCCTTCTCCTTCTTCTGTTTCTTCTGATTCACTCTCCAGACTTCATCTTCTCCTTCTCCTTCTTCTACTTCTTCTGATTCACCCTCCAGACTTCACCTTCTCCTTCTCCTTCTTCTACTTCTTCTGATTCACCCTCCAGCTATCATCTTCTCCTTCTCCTTCTTCTACTTCTTCTGATTCACCCTCCAGACTTCACCTTCTCCTTCTCCTTCTTCTGCTTCTTCTGATTCACCCTCCAGACTTCACCTTCTCCTTCTCCTTATTCTGCTTCTTCTGATTCACCCTCCAGACTTCACCTTCTCCTTCTCCTTCTTCTGCTTCTTCTCATTCACCCTCCAGACTTCACCTTCTCCTTCTCCTTCTTCTGCTTCTTCTGATTCACCCTCCAGACTTCATCTTCTCCTTCTCCTTCTTCTACTTCTTCTGATTCACCCTCCAGACTTAACCTTCTCCTTCTCCTTCTTCTGCTTCTTCTGATTCACCCTCCAGACTTCACCTTCTCCTTCTCCTTCGTCTACTTCTTCTGATTCACCCTCCAGACTACACCTTCTCCTTCTCCTTCTTCTACTTCTTCTGATTCACCCTCCAGACTTCACCTTCTCCTTCTCCTTCTTCTGTTTCTTCTGATTCACCCTCCAGACTTCATCTTCTCCTTCTCCTTCTTCTACTTCTTCTGATTCACCCTCCAGACTTCACCTTCTCCTTCTCCTTCTTCTATTTCTTCTGATTCACCCTCCGGACTTCATCTTCTCCTTCTCCTTCTTCTGCTTCTTCTGATTCACCCTCCAGACTTCACCTTCTCCTTCTCCTTCTTCTGCTTCTTCTGATTCACCCTCCAGACTTCAACTTCTCCTTCTCCTTCTTCTAATTCTTCTGATTCACCCTCCAGACTTCACCTTCTCCTTCTCCATCTTCTACTTCTTCTGATTCACCCTCCAGTCTTCACCTTCTCCTTCTCCTTCTTCTGTTTCATCTGCTTCACCCTCCAGACTTCACCTTCTCCTTCTCTTTCTTCTGCTTCTTCTGATTCACCCTCCAGACTTCACCTTCTCCTTCTCCTTCTTCTGATTCTTCTGATTCACCCTCCAGACTTCACCTTCTCCTTCTCCTTCTTCTGCTTCTTCTGATTCACCCTCCTGACTTCACCTTCTCCATCTCCTTCTTCTACTTCTTCTGATTCACCCTCCTGACTTCACCTTCTCCTTCTCCTTCTTCTACTTCTTCTGATTCACCCTCCAGACTTCACCTTCTCCTTCTCCTTCTTCTGCTTCTTCTGATTCACCCTCCAGACTTCACCTTCTCATTCTCCTTCTTCTGCTTCTTCTGCTGCGCCCTCCAGACTTCACCTTCTCCTTCTCCTTCTTCTGCTTCTTCTGCTTCACACTCCAGACTTCACCTTCTCCTTCTCCTTCTTCTGCTTCTTCTGCTGCACCCTCCAGGCTTCACCTTCTCCTTCTCCTTCTTCTGCTTCTTCTGCTTCACCGTCCTGACTTCACCTTCTCCTTCTCCTTCTTCTACTTCTTCTGCTACACCCCCCTGACTTCACCTGCTCCTTCTCCTTCTTCTGCTTCTTCTGATTCATCCTCCTAACTTCACCTACTCCTTCTCCTTCTTCTGCTTCTTCTGATTCACCCTCCTGACTTCACCTTCTCCTTCTCCTTCTTCTGCTTCTTCTGATTCACCCTCCAGACTTCACCTTCTCCTTCTCCTTCTTCTGCTTCTTCTGATTCACCCTCCAGACTTCACCTTCTCCTTCTCCTTCTTCTGCTTCTTCTGATTCACCCTCCAGACCTCACCTTCTCCTTCTCCTTCTTCTACTTCTTCTGATTCACCCTCCAGACTTCATCTTCTTCTTCTCCTTCTTCTGCTTCTTCTGATTCACCCTCCAGACTTCACCTTCTCCTTCTCCTTCTTCTGCTTCTTCTGATTCACCCTCCAGACTTCACCTTCTCCTTCTCCTTCTTCTACTTCTTCTGATTCATCCTCCAGACTTCACCTTCTCCTTCTCCTTCTTCTACTTCTTCTGATTCACCCTCCAGTCTTCACCTTCTCCTTCTCCTTCTTCTGTTTCTTCTGCTTCACCCTCCAGACTTCACCTTCTCCTTCTCTTTCTTCTGCTTCTTCTGCTTCACCCTCCAGACTTCACCTTCTCCTTCTCCTTCTTCTGCTTCTTCTGATTCACCCACCTGACTTCACCTTCTCCTTCTCCTTCTTCTACTTCTTCTGATTCACCCTCCTGACTTCACCTTCTCCTTCTCCTTCTTCTACTTCTTCTGCTTCACCCTCCAGACTTCACCTTCTCCTTCTCCTTCTTCTACTTCTTCTGATTCACCCTCCAGACTTCACCTTCTCCTTCTCCTTCTTCTGCTTCTTCTGATTCACCCTCCAGACTTCACCTTCTCCTTCTCCTTATTCTGCTTCTTCTGATTCACCCTCCAGACTTCACCTTCTCCTTCTCCTTCTTCTGCTTCTTCTGATTCACCCTCCAGACTTCACCTTCTCCTTCTCCTTCTTCTGCTTCTTCTGATTCACCCTCCAGACTTCACCTTCTCCTTCTTCTGCTTCTTCTGATTCACCCTCCAGACTTCACCTTCTCCTTCTCCTTCTTCTACTTCTTCTGATTCACCCTCCAGTCTTCACCTTCTCCTTCTCCTTCTTCTGTTTCATCTGCTTCACCCTCCAGACTTCACCTTCTCCTTCTCTTTCTTCTGCTTCTTCTGATTCACCCTCCAGACTTCACCTTCTCCTTCTCCTTCTTCTCATTCTTCTGATTCACCCTCCAGACTTCACCTTCTCCTTCTCCTTCTTCTGCTTCTTCTGATTCACCCTCCTGACTTCACCTTCTCCTTCTCCTTCTTCTACTTCTTCTGATTCACCCTCCTGACTTCACCTTCTCCTTCTCCTTCTTCTACTTCTTCTGATTCACCCTCCAGACTTCACCTTCTCCTTCTCCTTCTTCTGCTTCTTCTGATTCACCCTCCAGACTTCACCTTCTCCTTCTCCTTATTCTGCTTCTTCTGAATCACCCTCCAGACTTCACCTTCTCCTTCTCCTTCTTCTGCTTCTTCTGATTCACCCTCCAGACTTCACCTTCTCCTTCTCCTTCTTCTGCTTCTTCTGATTCACCCTCCAGACTTCACCTTCACCTTCTCCTTCTTCTACTTCTTCTGATTCACCCTCCAGACTTCACCTTCTCCATCTCCTTCTTCTGCTTCTTCTGATTCACCCTCCAGACTTCACCTTCTCCTTCTCCTTCGTCTAATTCTTCTGATTCACCCTCCAGACTTCACCTTCTCCTTCTCCTTCTTCTGCTTCTTCTGATTCACCCTCCTGACTTCACCTTCTCCTTCTCCTTCTTCTACATCTTCTGATTCACCCTCCTGACTTCACCTTCTCCTTCTCCTTCTTCTACTTCTTCTGCTTCCCCCTCCAGACTTCACCTTCTCCTTCTCCTTCTTCTACTTCTTCTGATTCACCCTCCAGACTTCACCTTCTCCTTCTCCTTCTTCTACTTCTTCTGATTCACCCTCCAGACTTCACCTTCTCCTTCTCCTTCTTCTACTTCTTCTGATTCACCCTCCAGACTTCACCTTCTCCTTCTCCTTCTTCTGCTTCTTCTGATTCACCCTCCAGACATCACCTTCTCCTTCTCCTTATTCTGCTTCTTCTGAATCACCCTCCAGACTTCACCTTCTCCTTCTCCTTCTTCTGCTTCTTCTGATTCACCCTCCAGACTTCACCTTCTCCTTCTCCTTCTTCTGCTTCTTCTGATTCACCCTCCAGACTTCACCTTCTCCTTCTCCTTCTTCTACTTCTTCTGATTCACCCTCCAGACTTCACCTTCTCCATCTCCTTCTTCTGCTTCTTCTGATTCACCCTCCAGACTTCACCTTCTCCTTCTCCTTCGTCTACTTCTTCTGATTCACCCTCCAGACTACACCTTCTCCTTCTCCTTCTTCTACTTCTTCTGATTCACCCTCCAGACTTCACCTTCTCCTTCTCCTTCTTCTGTTTCTTCTGATTCACCCTCCAGACTTCACCTTCTCCTTCTCCTTCTTCTACTACTTCTGATTCACCCTCCAGACTTCACCTTCTCCTTCTCCTTCTTCTACTTCTTCTGATTCACCCTCCAGTCTTCACCTTCTCCTTCTCCTTCTTCTGTTTCTTCTGCTTCACCCTCCAGACTTCACCTTCTCCTTCTCTTTCTTCTGCTTCTTCTGATTCACCCTCCAGACTTCACCTTCTCCTTCTCCTTCTTCTGATTCTTCTGATTCACCCTCCAGACTTCACCTTCTCCTTCTCCTTCTTCTGCTTCTTCTGATTCACCCTCCTGACTTCACCTTCTCCTTCTCCTTCTTCTACTTCTTCTGATTCACCCTCCTGACTTCAGCTTCTCCTTCTCCTTCTTCTACTTCTTCTGCTTCACCCTCCAGCCTTCACCTTCTCCTTCTCCTTCTTCTACTTCTTCTGATTCACCCTCCAGACTTCACCTTCTCCTTCTCCTTATTCTGCTTCTTCTGATTCACCCTCCAGACTTCACCTTCTCCTTCTCCTTCCTTTGCTTCTTCTGATTCACCCTCCAGACTTCACCTTCTCCTTCTCCTTCTTCTGCTTCTTCTGATTCACCCTCCTGACTTCACCTTCTCCTTCTCCTTCTTCTACTTCTTCTGATTCACCCTCCTGACTTCACCTTCTCCTTCTCCTTCTTCTACTTCTTCTGATTCACCCTCCAGACTTCACCTTCTCCTTCTCCTTCTTCTGCTTCTTCTGATTCACCCTCCAGACTTCACCTTCTCCTTCTCCTTATTCTGCTTCTTCTGAATCACCCTCCAGACTTCACCTTCTCCTTCTCCTTCTTCTGCTTCTTCTGATTCACCCTCCAGACTTCACCTTCTCCTTCTCCTTCTTCTGCTTCTTCTGATTCACCCTCCAGACTTCACCTTCACCTTCTCCTTCTTCTACTTCTTCTGATTCACCCTCCAGACTTCACCTTCTCCATCTCCTTCTTCTGCTTCTTCTGATTCACCCTCCAGACTTCACCTTCTCCTTCTCCTTCGTCTAATTCTTCTGATTCACCCTCCAGACTTCACCTTCTCCTTCTCCTTCTTCTGCTTCTTCTGATTCACCCTCCTGACTTCACCTTCTCCTTCTCCTTCTTCTACATCTTCTGATTCACCCTCCTGACTTCACCTTCTCCTTCTCCTTCTTCTACTTCTTCTGCTTCCCCCTCCAGACTTCACCTTCTCCTTCTCCTTCTTCTACTTCTTCTGATTCACCCTCCAGACTTCACCTTCTCCTTCTCCTTCTTCTACTTCTTCTGATTCACCCTCCAGACTTCACCTTCTCCTTCTCCTTCTTCTACTTCTTCTGATTCACCCTCCAGACTTCACCTTCTCCTTCTCCTTCTTCTGCTTCTTCTGATTCACCCTCCAGACATCACCTTCTCCTTCTCCTTATTCTGCTTCTTCTGAATCACCCTCCAGACTTCACCTTCTCCTTCTCCTTCTTCTGCTTCTTCTGATTCACCCTCCAGACTTCACCTTCTCCTTCTCCTTCTTCTGCTTCTTCTGATTCACCCTCCAGACTTCACCTTCTCCTTCTCCTTCTTCTACTTCTTCTGATTCACCCTCCAGACTTCACCTTCTCCATCTCCTTCTTCTGCTTCTTCTGATTCACCCTCCAGACTTCACCTTCTCCTTCTCCTTCGTCTACTTCTTCTGATTCACCCTCCAGACTACACCTTCTCCTTCTCCTTCTTCTACTTCTTCTGATTCACCCTCCAGACTTCACCTTCTCCTTCTCCTTCTTCTGTTTCTTCTGATTCACCCTCCAGACTTCACCTTCTCCTTCTCCTTCTTCTACTACTTCTGATTCACCCTCCAGACTTCACCTTCTCCTTCTCCTTCTTCTACTTCTTCTGATTCACCCTCCAGTCTTCACCTTCTCCTTCTCCTTCTTCTGTTTCTTCTGCTTCACCCTCCAGACTTCACCTTCTCCTTCTCTTTCTTCTGCTTCTTCTGATTCACCCTCCAGACTTCACCTTCTCCTTCTCCTTCTTCTGATTCTTCTGATTCACCCTCCAGACTTCACCTTCTCCTTCTCCTTCTTCTGCTTCTTCTGATTCACCCTCCTGACTTCACCTTCTCCTTCTCCTTCTTCTACTTCTTCTGATTCACCCTCCTGACTTCAGCTTCTCCTTCTCCTTCTTCTACTTCTTCTGCTTCACCCTCCAGCCTTCACCTTCTCCTTCTCCTTCTTCTACTTCTTCTGATTCACCCTCCAGACTTCACCTTCTCCTTCTCCTTATTCTGCTTCTTCTGATTCACCCTCCAGACTTCACCTTCTCCTTCTCCTTCCTTTGCTTCTTCTGATTCACCCTCCAGACTTCACCTTCTCCTTCTCCTTCTTCTGATTCTTCTGATTCACCCTCCAGACTTCACCTTCTCCTTCTCCATCTTCTGCTTCTTCTGATTCACCCTCCTTACTTCACCTTCTCCTTCTCCTTCTTCTACTTCTTCTGATTCACCCTCCTGACTTCACCTTCTCCTTCTCCATCTTCTACTTCTTCTGCTTCACCCTCCAGACTTCAACTTCTCCTTCTCCTTCTTCTACTTCTTCTGATTCACCCTCCAGACTTCACCTTCTCCTTCTCCTTCTTCTGCTTCTTCTGATTCACCCTCCAGACTTCACCTTCTCCTTCTCCTTCTTCTGCTTCTTCTGATTCACCCTCCAGACTTCACCTTCTCCTTCTCCTTCTTCTACTTCTTCTGATTCACCCTCCAGACTTCACCTTCTCCTTCTCCTTCTTCTGCTTCTTCTGATTCACCCTCCAGACTTCACCTTCTCCTTCTCCTCGGTCTACTTCTTCTGATTCACCCTCCAGACTACACCTTCTCCTTCTCCTTCTTCTACTTCTTCTGATTCACCCTCCAGACTTCACCTTCTCCTCCTCCTTCTTCTGTTTCTTCTGATTCACCCTCCAGACTTCATCTTCTCCTTCTCCTTCTTCTACTTCTTCTGATTCACCCTCCAGACTTCACCTTCTCCTTCTCCTTCTTCTACTTCTTCTGATTCACCCTCCAGACTTCATCTTCTCCTTCTCCTTCTTCTGCTTCTTCTGATTCACCCTCCAGACTTCACCTTCTCCTTCTCCTTCTTCTGCTTCTTCTGATTCACCCTCCAGACTTCAACTTCTCCTTCTCCTTCTTCTACTTCTTCTGATTCACCCTCCAGACTTCACCTTCTCCTTCTCCTTCTTCTACTTCTTCCGATTCACCCTCCAGACTTCATCTTCTCCTTCTCCTTCTACTGCTTCTTCTGATTCACCCTCCAGACTTCACCTTCTCCTTCTCCTTCTTCTGCTTCTTCTGATTCACCCTCCAGACTTCACCTTCTCCTTCTCCTTCTTCTACTTCTTCTGATTCAACCTCCAGACTTCACCTTCTCCTTCTCCTTCTTCGACTTCTTCTGATTCACCCTCCAGTCTTCACCTTCTCCTTCTCCTTCTTCTGTTTCTTCTGCTTCACCCTCCAGACTTCACCTTCTCCTTCTCTTTCTTCTGCTTCTTCTGATTCACCCTCCAGACTTCACCTTCTCCTTCTCCTTCTTCTGATTCTTCTGATTCACCCTCCAGACTTCACCTTCTCCTTCTCCTTCTTCTGCTTCTTCTGATTCACCCTCCTGACTTCACCTTCTCCTTCTCCTTCTTCTACTTCTTCTGATTCACCCTCCTGACTTCACCTTCTCCTTCTCCTTCTTCTACTTCTTCTGCTTCACCCTCCAGACTTCACCTTCTCCTTCTCCTTCTTCTGCTTCTTCTGATTCACCCTCCAGACTTCACCTTCTCCTTCTCCTTCTTCTGCTTCTTCTGATTCACCCTCCAGACTTCACCTTCTCCTTCTCCTAATTCTGCTTCTTCTGATTCACCCTCCAGACTTCACCTTCTCCTTCTCCTTATTCTGCTTCTTCTGATTCACCCTCCAGACTTCACCTTCTCCTTCTCCTTCCTCTGCTTCTTCTGATTCACCCTCCAGACTTCACCTTCTCCTTCTCCTTCTTCTGATTCTTCTGATTCACCCTCCAGACTTCACCTTCTCCTTCTCCATCTTCTGCTTCTTCTGATTCACCCTCCTGACTTCACCTTCTCCTTCTCCTTCTTCTACTTCTTCTGATTCACCCTCCTGACTTCACCTTCTCCTTCTCCATCTTCTACTTCTTCTGCTTCACCCTCCAGACTTCAACTTCTCCTTCTCCTTCTTCTACTTCTTCTGATTCACCCTCCAGACTTCACCTTCTCCTTCTCCTTCTTCTGCTTCTTCTGATTCACCCTCCAGACTTCACCTTCTCATTCTCCTTCTTCTGCTTCTTCTGATTCACCCTCCAGACTTCACCTTCTCCTTCTCCTTCTTCTACTTCATCTGATTCACCCTCCAGACTTCACCTTCTCCTTCTCCTTCTTCTGCTTCTTCTGATTCACCCTCCAGACTTCACCTTCTCCTTCTACTTCGTCTACTTCTTCTGATTCACCCTCCAGACTACACCTTCTCCTTCTCCTTCTTCTACTTCTTCTGATTCATCCTCCAGACTTCACCTTCTCCTTCTCCTTCTTCTGTTTCTTCTGATTCACCCTCCAGACTTCATCTTCTCCTTCTCCTTCTTCTACTTCTTCTGATTCACCCTCCAGACTTCACCTTCTCCTTCTCCTTCTTCTACTTCTTCTGATTCACCCTCCAGACTTCATCTTCTCCTTCTCCTTCTTCTGCTTCTTCTGATTCACCCTCCAGACTTCACCTTCTCCTTCTCCTTCTTCTGCTTCTTCTGATTCACCCTCCAGACTTCAACTTCTCCTTCTCCTTCTTCCACTTCTTCTGAGTCACCCTCCAGACTTCACCTTCTCCTTCTCCTTCTTCTACTTCTTCTGATTCACCCTCCAGTCTTCACCTTCTCTTTCTCCTTCTTCTGTTTCTTCTGCTTCACCCTCCAGACTTCACCTTCTCCTTCTCTTTCTTCTGCTTCTTCTGATTCACCCTCCAGACTTCACCTTCTCCTTCTCCTTCTTCTGATTCTTCTGATTCAGCCTCCAGACTTGACCTTCTCCTTCTCCTTCTTCTGCTTCTTCTGATTCACCCTCCTGACTTCACCTTCTCCTTCTCCTTCTTCTACTTCTTCTGATTCACCCTCCTGACTTCACCTTCTCCTTCTCCTTCTTCCACTTCTTCTGCTTCACCCTCCAGACTTCACCTTCTCCTTCTCCTTCTTCTACTTCTTCTGATTCAACCTCCAGACTTCACCTTCTCCTTCTCCTTCTTCTGCTTCTTCTGATTCACCCTCCAGACTTCACCTTCTCATTCTCCTTCTTCTGCTTCTTCTGCTGCGCCCTCCAGACTTCACCTTCTCCTTCTCCTTCTTCTGCTTCTTCTGCTTCACACTCCAGACTTCACCTTCTCCTTCTCCTTCTTCTGCTTCTTCTGCTGCGCCCTCCAGGCTTCACCTTCTCCTTCTCCTTCTTCTGCTTCTTCTGCTTCACCGTCCTGACTTCACCTTCTCCTTCTCCTTCTTCTACTTCTTCTGCTAGACCCCCCTGACTTCACCTGCTCCTTCTCCTTCTTCTGCTTCTTCTGATTCACCCTCCTAACTTCACCTTCTCCTTCTCCTTCTTCTGCTTCTTCTGATTCACCCTCCTGACTTCACCTTCTCCTTCTCCTTCTTCTGCTTCTTCTGATTCACCCTCCAGACTTCACCTTCTCCTTCTCCTTCTTCTGCTTCTTCTGATTCACCCTCCAGACCTCACCTTCTCCTTCTCCTTCTTCTACTTCTTCTGATTCACCCTCCAGACTTCATCTTCTCCTTCTCCTTCTTCTGCTTCTTCTGATTCACCCTCCAGTCTTCACCTTCTCCTTCTCCTTCTTCTGCTTCTTCTGATTCACCCTCCAGACTTCACCTTCTCCTTCTCCTTCTTCTACTTCTTCTGATTCACCCTCCACTCTTCACCTTCTCCTTCTCCTTCTTCTGTTTCTTCTGCTTCACCCTCCAGACTTCACCTTCTCCTTCTCTTTCTTCTGCTTCTTCTGCTTCACCCTCCAGACTTCACCTTCTCCTTCTCCTTCTTCTGATTCTTCTGATTCACCCTCCAGACTTCACCTTCTCTATCTCCTTCTTCTGCTTCTTCTGATTCACCCTCCTGACTTCACCTTCTCCTTCTCCTTCTTCTACTTCTTCTGATTCACCCTCCTGACTTCACCTTCTCTTCTCCTTCTTCTACTTCTTCTGCTTCACCCTCCAGACTTCAACTTCTCCTTCTCCTTCTTCTACTTCTTCTGATTCACCCTCCAGACTTCACCTTCTCCTTCTTCTGCTTCTTCTGATTCACCCTCCAGACTTCACCTTCTCCTTCTCCTTCTTCTGCTTCTTCTGATTCACCCTCCAGACTTCACCTTCTCCTTCTCCTTCTTCTACTTCTTCTGATTCACCCTCCAGACTTCACCTTCTCCTTCTCCTTCTGCTGTTTCTTCTGATTCACCCTCCAGACTTCATCTTCTCCTTCTCGTTCTTCTACTTCTTCTGATTCACCCTCCAGACTTCACCTTCTCCTTCTCCTTCTTCTACTTCTTCTGATTCACCCTCCAGACTTCATCTTCTCCTTCTCCTTCTCCTGCTTCTTCTGATTCACCCTCCAGACTTCACCTTCTCCTTCTCCTTCTTCTGCTTCTTCTGATTCACCCTCCAGACTTCAACTTCTCCTTCTCCTTCTTCTACTTCTTCTGATTCACCCTCCAGACTTCACCTTCTCCTTCTCCTTCTTCTACTTCTTCCGATTCACCCTCCAGACTTCATCTTCTCCTTCTCCTTCTTCTGCTTCTTCTGATTCACCCTCCAGACTTCACCTTCTCCTTCTCCTTCTTCTGCTTCTTCTGATTCACCCTCCAGACTTCACCTTCTCCTTCTCCTTCTTCTACTTCTTCTGATTCACCCTCCAGACTTCACCTTCTCCTTCTCCTTCTTCTACTTCTTCTGATTCACCCTCCAGTCTTCACCTTCTCCTTCTCCTTCTTCTGTTTCTTCTGCTTCACCCTCCAGACTTCACCTTCTCCTTCTCTTTCTTCTGCTTCTTCTGATTCACCCTCCAGACTTCACCTTCTCCTTCTCCTTCTTCTGATTCTTCTGATTCACCCTCCAGACTTCACCTTCTCCTTCTCCTTCTTCTGCTTCTTCTGATTCACCCTCCTGACTTCACCTTCTCCTTCTCCTTCTTCTACTTCTTCTGATTCACCCTCCTGACTTCACCTTCTCCTTCTCCTTCTTCTCCTTCTTCTGCTTCACCCTCCAGACTTCACCTTCTCCTTCTCCTTCTTCTGCTTCTTCTGATTCACCCTCCAGACTTCACCTTCTCCTTCTCCTTCTTCTGCTTCTTCTGATTCACCCTCCAGACTTCACCTTCTCCTTCTCCTTCTTCTACTACTTCTGATTCACCCTCCAGACTTCACCTTCTCCTTCTCCTTCTTCTACTTCTTCTGATTCACCCTCCAGACTTCATCTTCTCCTTCTCCTTCTTCTGCTTCTTCTGATTCACCCTCCAGACTTCACCTTCTCCTTCTCCTTCTTCTGCTTCTTCTGATTCACCCTCCAGACTTCACCTTCTCCTTCTCCTTCTTCTACTTCTTCTGATTCACCCTCCAGACTTCACCTTCTCCTTCTCCTTCTTCTACTTCTTCTGATTCACCCTCCAGTCTTCACCTTCTCCTTCTCCTTCTTCTGTTTCTTCTGCTTCACCCTCCAGACTTCACCTTCTCCTTCTCTTTCTTCTGCTTCTTCTGATTCACCCTCCAGACTTCACCTTCTCCTTCTTCTGATTCTTCTGATTCACCCTCCAGACTTCACCTTCTCCTTCTCCTTCTTCTGCTTCTTCTGATTCACCCTCCTGACTTCACCTTCTCCTTCTCCTTCTTCTACTTCTTCTGATTCACCCTCCTGACTTCAGCTTCTCCTTCTCCTTCTTCTACTTCTTCTGCTTCACCCTCCAGACTTCACCTTCTCCTTCTCATTCTTCTACTTCTTCTGATTCACCCTCCAGACTTCACCTTCTCCTTCTCCTTATTCTGCTACTTCTGATTCACCCTCCAGACTTCACCTTCTCCTTCTCCTTATTCTGCTTCTTCTGATTCACCCTCCAGACTTCACCTTCTCCTTCTCCTTCCTTTGCTTCTTCTGATTCACCCTCCAGACTTCACCTTCTCCTTCTCCTTCTTCTGATTCTTCTGATTCACCCTCCAGACTTCACCTTCTCCTTCTCCATCTTCTGCTTCTTCTGATTCACCCTCCTGGCTTCACCTTCTCCTTCTCCTTCTTCTACTTCTTCTGATTCACCCTCCTGACTTCACCTTCTCCTTCTCCATCTTCTACTTCTTCTGCTTCACCCTCCAGACTTCAACTTCTCCTTCTCCTTCTTCTACTACTTCTGATTCACCCTCCAGACTTCACCTTCTCCTTCTCCTTCATCTGCTTCTTCTGATTCACCCTCCAGACTTCACCTTCTCCTTCTCCTTCTTCTGCTTCTTCTGATTCACCCTCCAGACTTCACCTTCTCCTTCTCCTTCTTCTACTTCTTCTGATTCACCCTCCAGACTTCACCTTCTCCTTCTCCTTCTTCTGCTTCTTCTGATTCACCCTCCAGACTTCACCTTCTCCTTCTCCTTCGTCTACTTCTTCTGATTCACCCTCCAGACTACACCTTCTCCTTCTCCTTCTTCTACTTCTTCTGATTCACCCTCCAGACTTCACCTTCTCCTCCTCCTTCTTCTGTTTCTTCTGATTCACCCTCCAGACTTCATCTTCTCCTTCTCCTTCTTCTACTTCTTCTGATTCACCCTCCAGACTTCACCTTCTCCTTCTCCTTCTTCTACTTCTTCTGATTCACCCTCCAGACTTCATCTTCTCCTTCTCCTTCTTCTGCTTCTTCTGATTCACCCTCCAGACTTCACCTTCTCCTTCTCCTTCTTCTGCTTCTTCTGATTCACCCTCCAGACTTCAACTTCTCCTTCTCCTTCTTCTACTTCTTCTGATTCACCCTCCAGACTTCACCTTCTCCTTCTCCTTCTTCTACTTCTTCCGATTCACCCTCCAGACTTCATCTTCTCCTTCTCCTTCTTCTGCTTCTTCTGATTCACCCTCCAGACTTCACCTTCTCCTTCTCCTTCTTCTTCTTCTTCTGATTCACCCTCCAGACTTCACCTTCTCCTTCTCCTTCTTCTACTTCTTCTGATTCACCCTCCAGTCTTCACCTTCTCCTTCTCCTTCTTCTGTTTCTTCTGCTTCACCCTCCAGACTTCACCTTCTCCTTCTCTTTCTTCTGCTTCTTCTGATTCACCCTCCAGACTTCACCTTCTCCTTCTCCTTCTTCTGATTCTTCTGATTCACCCTCCAGACTTCACCTTCTCCTTCTCCTTCTTCTGCTTCTTCTGATTCACCCTCCTGACTTCACCTTCTCCTTCTCCTTCTTCTACTTCTTCTGATTCACCCTCCTGACTTCACCTTCTCCTTCTCCTTCTTCTACTTCTTCTACTTCACCCTCCAGACTTCACCTTCTCCTTCTCCTTCTTCTGCTTCTTCTGATTCACCCTCCAGACTTCACCTTCTCCTTCTGCTTCTTCTGCTTCTTCTGATTCACCCTCCAGACTTCACCTTCTCCTTCTCCTTATTCTGCTTCTTCTGATTCACCCTCCAGACTTCACCTTCTCCTACTCCTTATTCTGCTTCTTCTGATTCACCCTCCAGACTTCACCTTCTCCTTCTCTTTCCTCTGCTTCTTCTGATTCACCCTCCAGACTTCACCTTCTCCTTCTCCTTCTTCTGATTCTTCTGATTCACCCTCCAGACTTCACCTTCTCCTTCTCCATCTTCTGCTTCTTCTGATTCACCCTCTTGACTTCACCTTCTCCTTCTCCTTCTTCTACTTCTTCTGATTCACCCTCCTGACTTCACCTTCTCCTTCTCCATCTTCTACTTCTTCTGCTTCACCCTCCAGACTTCAACTTCTCCTTCTCCTTCTTCTACTTCTTCTGATTCACCCTCCAGACTTCACCTTCTCCTTCTCCTTCTTCTGCTTCTTCTGATTCACCCTCCAGACTTCACATTCTCCTTCTCCTTCTTCTGCTTCTTCTGATTCACCCTCCGGACTTCACCTTCTCCTTCTCCTTCTTCTACTTCTTCTGATTCACCCTCCAGTCTTCACCTTCTCCTTCTCCTTCTTCTGTTTCTTCTGCTTCACCCTCCAGACTTCACCTTCTCCTTCTCTTTCTTCTGCTTCTTCTGCTTCACCCTCCAGACTTCACCTTCTCCTTCTCCTTCTTCTGATTCTTCTGATTCACCCTCCAGACTTCACCTTCTCTATCTCCTTCTTCTGCTTCTTCTGATTCACCCTCCTGACTTCACCTTCTCCTTCTCCTTCTTCTACTTCTTCTGATTCACCCTCCTGACTTCACCTTCTCCTTCTCCTTCTTCTACTTCTTCTGCTTCACCCTCCAGACTTCAACTTCTCCTTCTCCTTCTTCTACTTCTTCTGATTCACCCTCCAGACTTCACCTTCTCCTTCTTCTGCTTCTTCTGATTCACCCTCCAGACTTCACCTTCTCCTTCTCCTTCTTCTGCTTCTTCTGATTCACCCTCCAGACTTCACCTTCTCCTTCTCCTTCTTCTACTTCTTCTGATTCACCCTCCAGACTTCACCTTCTCCTTCTCCTTCTTCTGCTTCTTCTGATTCACCCTCCAGACTTCACCTTCTCCTTCTCCTTCGTCTACTTCTTCTGATTCACCTCCAGACTACACCTTCTCCTTCTCCTTCTTCTTCTTCTTCTGATTCACCCTCCAGACTTCACCTTCTCCTTCTCCTTCTGCTGTTTCTTCTGATTCACCCTCCAGACTTCATCTTCTCCTTCTCCTTCTTCTACTTCTTCTGATTCACCCTCCAGACTTCACCTTCTCCTTCTCCTTCTTCTACTTCTTCTGATTCACCCTCCAGACTTCATCTTCTCCTTCTCCTTCTCCTGCTTCTTCTGATTCACCCTCCAGACTTCACCTTCTCCTTCTCCTTCTTCTGCTTCTTCTGATTCACCCTCCAGACTTCAACTTCTCCTTCTCCTTCTTCTACTTCTTCTGATTCACCCTCCAGACTTCACCTTCTCCTTCTCCTTCTTCTACTTCTTCCGATTCACCCTCCAGACTTCATCTTCTCCTTCTCCTTCTTCTGCTTCTTCTGATTCACCCTCCAGACTTCACCTTCTCCTTCTCCTTCTTCTGCTTCTTCTGATTCACCCTCCAGACTTCACCTTCTCCTTCTCCTTCTTCTACTTCTTCTGATTCACCCTCCAGACTTCACCTTCTCCTTCTCCTTCTTCTACTTCTTCTGATTCACCCTCCAGTCTTCACCTTCTCCTTCTCCTTCTTCTGTTTCTTCTGCTTCACCCTCCAGACTTCACCTTCTCCTTCTCTTTCTTCTGCTTCTTCTGATTCACCCTCCAGACTTCACCTTCTCCTTCTCCTTCTTCTGATTCTTCTGATTCACCCTCCAGACTTCACCTTCTCCTTCTCCTTCTTCTGCTTCTTCTGATTCACCCTCCTGACTTCACCTTCTCCTTCTCCTTCTTCTACTTCTTCTGATTCACCCTCCTGACTTCACCTTCTCCTTCTTCTTCTTCTCCTTCTTCTGCTTCACCCTCCAGACTTCAACTTCTCCTTCTCCTTCTTCTGCTTCTTCTGATTCACCCTCCAGACTTCACCTTCTCCTTCTCCTTCTTCTGCTTCTTCTGATTCACCCTCCAGACTTCACCTTCTCCTTCTCCTTCTTCTACTACTTCTGATTCACCCTCCAGACTTCACCTTCTCCTTCTCCTTCTTCTACTTCTTCTGATTCACCCTCCAGACTTCATCTTCTCCTTCTCCTTCTTCTGCTTCTTCTGATTCACCCTCCAGACTTCACCTTCTCCTTCTCCTTCTTCTGCTTCTTCTGATTCACCCTCCAGACTTCACCTTCTCCTTCTCCTTCTTCTACTTCTTCTGATTCACCCTCCAGACTTCACCTTCTCCTTCTCCTTCTTCTACTTCTTCTGATTCACCCTCCAGTCTTCACCTTCTCCTTCTCCTTCTTCTGTTTCTTCTGCTTCACCCTCCAGACTTCACCTTCTCCTTCTCTTTCTTCTGCTTCTTCTGATTCACCCTCCAGACTTCACCTTCTCCTTCTTCTGATTCTTCTGATTCACCCTCCAGACTTCACCTTCTCCTTCTCCTTCTTCTGCTTCTTCTGATTCACCCTCCTGACTTCACCTTCTCCTTCTCCTTCTTCTACTTCTTCTGATTCACCCTCCTGACTTCAGCTTCTCCTTCTCCTTCTTCTACTTCTTCTGCTTCACACTCCAGACTTCACCTTCTCCTTCTCCTTCTTCTACTTCTTCTGATTCACCCTCCAGACTTCACCTTCTCCTTCTCCTTATTCTGCTACTTCTGATTCACCCTCCAGACTTCACCTTCTCCTTCTCCTTATTCTGCTTCTTCTGATTCACCCTCCAGACTTCACCTTCTCCTTCTCCTTCCTTTGCTTCTTCTGATTCACCCTCCAGACTTCACCTTCTCCTTCTCCTTCTTCTGATTCTTCTGATTCACCCTCCAGACTTCACCTTCTCCTTCTCCATCTTCTGCTTCTTCTGATTCACACTCCTGACTTCACCTTCTCCTTCTCCTTCTTCTACATCTTCTGATTCACCCTCCTGACTTCACCTTCTCCTTCTCCATCTTCTACTTCTTCTGCTTCACCCTCCAGACTTCAACTTCTCCTTCTCCTTCTTCTACTACTTCTGATTCACCCTCCAGACTTCACCTTCTCCTTCTCCTTCTTCTGCTTCTTCTGATTCACCCTCCAGACTTCACCTTCTCCTTCTCCTTCTTCTGCTTCTTCTGATTCACCCTCCAGACTTCACCTTCTCCTTCTCCTTCTTCTACTTCTTCTGATTCAACCTCCAGACTTCACCTTCTCCTTCTCCTTCTTCTGCTTCTTCTGATTCACCCTCCAGACTTCACCTTCTCCTTCTCCTTCGTCTACTTCTTCTGATTCACCCTCCAGACTACACCTTCTCCTTCTCCTTCTTCTACTTCTTCTGATTCACCCTCCAGACTTCACCTTCTCCTCCTCCTTCTTCTGTTTCTTCTGATTCACCCTCCAGACTTCATCTTCTCCTTCTCTTTCTTCTACTTCTTCTGATTCACCCTCCAGACTTCACCTTCTCCTTCTCCTTCTTCTACTTCTTCTGATTCATCCTCCAGACTTCATCTTCTCCTTCTCCTTCTTCTGCTTCTTCTGATTCACCCTCCAGACTTCACCTTCTCCTTCTCCTTCTTCTGCTTCTTCTGATTCACCCTCCAGACTTCAACTTCTCCTTCTCCTTCTTCTACTTCTTCTGATTCACCCTCCAGACTTCACCTTCTCCTTCTCCTTCTTCTACTTCTTCCGATTCACCCTCCAGACTTCATCTTCTCCTTCTCCTTCTTCTGCTTCTTCTGATTCACCCTCCAGACTTCACCTTCTCCTTCTCCTTCTTCTGCTTCTTCTGATTCACCCTCCAGACTTCACCTTCTCCTTCTCCTTCTTCTACTTCTTCTGATTCACCCTCCAGACTTCACCTTCTCCTTCTCCTTCTTCTACTTCTTCTGATTCACCCTCCAGTCTTCACCTTCTCCTTCTCCTTCTTCTGTTTCTTCTGCTTCACCCTCCAGACTTCACCTTCTCCTTCTCTTTCTTCTGCTTCTTCTGATTCACCCTCCAGACTTCACCTTCTCCTTCTCCTTCTTCTGATTCTTCTGATTCACCCTCCAGACTTCACCTTCTCCTTCTCCTTCTTCTGCTTCTTCTGATTCACCCTCCTGACTTCACCTTCTCCTTCTCCTTCTTCTACTTCTTCTGATTCACCCTCCTGACTTCACCTTCTCCTTCTCCTTCTTCTACTTCTTCTACTTCACCCTCCAGACTTCACCTTCTCCTTCTCCTTCTTCTGCTTCTTCTGATTCACCCTCCAGACTTCACCTTCTCCTTCTCCTTCTTCTGCTTCTTCTGATTCACCCTCCAGACTTCACCTTCTCCTTCTCCTTATTCTGCTTCTTCTGATTCACCCTCCAGACTTCACCTTCTCCTTCTCCTTATTCTGCTTCTTCTGATTCATCCTCCAGACTTCACCTTCTCCTTCTCCTTCCTCTGCTTCTTCTGATTCACCCTCCAGACTTCACCTTCTCCTTCTCCTTCTTCTGATTCTTCTGATTCACCCTCCAGACTTCACCTTCTCCTTCTCCATCTTCTGCTTCTTCTGATTCACCCTCTTGACTTCACCTTCTCCTTCTCCTTCTTCTACTTCTTCTGATTCACCCTCCTGACTTCACCTTCTCCTTCTCCATCTTCTACTTCTTCTGCTTCACCCTCCAGACTTCAACTTCTCCTTCTCCTTCTTCTACTTCTTCTGATTCACCCTCCAGACTTCACCTTCTCCTTCTCCTTCTTCTGCTTCTTCTGATTCACCCTCCAGACTTCATCTTCTCCTTCTCCTTCTTCTGCTTCTTCTGATTCACCCTCCAGACTTCACCTTCTCCTTCTCCTTCTTCTACTTCATCTGATTCACCCTCCAGACTTCACCTTCTCCTTCTCCTTCTTCTGCTTCTTCTGATTCACCCTCCAGACTTCACCTTCTCCTTCTACTTCGTCTACTTCTTCTGATTCACCCTCCAGACTACACCTTCTCCTTCTCCTTCTTCTACTTCTTCTGATTCACCCTCCAGACTTCACCTTCTCCTTCTCCTTCTTCTGTTTCTTCTGATTCACCCTCCAGACTTCATCTTCTCCTTCTCCTTCTTCTACTTCTTCTGATTCACCCTCCAGACTTCACCTTCTCCTTCTCCTTCTTCTACTTCTTCTGATTCACCCTCCAGACTTCACCTTCTCCTTCTACTTCGTCTACTTCTTCTGATTCACCCTCCAGACTACACCTTCTCCTTCTCCTTCTTCTACTTCTTCTGATTCACCCTCCAGACTTCACCTTCTCCTTCTCCTTCTTCTGTTTCTTCTGATTCACCCTCCAGACTTCATCTTCTCCTTCTCCTTCTTCTACTTCTTCTGATTCACCCTCCAATCTTCACCTTCTCCTTCTCCTTCTTCTGTTTCTTCTGCTTCACCCTCCAGACTTCACCTTCTCCTTCTCTTTCTTCTGCTTCTTCTGATTCACCCTCCAGACTTCACCTTCTCCTTCTCCTTCTTCTGCTTCTTCTGATTCACCCTCCAGACTTCATCTTCTCCTTCTCCTTCTTCTGCTTCTTCTGATTCACCCTCCAGACTTCACCTTCTCCTTCTCCTTCTTCTACTTCATCTGATTCACCCTCCAGACTTCACCTTCTCCTTCTCCTTCTTCTGCTTCTTCTGATTCACCCTCCAGACTTCACCTTCTCCTTCTACTTCGTCTACTTCTTCTGATTCACCCTCCAGACTACACCTTCTCCTTCTCCTTCTTCTACTTCTTCTGATTCACCCTCCAGACTTCACCTTCTCCTTCTCCTTCTTCTGTTTCTTCTGATTCACCCTCCAGACTTCATCTTCTCCTTCTCCTTCTTCTACTTCTTCTGATTCACCCTCCAGACTTCACCTTCTCCTTCTCCTTCTTCTACTTCTTCTGATTCACCCTCCAGACTTCACCTTCTCCTTCTACTTCGTCTACTTCTTCTGATTCACCCTCCAGACTACACCTTCTCCTTCTCCTTCTTCTACTTCTTCTGATTCACCCTCCAGACTTCACCTTCTCCTTCTCCTTCTTCTGTTTCTTCTGATTCACCCTCCAGACTTCATCTTCTCCTTCTCCTTCTTCTACTTCTTCTGATTCACCCTCCAATCTTCACCTTCTCCTTCTCCTTCTTCTGTTTCTTCTGCTTCACCCTCCAGACTTCACCTTCTCCTTCTCTTTCTTCTGCTTCTTCTGATTCACCCTCCAGACTTCACCTTCTCCTTCTCCTTCTTCTGATTCTTCTGATTCACCCTCCAGACTTGACCTTCTCCTTCTCCTTCTTCTGCTTCTTCTGATTCACCCTCCTGACTTCACCTTCTCCTTCTCCTTCTTCTACTTCTTCTGATTCACCCTCCTGACTTCACCTTCTCCTTCTCCTTCTTCTACTTCTTCTGCTTCACCCTCCAGACTTCACCTTCTCCTTCTCCTTCTTCTACTTCTTCTGATTCAACCTCCAGACTTCACCTTCTCCTTCTCCTTCTTCTGCTTCTTCTGATTCACCCTCCAGACTTCACCTTCTCATTCTCCTTCTTCTGCTTCTTCTGCTGCGCCCTCCAGACTTCACCTTCTCCTTCTCCTTCTTCTGCTTCTTCTGCTTCACACTCCAGACTTCACCTTCTCCTTCTCCTTCTTCTGCTTCTTCTGCTGCGCCCTCCAGGCTTCACCTTCTCCTTTTCCTTCTTCTGCTTCTTCTGCTTCACCGTCCTGACTTCACCTTCTCCTTCTCCTTCTTCTACTTCTTCTGCTACACCCCCCTGACTTCACCTGCTCCTTCTCCTTCTTCTGCTTCTTCTGATTCGCCCTCCTAACTTCACCTTCTCCTTCTCCTTCTTCTGCTTCTTCTGATTCACCCTCCTGACTTCACCTTCTCCTTCTCCTTCTTCTGCTTCTTCTGATTCACCCTCCAGACTTCACCTTCTCCTTCTCCTTCTTCTGCTTCTTCTGATTCACCCTCCAGACTTCACCTTCTCCTTCTCCTTCTTCTGCTTCTTCTGATTCACCCTCCAGACCTCACCTTCTCCTTCTCCTTCTTCTACTTCTTCTGATTCACCCTCCAGACTTCATCTTCTCCTTCTCCTTCTTCTGCTTCTTCTGATTCACCCTCCAGTCTTCACCTTCTCCTTCTCCTTCTTCTGCTTCTTCTGATTCACCCTCCAGACTTCACCTTCTCCTTTTCCTTCTTCTACTTCTTCTGATTCACCCTCCAGTCTTCACCTTCTCCTTCTCCTTCTTCTGTTTCTTCTGCTTCACCCTCCAGACTTCACCTTCTCCTTCTCTTTCTTCTGCTTCTTCTGCTTCACCCTCCAGACTTCACCTTCTCCTTCTCCTTCTTCTGATTCTTCTGATTCACCCTCCAGACTTCACCTTCTCTATCTCCTTCTTCTGCTTCTTCTGATTCACCCTCCTGACTTCACCTTCTCCTTCTCCTTCTTCTACTTCTTCTGATTCACCCTCCTGACTTCACCTTCTCCTTCTCCTTCTTCTACTTCTTCTGCTTCACCCTCCAGACTTCAACTTCTCCTTCTCCTTCTTCTACTTCTTCTGATTCACCCTCCAGACTTCACCTTCTCCTTCTTCTGCTTCTTCTGATTCACCCTCCAGACTTCACCTTCTCCTTCTCCTTCTTCTGCTTCTTCTGATTCACCCTCCAGACTTCACCTTCTCCTTCTCCTTCTTCTACTTCTTCTGATTCACCCTCCAGACTTCACCTTCTTCTTCTCCTTCTTCTGCTTCTTCTGATTCACCCTCCAGACTGCACCTTCTCCTTCTCCTTCGTCTACTTCTTCTGATTCACCCTCCAGACTACACCTTCTCCTTCTCCTTCTTCTTCTTCTTCTGATTCACCCTCCAGACTTCACCTTCTCCTTCTCCTTCTGCTGTTTCTTCTGATTCACCCTCCAGACTTCATCTTCTCCTTCTCCTTCTTCTACTTCTTCTGATTCACCCTCCAGACTTCAACTTCTCCTTCTCCTTCTTCTACTTCTTCTGATTCACCCTCCAGACTTCATCTTCTCCTTCTCCTTCTTCTGCTTCTTCTGATTCACCCTCCAGACTTCACCTTCTCCTTCTCCTTCTTCTGCTTCTTCTGATTCACCCTCCAGACTTCAACTTCTCCTTCTCCTTCTTCTACTTCTTCTGATTCACCCTCCAGACTTCACCTTCTCCTTCTCCTTCTTCTACTTCTTCCGATTCACCCTCCAGACTTCATCTTCTCCTTCTCCTTCTTCTGCTTCTTCTGATTCACCCTCCAGACTTCACCTTCTCCTTCTCCTTCTTCTGCTTCTTCTGATTCACCCTCCAGACTTCACCTTCTCCTTCTCCTTCTTCTGCTTCTTCTGATTCACCCTCCAGACTTCACCTTCTCCTTCTCCTTCTTCTACTTCATCTGATTCACCCTCCAGACTTCACCTTCTCCTTCTCCTTCTTCTGCTTCTTCTGATTCACCCTCCAGACTTCACCTTCTCCTTCTACTTCGTCTACTTCTTCTGATTCACCCTCCAGACTACACCTTCTCCTTCTCCTTCTTCTACTTCTTCTGATTCACCCTCCAGACTTCACCTTCTCCTTCTCCTTCTTCTACTTCTTCTGATTCACCCTCCAGACTTCACCTTCTCCTTCTACTTCGTCTACTTCTTCTGATTCACCCTCCAGACTACACCTTCTCCTTCTCCTTCTTCTACTTCTTCTGATTCACCCTCCAATCTTCACCTTCTCCTTCTCCTTCTTCTGTTTCTTCTGCTTCACCCTCCAGACTTCACCTTCTCCTTCTCTTTCTTCTGCTTCTTCTGATTCACCCTCCAGACTTCACCTTCTCCTTCTCCTTCTTCTGATTCTTCTGATTCACCCTCCAGACTTGACCTTCTCCTTCTCCTTCTTCTGCTTCTTCTGATTCACCCTCCTGACTTCACCTTCTCCTTCTCCTTCTTCTACTTCTTCTGATTCACCCTCCTGACTTCACCTTCTCCTTCTACTTCTTCTACTTCTTCTGCTTCACCCTCCAGACATCACCTTCTCCTTCTCCTTCTTCTACTTCTTCTGATTCAACCTCCAGACTTCACCTTCTCCTTCTCCTTCTTCTGCTTCTTCTGATTCACCCTCCAGACTTCACCTTCTCATTCTCCTTCTTCTGCTTCTTCTGCTGCGCCCTCCAGACTTCACCTTCTCCTTCTCCTTCTTCTGCTTCTTCTGCTTCACACTCCAGACTTCACCTTTTCCTTCTCCTTCTTCTGCTTCTTCTGCTGCGCCCTCCAGGCTTCACCTTCTCCTTTTCCTTCTTCTGCTTCTTCTGCTTCACCGTCCTGACTTCACCTTCTCCTTCTCCTTCTTCTACTTCTTCTGCTACACCCCCCTGACTTCACCTGCTCCTTCTCCTTCTTCTGCTTCTTCTGATTCGCCCTCCTAACTTCACCTTCTCCTTCTCCTTCTTCTGCTTCTTCTGATTCACCCTCCTGACTTCACCTTCTCCTTCTCCTTCTTCTGCTTCTTCTGATTCACCCTCCAGACTTCACCTTCTCCTTCTCCTTCTTCTGCTTCTTCTGATTCACCCTCCAGACTTCACCTTCTCCTTCTCCTTCTTCTGCTTCTTCTGATTCACCCTCCAGACCTCACCTTCTCCTTCTCCTTCTTCTACTTCTGCTGATTCACCCTCCAGACTTCATCTTCTCCTTCTCCTTCTTCTGCTTCTTCTGATACACCCTCCAGTCTTCACCTTCTCCTTCTCCTTCTTCTGCTTCTTCTGATTCACCCTCCAGACTTCACCTTCTCCTTCTCCTTCTTCTACTTCTTCTGATTCACCCTCCAGTCTTCACCTTCTCCTTCTCCTTCTTCTGTTTCTTCTGCTTCACCCTCCAGACTTCACCTTCTCCTTCTCTTTCTTCTGCTTCTTCTGCTTCACCCTCCAGACTTCACCTTCTCCTTCTCCTTCTTCTGATTCTTCTGATTCACCCTCCAGACTTCACCTTCTCTATCTCCTTCTTCTGCTTCTTCTGATTCACCCTCCTGACTTCACCTTCTCCTTCTCCTTCTTCTACTTCTTCTGATTCACCCTCCTGACTTCACCTTCTCCTTCTCCTTCTTCTACTTCTTCTGCTTCACCCTCCAGACTTCAACATCTCCTTCTCCTTCTTCTACTTCTTCTGATTCACCCTCCAGACTTCACCTTCTCCTTCTTCTGCTTCTTCTGATTCACCCTCCAGACTTCACCTTCTCCTTCTCCTTCTTCTGCTTCTTCTGATTCACCCTCCAGACTTCACCTTCTCCTTCTCCTTCTTCTACTTCTTCTGATTCACCCTCCAGACTTCACCTTCTCCTTCTCCTTCTTCTGCTTCTTCTGATTCAGCCTCCAGACTGCACCTTCTCCTTCTCCTTCGTCTACTTCTTCTGATTCACCCTCCAGACTACACCTTCTCCTTCTCCTTCTTCTTCTTCTTCTGATTCACCCTCCAGACTTCACCTTCTCCTTCTCCTTCTGCTGTTTCTTCTGATTCACCCTCCAGACTTCATCTTCTCCTTCTCCTTCTTCTACTTCTTCTGATTCACCCTCCAGACTTCAACTTCTCCTTCTCCTTCTTCTACTTCTTCTGATTCACCCTCCAGACTTCATCTTCTCCTTCTCCTTCTTCTGCTTCTTCTGATTCACCCTCCAGACTTCACCTTCTCCTTCTCCTTCTTCTGCTTCTTCTGATTCACCCTCCAGACTTCAACTTCTCCTTCTCCTTCTTCTACTTCTTCTGATTCACCCTCCAGACTTCACCTTCTCCTTCTCCTTCTTCTACTTCTTCCGATTCACCCTCCAGACTTCATCTTCTCCTTCTCCTTCTTCTGCTTCTTCTGATTCACCCTCCAGACTTCACCTTCTCCTTCTCCTTCTTCTGCTTCTTCTGATTCACCCTCCAGACTTCACCTTCTCCTTCTCCTTCTTCTACTTCTTCTGATTCACCCTCCAGACTTCACCTTCTCCTTCTCCTTCTTCTACTTCTTCTGATTCACCCTCCAGTCTTCACCTTCTCCTTCTCCTTCTTCTGTTTCTTCTGCTTCACCCTCCAGACTTCACCTTCTCCTTCTCTTTCTTCTGCTTCTTCTGATTCACCCTCCAGACTTCACCTTCTCCTTCTCCTTCTTCTGATTCTTCTGATTCACCCTCCAGACTTCACCTTCTCCTTCTCCTTCTTCTGCTTCTTCTGATTCACCCTCCTGACTTCACCTTCTCCTTCTCCTTCTTCTACTTCTTCTGATTCACCCTCCTGACTTCACCTTCTCCTTCTCCTTCTTCTCCTTCTTCTGCTTCACCCTCCAGACTTCACCTTCTCCTTCTCCTTCTTCTGCTTCTTCTGATTCACCCTCCAGACTTCACCTTCTCCTTCTCCTTCTTCTGCTTCTTCTGATTCACCCTCCAGACTTCACCTTCTCCTTCTCCTTATTCTGCTTCTTCTGATTCACCCTCCAGACTTCACCTTCTCCTTCTCCTTATTCTGCTTCTTCTGATTCACCCTCCAGACTTCACCTTCTCCTTCTCCTTCCTCTGCTTCTTCTGATTCACCCTCCAGACTGCACCTTCTCCTTCTCCTTCTTCTGATTCTTCTGATTCACCCTCCAGACTTCACCTTCTCCTTCTCCATCTTCTGCTTCTTCTGATTCACCCTCCTGACTTCACCTTCTCCTTCTCCTTCTTCTACTTCTTCTGATTCACCCTCCTGACTTCACCTTCTCCTTCTCCATCTTCTACTTCCTCTGCTTCACCCTCCAGACTTCAACTTCTCCTTCTCCTTCTTCTACTTCTTCTGATGCACCCTCCAGACTTCACCTTCTCCTTCTCCTTCTTCTGCTTCTTCTGATTCACCCTCCAGACTTCACCTTCTCCTTCTCCTTCTTCTGCTTCTTCTGATTCACCCTCCAGACTTCACCTTCTCCTTCTCCTTCTTCTACTTCATCTGATTCACCCTCCAGACTTCACCTTCTCCTTCTCCTTCTTCTGCTTCTTCTGATTCACCCTCCAGACTTCACCTTCTCCTTCTCCTTCGTCTACTTCTTCTGATTCACCCTCCAGACTACACCTTCTCCTTCTCCTTCTTCTACTTCTTCTGATGCACCCTCCAGACTTCACCTTCTCCTTCTCCTTCTTCTGTTTCTTCTGATTCACCCTCCAGACTTCATCTTCTCCTTCTCCTTCTTCTACTTCTTCTGATTCACCCTCCAGACTTCACCTTCTCCTTCTCCTTCTTCTACTTCTTCTGATTCACCCTCCAGACTTCATCTTCTCCTTCTCCTTCTTCTGCTTCTTCTGATTCACCCTCCAGACTTCACCTTCTCCTTCTCCTTCTTCTACTTCTTCTGATTCACTCTCCAGACTTCACCTTCTCCTTCTCCTTCTTCTGCTTCTTCTGATTCACCCTCCTGACTTCACCTTCTCCTTCTCCTTCTTCTACATCTTCTGATTCACCCTCCTGACTTCACCTTCTCCTTCTCCATCTTCTACTTCCTCTGCTTCACCCTCCAGACTTCACCTTCTCCTTCTCCTTCTTCTACTTCTTCTGATTCACCCTCCAGACTTCACCTTCTCCTTCTCCTTCTTCTGCTTCTTCTGATTCACCCTCCAGACTTCACCTTCTCCTTCTCCTTCTTCTGCTTCTTCCGATTCACCCTCCAGACTTCACCTTCTCCTTCTCCTTCTTCTACTTCATCTGATTCACCCTCCAGACTTCACCTTCTCCTTCTCCTTCTTCTGCTTCTTCTGATTCACCCTCCAGACTACACCTTCTCCTTCTCCTTCTTCTACTTCTTCTGATTCACCCTCCAGACTTCACCTTCTCCTTCTCCTTCTTCTGTTTCTTCTGATTCACCCTCCAGACTTCATGTTCTCCTTCTCCTTCTTCTACTTCTTCTGATTCACCCTCCAGACTTCACCTTCTCCTTCTCCTTCTTCTACTTCTTCTGATTCACCCTCCAGACTTCATCTTCTCCTTCTCCTTCTTCTGCTTCTTCTGATTCACCCTCCAGACTTCACCTTCTCCTTCTCCTTCTTCTGCTTCTTCTGATTCACCCTCCAGACTTCAACTTCTCCTTCTCCTTCTTCTACTTCTTCTGATTCACCCTTCAGACTTCACCTTCTCCTTCTCCTTCTTCTACTTCTTCTGATTCACCCTCCAGTCTTCACCTTCTCCTTCTCCTTCTTCTGTTTCTTCTGCTTCACCCTCCAGACTTCACCTTCTCCTTCTCTTTCTTCTGCTTCTTCTGATTCACCCTCCAGACTTCACCTTCTCCTTCTCCTTCTTCTGATTCTTCTGATTCACCCTCCAGACTTCACCTTCTCCTTCTCCTTCTTCTGCTTCTTCTGATTCTCCCTCCTGACTTCACCTTCTCCTTCTCCTTCTTCCACTTCTTCTGATTCACCCTCATGACTTCACCTTCTCCTTCTCCTTCTTCTACTTCTTCTGCTTCACCCTCCAGACTTCACCTTCTCCTTCTCCTTCTTCTACTTCTTCTGATTCAACCTCCAGACTTCACCTTCTCCTTCTCCTTCTTCTGCTTCTTCTGATTCACCCTCCAGACTTCACCTTCTCATTCTCCTTCTTCTGCTTCTTCTGCTGCGCCCTCCAGACTTCACCTTCTCCTTCTCCTTCTTCTGCTTCTTCTGCTTCACACTCCAGACTTCACCTTCTCCTTCTCCTTCTTCTGCTTCTTCTGCTGCGCCCTCCAGACTTCACCTTCTCCTTCTCCTTCTTCTGCTTCTTCTGCTTCACACTCCAGACTTCACCTTCTCCTACTCCTTCTTCTGCTTCTTCTGCTGCGCCCTCCAGGCTTCACCTTCTCCTTCTCCTTCTTCTGCTTCTTCTGCTTCACCGTCCTGACTTCACCTTCTCCTTCTCCTTCTTCTACTTCTTCTGATTCACCCTCCTGACTTCACCTTCTCCTTCTCCATCTTCTACTTCCTCTGCTTCACCCTCCAGACTTCAACTTCTCCTTCTCCTTCTTCTACTTCTTCTGATGCACCCTCCAGACTTCACCTTCTCCTTCTCCTTCTTCTGCTTCTTCTGATTCACCCTCCAGACTTCACCTTCTCCTTCTCCTTCTTCTGCTTCTTCTGATTCACCCTCCAGACTTCACCTTCTCCTTCTCCTTCTTCTACTTCATCTGATTCACCCTCCAGACTTCACCTTCTCCTTCTCCTTCTTCTGCTTCTTCTGATTCACCCTCCAGACTTCACCTTCTCCTTCTCCTTCGTCTACTTCTTCTGATTCACCCTCCAGACTACACCTTCTCCTTCTCCTTCTTCTACTTCTTCTGATGCACCCTCCAGACTTCACCTTCTCCTTCTCCTTCTTCTGTTTCTTCTGATTCACCCTCCAGACTTCATCTTCTCCTTCTCCTTCTTCTACTTCTTCTGATTCACCCTCCAGACTTCACCTTCTCCTTCTCCTTCTTCTACTTCTTCTGATTCACCCTCCAGACTTCATCTTCTCCTTCTCCTTCTTCTGCTTCTTCTGATTCACCCTCCAGACTTCACCTTCTCCTTCTCCTTCTTCTACTTCTTCTGATTCACTCTCCAGACTTCACCTTCTCCTTCTCCTTCTTCTGCTTCTTCTGATTCACCCTCCTGACTTCACCTTCTCCTTCTCCTTCTTCTACATCTTCTGATTCACCCTCCTGACTTCACCTTCTCCTTCTCCATCTTCTACTTCCTCTGCTTCACCCTCCAGACTTCACCTTCTCCTTCTCCTTCTTCTACTTCTTCTGATTCACCCTCCAGACTTCACCTTCTCCTTCTCCTTCTTCTGCTTCTTCTGATTCACCCTCCAGACTTCACCTTCTCCTTCTCCTTCTTCTGCTTCTTCCGATTCACCCTCCAGACTTCACCTTCTCCTTCTCCTTCTTCTACTTCATCTGATTCACCCTCCAGACTTCACCTTCTCCTTCTCCTTCTTCTGCTTCTTCTGATTCACCCTCCAGACTACACCTTCTCCTTCTCCTTCTTCTACTTCTTCTGATTCACCCTCCAGACTTCACCTTCTCCTTCTCCTTCTTCTGTTTCTTCTGATTCACCCTCCAGACTTCATGTTCTCCTTCTCCTTCTTCTACTTCTTCTGATTCACCCTCCAGACTTCACCTTCTCCTTCTCCTTCTTCTACTTCTTCTGATTCACCCTCCAGACTTCATCTTCTCCTTCTCCTTCTTCTGCTTCTTCTGATTCACCCTCCAGACTTCACCTTCTCCTTCTCCTTCTTCTGCTTCTTCTGATTCACCCTCCAGACTTCAACTTCTCCTTCTCCTTCTTCTACTTCTTCTGATTCACCCTTCAGACTTCACCTTCTCCTTCTCCTTCTTCTACTTCTTCTGATTCACCCTCCAGTCTTCACCTTCTCCTTCTCCTTCTTCTGTTTCTTCTGCTTCACCCTCCAGACTTCACCTTCTCCTTCTCTTTCTTCTGCTTCTTCTGATTCACCCTCCAGACTTCACCTTCTCCTTCTCCTTCTTCTGATTCTTCTGATTCACCCTCCAGACTTCACCTTCTCCTTCTCCTTCTTCTGCTTCTTCTGATTCTCCCTCCTGACTTCACCTTCTCCTTCTCCTTCTTCCACTTCTTCTGATTCACCCTCATGACTTCACCTTCTCCTTCTCCTTCTTCTACTTCTTCTGCTTCACCCTCCAGACTTCACCTTCTCCTTCTCCTTCTTCTACTTCTTCTGATTCAACCTCCAGACTTCACCTTCTCCTTCTCCTTCTTCTGCTTCTTCTGATTCACCCTCCAGACTTCACCTTCTCATTCTCCTTCTTCTGCTTCTTCTGCTGCGCCCTCCAGACTTCACCTTCTCCTTCTCCTTCTTCTGCTTCTTCTGCTTCACACTCCAGACTTCACCTTCTCCTTCTCCTTCTTCTGCTTCTTCTGCTGCGCCCTCCAGACTTCACCTTCTCCTTCTCCTTCTTCTGCTTCTTCTGCTTCACACTCCAGACTTCACCTTCTCCTACTCCTTCTTCTGCTTCTTCTGCTGCGCCCTCCAGGCTTCACCTTCTCCTTCTCCTTCTTCTGCTTCTTCTGCTTCACCGTCCTGACTTCACCTTCTCCTTCTCCTTCTTCTACTTCTTCTGCTACACCCCCGTGACTTCACCTGCTCCTTCTCCTTCTTCTGCTTCTTCTGATTCACCCTCCTAACTTCACCTTCTCCTTCTCCTTATTCTGCTTCTTCTGATTCACCCTCCTGACTTCACCTTCTCCTTCTCCTTCTTCTGCTTCTTCTGATTCACCTTCCAGACTTCACCTTCTCCTTCTCCTTCTTCTGCTTCTTCTGATTCACCCTCCAGACTTCACCTTCTCCTTCTCCTTCTTCTGCTTCTTCTGATTCACCCTCCAGACCTCACCTTCTCCTTCTCCTTCTTCTACTTCTTCTGATTCACCCTCCAGACTTCATCTTCTCCTTCTCCTTCTTCTGCTTCTTCTGATTCACCCTCCAGACTTCACCTTCTCCTTCTCCTTCTTCTGCTTCTTCTGATTCACCCTCCAGACTTCACCTTCTCCTTCTCCTTCTTCTACTTCTTCTGATTCACCCTCCAGACTTCACCTTCTCCTTCTCCTTCTTCTACTTCTTCTGATTCACCCTCCAGTCTTCACCTTCTCCTTCTCCTTCTTCTGTTTCTTCTGCTTCACCCTCCAGACTTCACCTTCTCCTTCTTTTTCTTCTGCTTCTTCTGATTCACCCTCCAGACTTCACCTTCTCTATCTCCTTCTTCTGCTTCTTCTGATTCACCTTCCTGACTTCACCTTCTCCTTCTCCTTCTTCTACTTCTTCTGATTCACCCTCCTGACTTCACCTTCTCCTTCTCCTTCTTCTACTTCTTCTGCTTCACCCTCCAGACTTCACCTTCTCCTTCTCCTTCTTCTACTTCTTCTGATTCACCCTCCAGACTTAACCTTCTCCTTCTCCTTCTTCTGCTTCTTCTGATTCACCCTCCAGACTTAACCTTCTCCTTCTCCTTATTCTGCTTCTTCTGATTCACCCTCCAGACTTCACCTTCTCCTTCTCCTTCTTCTGCTTCTTCTGATTCACCCTCCAGACTTCACCTTCTCCTTCTCCTTCTTCTGCTTCTTCTGATTCACCCTCCAGACTTCACCTTCTCCTTCTCCTTCTTCTACTTCTTCTGATTCACCCTCCAGACTTCACCTTCTCCTTCTCCTTCTTCTGCTTCTTCTGATTCACCCTCCTGACTTCACCTTCTCATTCACCTTCTTCTACATCTTCTGATTCACCCTCCTGACTTCACCTTCTCCTTCTCCATCTTCTACTTCCTCTGCTTCACCCTCCAGACTTCAACTTCTCCTTCTCCTTCTTCTACTTCTTCTGATTCACCCTCCAGACTTCACCTTCTCCTTCTCCTTCTTCTGCTTCTTCTGATTCACCCTCCAGACTTCACCTTCTCCTTCTCCTTCTTCTGCTTCTTCCGATTCACCCTCCAGACTTCACCTTCTCCTTCTCCTTCTTCTACTTCATCTGATTCACCCTCCAGACTTCACCTTCTCCTTCTCCTTCTTCTGCTTCTTCTGATTCACCCTCCAGACTTCAACTTCTCCTTCTCCTTCGTCTACTTCTTCTGATTCACCCTCCAGACTACACCTTCTCCTTCTCCTTCTTCTACTTCTTCTGATTCACCCTCCAGACTTCACCTTCTCCTTCTCCTTCTTCTGTTTCTTCTGATTCACCCTCCAGACTTCATGTTCTCCTTCTCCTTCTTCTACTTCTTCTGATTCACCCTCCAGACTTCACCTTCTCCTTCTCCTTCTTCTACTTCTTCTGATTCACCCTCCAGACTTCACCTTCTCCTTCTCCATCTTCTACTTCCTCTGCTTCACCCTCCAGACTTCAACTTCTCCTTCTCCTTCTTCTACTTCTTCTGATTCACCCTCCAGACTTCACCTTCTCCTTCTCCTTCTTCTGCTTCTTCTGATTCACCCTCCAGACTTCACCTTCTCCTTCTCCTTCTTCTGCTTCTTCTGATTCACCCTCCAGACTTCACCTTCTCCTTCTCCTTCTTCTACTTCATCTGATTCACCCTCCAGACTTCACCTTCTCCTTCTCCTTCTTCTGCTTCTTCTGATTCACCCTCCAGACTTCACCTTCTCCTTCTCCTTCTTCCACTTCTTCTGATTCACCCTCCTGACTTCACCTTCTCCTTCTCCTTCTTCTACTTCTTCTGCTTCACCCTCCAGACTTCACCTTCTCCTTCTCCTTCTTCTACTTCTTCTGATTCAACCTCCAGACTTCACCTTCTCCTTCTCCTTCTTCTGCTTCTTCTGATTCACCCTCCAGACTTCACCTTCTCATTCTCCTTCTTCTGCTTCTTCTGCTGCGCCCTCCAGACTTCACCTTCTCCTTCTCCTTCTTCTGCTTCTTCTGCTTCACACTCCAGACTTCACCTTCTCCTTCTCCTTCTTCTGCTTCTTCTGCTGCGCCCTCCAGACTTCACCTTCTCCTTCTCCTTCTTCTGCTTCTTCTGCTTCACACTCCAGACTTCACCTTCTCCTACTCCTTCTTCTGCTTCTTCTGCTGCGCCCTCCAGGCTTCACCTTCTCCTTCTCCTTCTTCTGCTTCTTCTGCTTCACCGTCCTGACTTCACCTTCTCCTTCTCCTTCTTCTACTTCTTCTGCTACACCCCCCTGACTTCACCTGCTCCTTCTCCTTCTTCTGCTTCTTCTGATTCACCCTCCTAACTTCACCTTCTCCTTCTCCTTATTCTGCTTCTTCTGATTCACCCTCCTGACTTCACCTTCTCCTTCTCCTTCTTCTGCTTCTTCTGATTCACCTTCCAGACTTCACCTTCTCCTTCTCCTTCTTCTGCTTCTTCTGATTCACCCTCCAGACTTCACCTTCTCCTTCTCCTTCTTCTGCTTCTTCTGATTCACCCTCCAGACCTCACCTTCTCCTTCTCCTTCTTCTACTTCTTCTGATTCACCCTCCAGACTTCATCTTCTCCTTCTCCTTCTTCTGCTTCTTCTGATTCACCCTCCAGACTTCACCTTCTCCTTCTCCTTCTTCTGCTTCTTCTGATTCACCCTCCAGACTTCACCTTCTCCTTCTCCTTCTTCTACTTCTTCTGATTCACCCTCCAGACTTCACCTTCTCCTTCTCCTTCTTCTACTTCTTCTGATTCACCCTCCAGTCTTCACCTTCTCCTTCTCCTTCTTCTGTTTCTTCTGCTTCACCCTCCAGACTTCACCTTCTCCTTCTTTTTCTTCTGCTTCTTCTGATTCACCCTCCAGACTTCACCTTCTCTATCTCCTTCTTCTGCTTCTTCTGATTCACCTTCCTGACTTCACCTTCTCCTTCTCCTTCTTCTACTTCTTCTGATTCACCCTCCTGACTTCACCTTCTCCTTCTCCTTCTTCTACTTCTTCTGCTTCACCCTCCAGACTTCACCTTCTCCTTCTCCTTCTTCTACTTCTTCTGATTCACCCTCCAGACTTAACCTTCTCCTTCTCCTTCTTCTGCTTCTTCTGATTCACCCTCCAGACTTAACCTTCTCCTTCTCCTTATTCTGCTTCTTCTGATTCACCCTCCAGACTTCACCTTCTCCTTCTCCTTCTTCTGCTTCTTCTGATTCACCCTCCAGACTTCACCTTCTCCTTCTCCTTCTTCTGCTTCTTCTGATTCACCCTCCAGACTTCACCTTCTCCTTCTCCTTCTTCTACTTCTTCTGATTCACCCTCCAGACTTCACCTTCTCCTTCTCCTTCTTCTGCTTCTTCTGATTCACCCTCCTGACTTCACCTTCTCATTCACCTTCTTCTACATCTTCTGATTCACCCTCCTGACTTCACCTTCTCCTTCTCCATCTTCTACTTCCTCTGCTTCACCCTCCAGACTTCAACTTCTCCTTCTCCTTCTTCTACTTCTTCTGATTCACCCTCCAGACTTCACCTTCTCCTTCTCCTTCTTCTGCTTCTTCTGATTCACCCTCCAGACTTCACCTTCTCCTTCTCCTTCTTCTGCTTCTTCCGATTCACCCTCCAGACTTCACCTTCTCCTTCTCCTTCTTCTACTTCATCTGATTCACCCTCCAGACTTCACCTTCTCCTTCTCCTTCTTCTGCTTCTTCTGATTCACCCTCCAGACTTCAACTTCTCCTTCTCCTTCGTCTACTTCTTCTGATTCACCCTCCAGACTACACCTTCTCCTTCTCCTTCTTCTACTTCTTCTGATTCACCCTCCAGACTTCACCTTCTCCTTCTCCTTCTTCTGTTTCTTCTGATTCACCCTCCAGACTTCATGTTCTCCTTCTCCTTCTTCTACTTCTTCTGATTCACCCTCCAGACTTCACCTTCTCCTTCTCCTTCTTCTACTTCTTCTGATTCACCCTCCAGACTTCACCTTCTCCTTCTCCATCTTCTACTTCCTCTGCTTCACCCTCCAGACTTCAACTTCTCCTTCTCCTTCTTCTACTTCTTCTGATTCACCCTCCAGACTTCACCTTCTCCTTCTCCTTCTTCTGCTTCTTCTGATTCACCCTCCAGACTTCACCTTCTCCTTCTCCTTCTTCTGCTTCTTCTGATTCACCCTCCAGACTTCACCTTCTCCTTCTCCTTCTTCTACTTCATCTGATTCACCCTCCAGACTTCACCTTCTCCTTCTCCTTCTTCTGCTTCTTCTGATTCACCCTCCAGACTTCACCTTCTCCTTCTCCTTCGTCTACTTCTTCTGATTCACCCTCCAGACTACACCTTCTCCTTCTCCTTCTTCTACTTCTTCTGATGCACCCTCCAGACTTCACCTTCTCCTTCTCCTTCTTCTGTTTCTTCTGATTCACCCTCCAGACTTCATCTTCTCCTTCTCCTTCTTCTGCTTCTTCTGATTCACCCTCCAGACTTCACCTTCTCCTTCTCCTTCTTCTACTTCTTCTGATTCACTCTCCAGACTTCACCTTCTCCTTCTCCTTCTTCTGCTTCTTCTGATTCACCCTCCAGACTTCACCTTCTCCTTCTCCTTCTTCTACTTCTTCTGATTCACCCTCCAGTCTTCACCTTCTCCTTCTCCTTCTTCTGTTTCTTCTGCTTCACCCTCCAGACTTCACCTTCTCCTTCTCTTTCTTCTGCTTCTTCTGCTTCACCCTCCAGACTTCACCTTCTCCTTCTCCTTCTTCTGATTCTTCTGATTCACCCTCCAGACTTCACCTTCTCTATCTCCTTCTTCTGCTTCTTCTGATTCACCCTCCTGTCTTCACCTTCTCCTTCTCCTTCTTCTACTTCTTCTGATTCACCCTCCTGACTTCACCTTCTCCTTCTCCTTCTTCTACTTCTTCTGCTTCACCCTCCAGACTTCAACATCTCCTTCTCCTTCTTCCACTTCTTCTGATTCACCCTCCAGACTTCACCTTCTCCTTCTTCTGCTTCTTCTGATTCACCCTCCAGACTTCACCTTCTCCTTCTCCTTCTTCTGCTTCTTCTGATTCACCCTCCAGACTTCACCTTCTCCTTCTCCTTCTTCTACTTCTTCTGATTCACCCTCCAGACTTCACCTTCTCCTTCTCCTTCTTCTGCTTCTTCTGATTCAGCCTCCAGACTGCACCTTCTCCTTCTCCTTCGTCTACTTCTTCTGATTCACCCTCCAGACTACACCTTCTCCTTCTCCTTCTTCTTCTTCTTCTGATTCACCCTCCAGACTTCACCTTCTCCTTCTCCTTCTGCTGTTTCTTCTGATTCACCCTCCAGACTTCATCTTCTCCTTCTCCTTCTTCTACTTCTTCTGATTCACCCTCCAGACTTCAACTTCTCCTTCTCCTTCTTCTACTTCTTCTGATTCACCCTCCAGACTTCATCTTCTCCTTCTCCTTCTTCTGCTTCTTCTGATTCACCCTCCAGACTTCACCTTCTCCTTCTCCTTCTTCTGCTTCTTCTGATTCACCCTCCAGACTTCAACTTCTCCTTCTCCTTCTTCTACTTCTTCTGATTCACCCTCCAGACTTCACCTTCTCCTTCTCCTTCTTCTACTTCTTCCGATTCACCCTCCAGACTTCATCTTCTCCTTCTCCTTCTTCTGCTTCTTCTGATTCACCCTCCAGACTTCACCTTCTCCTTCTCCTTCTTCTGCTTCTTCTGATTCACCCTCCAGACTTCACCTTCTCCTTCTCCTTCTTCTACTTCTTCTGATTCACCCTCCAGACTTCACCTTCTCCTTCTCCTTCTTCTACTTCTTCTGATTCACCCTCCAGTCTTCACCTTCTCCTTCTCCTTCTTCTGTTTCTTCTGCTTCACCCTCCAGACTTCACCTTCTCCTTCTCTTTCTTCTGCTTCTTCTGATTCACCCTCCAGACTTCACCTTCTCCTTCTCCTTCTTCTGATTCTTCTGATTCACCCTCCAGACTTCACCTTCTCCTTCTCCTTCTTCTGCTTCTTCTGATTCACCCTCCTGACTTCACCTTCTCCTTCTCCTTCTTCTACTTCTTCTGATTCACCCTCCTGACTTCACCTTCTCCTTCTCCTTCTTCTCCTTCTTCTGCTTCACCCTCCAGACTTCACCTTCTCCTTCTCCTTCTTCTGCTTCTTCTGATTCACCCTCCAGACTTCACCTTCTCCTTCTCCTTCTTCTGCTTCTTCTGATTCACCCTCCAGACTTCACCTTCTCCTTCTCCTTATTCTGCTTCTTCTGATTCACCCTCCAGACTTCACCTTCTCCTTCTCCTTATTCTGCTTCTTCTGATTCACCCTCCAGACTTCACCTTCTCCTTCTCCTTCCTCTGCTTCTTCTGATTCACCCTCCAGACTGCACCTTCTCCTTCTCCTTCTTCTGATTCTTCTGATTCACCCTCCAGACTTCACCTTCTCCTTCTCCATCTTCTGCTTCTTCTGATTCACCCTCCTGACTTCACCTTCTCCTTCTCCTTCTTCTACTTCTTCTGATTCACCCTCCTGACTTCACCTTCTCCTTCTCCATCTTCTACTTCCTCTGCTTCACCCTCCAGACTTCAACTTCTCCTTCTCCTTCTTCTACTTCTTCTGATTCACCCTCCAGACTTCACCTTCTCCTTCTCCTTCTTCTGCTTCTTCTGATTCACCCTCCAGACTTCACCTTCTCCTTCTCCTTCTTCTGCTTCTTCTGATTCACCCTCCAGACTTCACCTTCTCCTTCTCCTTCTTCTACTTCATCTGATTCACCCTCCAGACTTCACCTTCTCCTTCTCCTTCTTCTGCTTCTTCTGATTCACCCTCCAGACTTCACCTTCTCCTTCTCCTTCGTCTACTTCTTCTGATTCACCCTCCAGACTACACCTTCTCCTTCTCCTTCTTCTACTTCTTCTGATGCACCCTCCAGACTTCACCTTCTCCTTCTCCTTCTTCTGTTTCTTCTGATTCACCCTCCAGACTTCATCTTCTCCTTCTCCTTCTTCTACTTCTTCTGATTCACCCTCCAGACTTCACCTTCTCCTTCTCCTTCTTCTACTTCTTCTGATTCACCCTCCAGACTTCATCTTCTCCTTCTCCTTCTTCTGCTTCTTCTGATTCACCCTCCAGACTTCACCTTCTCCTTCTCCTTCTTCTACTTCTTCTGATTCACTCTCCAGACTTCACCTTCTCCTTCTCCTTCTTCTGCTTCTTCTGATTCACCCTCCTGACTTCACCTTCTCCTTCTCCTTCTTCTACATCTTCTGATTCACCCTCCTGACTTCACCTTCTCCTTCTCCATCTTCTACTTCCTCTGCTTCACCCTCCAGACTTCACCTTCTCCTTCTCCTTCTTCTACTTCTTCTGATTCACCCTCCAGACTTCACCTTCTCCTTCTCCTTCTTCTGCTTCTTCTGATTCACCCTCCAGACTTCACCTTCTCCTTCTCCTTCTTCTGCTTCTTCCGATTCACCCTCCAGACTTCACCTTCTCCTTCTCCTTCTTCTACTTCATCTGATTCACCCTCCAGACTTCACCTTCTCCTTCTCCTTCTTCTGCTTCTTCTGATTCACCCTCCAGACTTCACCTTCTCCTTCTCCTTCGTCTACTTCTTCTGATTCACCCTCCAGACTACACCTTCTCCTTCTCCTTCTTCTACTTCTTCTGATTCACCCTCCAGACTTCACCTTCTCCTTCTCCTTCTTCTGTTTCTTCTGATTCACCCTCCAGACTTCATGTTCTCCTTCTCCTTCTTCTACTTCTTCTGATTCACCCTCCAGACTTCACCTTCTCCTTCTCCTTCTTCTACTTCTTCTGATTCACCCTCCAGACTTCATCTTCTCCTTCTCCTTCTTCTGCTTCTTCTGATTCACCCTCCAGACTTCACCTTCTCCTTCTCCTTCTTCTGCTTCTTCTGATTCACCCTCCAGACTTCAACTTCTCCTTCTCCTTCTTCTACTTCTTCTGATTCACCCTTCAGACTTCACCTTCTCCTTCTCCTTCTTCTACTTCTTCTGATTCACCCTCCAGTCTTCACCTTCTCCTTCTCCTTCTTCTGTTTCTTCTGCTTCACCCTCCAGACTTCACCTTCTCCTTCTCTTTCTTCTGCTTCTTCTGATTCACCCTCCAGACTTCACCTTCTCCTTCTCCTTCTTCTGATTCTTCTGATTCACCCTCCAGACTTCACCTTCTCCTTCTCCTTCTTCTGCTTCTTCTGATTCTCCCTCCTGACTTCACCTTCTCCTTCTCCTTCTTCCACTTCTTCTGATTCACCCTCCTGACTTCACCTTCTCCTTCTCCTTCTTCTACTTCTTCTGCTTCACCCTCCAGACTTCACCTTCTCCTTCTCCTTCTTCTACTTCTTCTGATTCAACCTCCAGACTTCACCTTCTCCTTCTCCTTCTTCTGCTTCTTCTGATTCACCCTCCAGACTTCACCTTCTCATTCTCCTTCTTCTGCTTCTTCTGCTGCGCCCTCCAGACTTCACCTTCTCCTTCTCCTTCTTCTGCTTCTTCTGCTTCACACTCCAGACTTCACCTTCTCCTTCTCCTTCTTCTGCTTCTTCTGCTGCGCCCTCCAGACTTCACCTTCTCCTTCTCCTTCTTCTGCTTCTTCTGCTTCACACTCCAGACTTCACCTTCTCCTACTCCTTCTTCTGCTTCTTCTGCTGCGCCCTCCAGGCTTCACCTTCTCCTTCTCCTTCTTCTGCTTCTTCTGCTTCACCGTCCTGACTTCACCTTCTCCTTCTCCTTCTTCTACTTCTTCTGCTACACCCCCCTGACTTCACCTGCTCCTTCTCCTTCTTCTGCTTCTTCTGATTCACCCTCCTAACTTCACCTTCTCCTTCTCCTTATTCTGCTTCTTCTGATTCACCCTCCTGACTTCACCTTCTCCTTCTCCTTCTTCTGCTTCTTCTGATTCACCTTCCAGACTTCACCTTCTCCTTCTCCTTCTTCTGCTTCTTCTGATTCACCCTCCAGACTTCACCTTCTCCTTCTCCTTCTTCTGCTTCTTCTGATTCACCCTCCAGACCTCACCTTCTCCTTCTCCTTCTTCTACTTCTTCTGATTCACCCTCCAGACTTCATCTTCTCCTTCTCCTTCTTCTGCTTCTTCTGATTCACCCTCCAGACTTCACCTTCTCCTTCTCCTTCTTCTGCTTCTTCTGATTCACCCTCCAGACTTCACCTTCTCCTTCTCCTTCTTCTACTTCTTCTGATTCACCCTCCAGACTTCACCTTCTCCTTCTCCTTCTTCTACTTCTTCTGATTCACCCTCCAGTCTTCACCTTCTCCTTCTCCTTCTTCTGTTTCTTCTGCTTCACCCTCCAGACTTCACCTTCTCCTTCTTTTTCTTCTGCTTCTTCTGATTCACCCTCCAGACTTCACCTTCTCTATCTCCTTCTTCTGCTTCTTCTGATTCACCTTCCTGACTTCACCTTCTCCTTCTCCTTCTTCTACTTCTTCTGATTCACCCTCCTGACTTCACCTTCTCCTTCTCCTTCTTCTACTTCTTCTGCTTCACCCTCCAGACTTCACCTTCTCCTTCTCCTTCTTCTACTTCTTCTGATTCACCCTCCAGACTTCACCTTCTCCTTCTCCTTCTTCTGCTTCTTCTGATTCACCCTCCAGACTTCACCTTCTCCTTCTCCTTCTTCTACTTCTTCTGATTCACCCTCCAGACTTCACCTTCTCCTTCTCCTTCTTCTGCTTCTTCTGATTCATCCTCCTGACTTCACCTTCTCATTCACCTTCTTCTACATCTTCTGATTCACCCTCCTGACTTCACCTTCTCCTTCTCCATCTTCTACTTCCTCTGCTTCACCCTCCAGACTTCAACTTCTCCTTCTCCTTCTTCTACTTCTTCTGATTCACCCTCCAGACTTCACCTTCTCCTTCTCCTTCTTCTGCTTCTTCTGATTCACCCTCCAGACTTCACCTTCTCCTTCTCCTTCTTCTGCTTCTTCCGATTCACCCTCCAGACTTCACCTTCTCCTTCTCCTTCTTCTACTTCATCTGATTCACCCTCCAGACTTCACCTTCTCCTTCTCCTTCTTCTGCTTCTTCTGATTCACCCTCCAGACTTCAACTTCTCCTTCTCCTTCGTCTACTTCTTCTGATTCACCCTCCAGACTACACCTTCTCCTTCTCCTTCTTCTACTTCTTCTGATTCACCCTCCAGACTTCACCTTCTCCTTCTCCTTCTTCTGTTTCTTCTGATTCACCCTCCAGACTTCATGTTCTCCTTCTCCTTCTTCTACTTCTTCTGATTCACCCTCCAGACTTCACCTTCTCCTTCTCCTTCTTCTACTTCTTCTGATTCACCCTCCAGACTTCACCTTCTCCTTCTCCATCTTCTACTTCCTCTGCTTCACCCTCCAGACTTCAACTTCTCCTTCTCCTTCTTCTACTTCTTCTGATTCACCCTCCAGACTTCACCTTCTCCTTCTCCTTCTTCTGCTTCTTCTGATTCACCCTCCAGACTTCACCTTCTCCTTCTCCTTCTTCTGCTTCTTCTGATTCACCCTCCAGACTTCACCTTCTCCTTCTCCTTCTTCTACTTCATCTGATTCACCCTCCAGACTTCACCTTCTCCTTCTCCTTCTTCTGCTTCTTCTGATTCACCCTCCAGACTTCACCTTCTCCTTCTCCTTCGTCTACTTCTTCTGATTCACCCTCCAGACTACACCTTCTCCTTCTCCTTCTTCTACTTCTTCTGATGCACCCTCCAGACTTCACCTTCTCCTTCTCCTTCTTCTGTTTCTTCTGATTCACCCTCCAGACTTCATCTTCTCCTTCTCCTTCTTCTACTTCTTCTGATTCACCCTCCAGACTTCACCTTCTCCTTCTCCTTCTTCTACTTCTTCTGATTCACCCTCCAGACTTCATCTTCTCCTTCTCCTTCTTCTGCTTCTTCTGATTCACCCTCCAGACTTCACCTTCTCCTTCTCCTTCTTCTACTTCTTCTGATTCACTCTCCAGACTTCACCTTCTCCTTCTCCTTCTTCTGCTTCTTCTGATTCACCCTCCTGACTTCACCTTCTCCTTCTCCTTCTTCTACATCTTCTGATTCACCCTCCTGACTTCACCTTCTCCTTCTCCATCTTCTACTTCCTCTGCTTCACCCTCCAGACTTCACCTTCTCCTTCTCCTTCTTCTACTTCTTCTGATTCACCCTCCAGACTTCACCTTCTCCTTCTCCTTCTTCTGCTTCTTCTGATTCACCCTCCAGACTTCACCTTCTCCTTCTCCTTCTTCTGCTTCTTCCGATTCACCCTCCAGACTTCACCTTCTCCTTCTCCTTCTTCTACTTCATCTGATTCACCCTCCAGACTTCACCTTCTCCTTCTCCTTCTTCTGCTTCTTCTGATTCACCCTCCAGACTTCACCTTCTCCTTCTCCTTCGTCTACTTCTTCTGATTCACCCTCCAGACTACACCTTCTCCTTCTCCTTCTTCTACTTCTTCTGATTCACCCTCCAGACTTCACCTTCTCCTTCTCCTTCTTCTGTTTCTTCTGATTCACCCTCCAGACTTCATGTTCTCCTTCTCCTTCTTCTACTTCTTCTGATTCACCCTCCAGACTTCACCTTCTCCTTCTCCTTCTTCTACTTCTTCTGATTCACCCTCCAGACTTCATCTTCTCCTTCTCCTTCTTCTGCTTCTTCTGATTCACCCTCCAGACTTCACCTTCTCCTTCTCCTTCTTCTGCTTCTTCTGATTCACCCTCCAGACTTCAACTTCTCCTTCTCCTTCTTCTACTTCTTCTGATTCACCCTTCAGACTTCACCTTCTCCTTCTCCTTCTTCTACTTCTTCTGATTCACCCTCCAGTCTTCACCTTCTCCTTCTCCTTCTTCTGTTTCTTCTGCTTCACCCTCCAGACTTCACCTTCTCCTTCTCTTTCTTCTGCTTCTTCTGATTCACCCTCCAGACTTCACCTTCTCCTTCTCCTTCTTCTGATTCTTCTGATTCACCCTCCAGACTTCACCTTCTCCTTCTCCTTCTTCTGCTTCTTCTGATTCTCCCTCCTGACTTCACCTTCTCCTTCTCCTTCTTCCACTTCTTCTGATTCACCCTCCTGACTTCACCTTCTCCTTCTCCTTCTTCTACTTCTTCTGCTTCACCCTCCAGACTTCACCTTCTCCTTCTCCTTCTTCTACTTCTTCTGATTCAACCTCCAGACTTCACCTTCTCCTTCTCCTTCTTCTGCTTCTTCTGATTCACCCTCCAGACTTCACCTTCTCATTCTCCTTCTTCTGCTTCTTCTGCTGCGCCCTCCAGACTTCACCTTCTCCTTCTCCTTCTTCTGCTTCTTCTGCTTCACACTCCAGACTTCACCTTCTCCTTCTCCTTCTTCTGCTTCTTCTGCTGCGCCCTCCAGGCTTCACCTTCTCCTTCTCCTTCTTCTGCTTCTTCTGCTTCACCGTCCTGACTTCACCTTCTCCTTCTCCTTCTTCTACTTCTTCTGCTACACCCCCCTGACTTCACCTGCTCCTTCTCCTTCTTCTGCTTCTTCTGATTCACCCTCCTAACTTCACCTTCTCCTTCTCCTTATTCTGCTTCTTCTGATTCACCCTCCTGACTTCACCTTCTCCTTCTCCTTCTTCTGCTTCTTCTGATTCACCTTCCAGACTTCACCTTCTCCTTCTCCTTCTTCTGCTTCTTCTGATTCACCCTCCAGACTTCACCTTCTCCTTCTCCTTCTTCTGCTTCTTCTGATTCACCCTCCAGACCTCACCTTCTCCTTCTCCTTCTTCTACTTCTTCTGATTCACCCTCCAGACTTCATCTTCTCCTTCTCCTTCTTCTGCTTCTTCTGATTCACCCTCCAGACTTCACCTTCTCCTTCTCCTTCTTCTGCTTCTTCTGATTCACCCTCCAGACTTCACCTTCTCCTTCTCCTTCTTCTACTTCTTCTGATTCACCCTCCAGACTTCACCTTCTCCTTCTCCTTCTTCTACTTCTTCTGATTCACCCTCCAGTCTTCACCTTCTCCTTCTCCTTCTTCTGTTTCTTCTGCTTCACCCTCCAGACTTCACCTTCTCCTTCTTTTCCTTCTGCTTCTTCTGATTCACCCTCCAGACTTCACCTTCTCTATCTCCTTCTTCTGCTTCTTCTGATTCACCTTCCTGACTTCACCTTCTCCTTCTCCTTCTTCTACTTCTTCTGATTCACCCTCCTGACTTCACCTTCTCCTTCTCCTTCTTCTACTTCTTCTGCTTCACCCTCCAGACTTCACCTTCTCCTTCTCCTTCTTCTACTTCTTCTGATTCACCCTCCAGACTTAACCTTCTCGTTCTCCTTCTTCTGCTTCTTCTGATTCACCCTCCAGACTTAACCTTCTCCTTCTCCTTATTCTGCTTCTTCTGATTCACCCTCCAGACTTCACCTTCTCCTTCTCCTTCTTCTGCTTCTTCTGATTCACCCTCCAGACTTCACCTTCTCCTTCTCCTTCTTCTGCTTCTTCCGATTCACCCTCCAGACTTCACCTTCTCCTTCTCCTTCTTCTACTTCATCTGATTCACCCTCCAGACTTCACCTTCTCCTTCTCCTTCTTCTGCTTCTTCTGATTCACCCTCCAGACTTCAACTTCTCCTTCTCCTTCGTCTACTTCTTCTGATTCACCCTCCAGACTACACCTTCTCCTTCTCCTTCTTCTACTTCTTCTGATTCACCCTCCAGACTTCACCTTCTCCTTCTCCTTCTTCTGTTTCTTCTGATTCACCCTCCAGACTTCATGTTCTCCTTCTCCTTCTTCTACTTCTTCTGATTCACCCTCCAGACTTCACCTTCTCCTTCTCCTTCTTCTACTTCTTCTGATTCACCCTCCAGACTTCATCTTCTCCTTCTCCTTCTTCTGCTTCTTCTGATTCACCCTCCAGACTTCACCTTCTCCTTCTCCTTCTTCTGCTTCTTCTGATTCACCCTCCAGACTTCAACTTCTCCTTCTCCTTCTTCTGCTTCTTCTGATTCACCCTCCAGACCTCACCTTCTCCTTCTCATTCTTCTACTTCTTCTGATTCACCCTCCAGACTTCATCTTCTCCTTCTCCTTCTTCTGCTTCTTCTGATTCACCCTCCAGACTTCACCTTCTCCTTCTCCTTCTTCTGCTTCTTCTGATTCACCCTCCAGACTTCACCTTCTCCTTCTCCTTCTTCTACTTCTTCTGATTCACCCTCCAGACTTCACCTTCTCCTTCTCCTTCTTCTACTTCTTCTGATTCACCCTCCAGTCTTCACCTTCTCCTTCTCCTTCTTCTGTTTCTTCTGCTTCACCCTCCAGACTTCACCTTCTCCTTCTCTTTCTTCTGCTTCTTCTGCTTCACCCTCCAGACTTCACCTTCTCCTTCTCCTTCTTCTGATTCTTCTGATTCACCCTCCAGACTTCACCTTCTCTATCTCCTTCTTCTGCTTCTTCTGATTCACCCTCCTGACTTCACCTTCTCCTTCTCCTTCTTCTACTTCTTCTGATTCACCCTCCTGACTTCACCTTCTCCTTCTCCTTCTTCTACTTCTTCTGCTTCACCCTCCAGACTTCACCTTCTCCTTCTCCTTCTTCTACTTCTTCTGATTCACCCTCCAGACTTCACCTTCTCCTTCTCCTTCTTCTGCTTCTTCTGATTCACCCTCCAGACTTAACCTTCTCCTTCTCCTTATTCTGCTTCTTCTGATTCACCCTCCAGACTTCACCTTCTCCTTCTCCTTCTTCTGCTTCTTCTGATTCACCCTCCAGACTTCACCTTCTCCTTCTCCTTCTTCTGCTTCTTCTGATTCACCCTCCAGACTTCACCTTCTCCTTCTCCTTCTTCTACTTCTTCTGATTCACTCTCCAGACTTCACCTTCTCCTTCTCCTTCTTCTGCTTCTTCTGATTCACCCTCCTGACTTCACCTTCTCCTTCTCCTTCTTCTACATCTTCTGATTCACCCTCCTGACTTCACCTTCTCCTTCTCCATCTTCTACTTCCTCTGCTTCACCCTCCAGACTTCACCTTCTCCTTCTCCTTCTTCTACTTCTTCTGATTCACCCTCCAGACTTCACCTTCTCCTTCTCCTTCTTCTGCTTCTTCTGATTCACCCTCCAGACTTCACCTTCTCCTTCTCCTTCTTCTGCTTCTTCCGATTCACCCTCCAGACTTCACCTTCTCCTTCTCCTTCTTCTACTTCATCTGATTCACCCTCCAGACTTCACCTTCTCCTTCTCCTTCTTCTGCTTCTTCTGATTCACCCTCCAGACTTCACCTTCTCCTTCTCCTTCGTCTACTTCTTCTGATTCACCCTCCAGACTACACCTTCTCCTTCTCCTTCTTCTACTTCTTCTGATTCACCCTCCAGACTTCACCTTCTCCTTCTCCTTCTTCTGTTTCTTCTGATTCACCCTCCAGACTTCATGTTCTCCTTCTCCTTCTTCTACTTCTTCTGATTCACCCTCCAGACTTCACCTTCTCCTTCTCCTTCTTCTACTTCTTCTGATTCACCCTCCAGACTTCATCTTCTCCTTCTCCTTCTTCTGCTTCTTCTGATTCACCCTCCAGACTTCACCTTCTCCTTCTCTTTCTTCTGCTTCTTCTGATTCACCCTCCAGACTTCACCTTCTCCTTCTCCTTCTTCTGATTCTTCTGATTCACCCTCCAGACTTCACCTTCTCCTTCTCCTTCTTCTGCTTCTTCTGATTCTCCCTCCTGACTTCACCTTCTCCTTCTCCTTCTTCCACTTCTTCTGATTCACCCTCCTGACTTCACCTTCTCCTTCTCCTTCTTCTACTTCTTCTGCTTCACCCTCCAGACTTCACCTTCTCCTTCTCCTTCTTCTACTTCTTCTGATTCAACCTCCAGACTTCACCTTCTCCTTCTCCTTCTTCTGCTTCTTCTGATTCACCCTCCAGACTTCACCTTCTCATTCTCCTTCTTCTGCTTCTTCTGCTGCGCCCTCCAGACTTCACCTTCTCCTTCTCCTTCTTCTGCTTCTTCTGCTTCACACTCCAGACTTCACCTTCTCCTTCTCCTTCTTCTGCTTCTTCTGCTGCGCCCTCCAGACTTCACCTTCTCCTTCTCCTTCTTCTGCTTCTTCTGCTTCACACTCCAGACTTCACCTTCTCCTACTCCTTCTTCTGCTTCTTCTGCTGCGCCCTCCAGGCTTCACCTTCTCCTTCTCCTTCTTCTGCTTCTTCTGCTTCACCGTCCTGACTTCACCTTCTCCTTCTCCTTCTTCTACTTCTTCTGCTACACCCCCCTGACTTCACCTGCTCCTTCTCCTTCTTCTGCTTCTTCTGATTCACCCTCCTAACTTCACCTTCTCCTTCTCCTTATTCTGCTTCTTCTGATTCACCCTCCTGACTTCACCTTCTCCTTCTCCTTCTTCTGCTTCTTCTGATTCACCTTCCAGACTTCACCTTCTCCTTCTCCTTCTTCTGCTTCTTCTGATTCACCCTCCAGACTTCACCTTCTCCTTCTCCTTCTTCTGCTTCTTCTGATTCACCCTCCAGACCTCACCTTCTCCTTCTCCTTCTTCTACTTCTTCTGATTCACCCTCCAGACTTCATCTTCTCCTTCTCCTTCTTCTGCTTCTTCTGATTCACCCTCCAGACTTCACCTTCTCCTTCTCCTTCTTCTGCTTCTTCTGATTCACCCTCCAGACTTCACCTTCTCCTTCTCCTTCTTCTACTTCTTCTGATTCACCCTCCAGACTTCACCTTCTCCTTCTCCTTCTTCTACTTCTTCTGATTCACCCTCCAGTCTTCACCTTCTCCTTCTCCTTCTTCTGTTTCTTCTGCTTCACCCTCCAGACTTCACCTTCTCCTTCTCTTTCTTCTGCTTCTTCTGATTCACCCTCCAGACTTCACCTTCTCCTTCTCCTTCTTCTGATTCTTCTGATTCACCCTCCAGACTTCACCTTCTCCTTCTCCTTCTTCTGCTTCTTCTGATTCACCCTCCTGACTTCACCTTCTCCTTCTCCTTCTTCTACTTCTTCTGATTCACCCACCTGACTTCACCTTCTCCTTCTCCTTCTTCTACTTCTTCTGCTTCACCCTCCAGACTTCACCTTCTCCTTCTCCTTCTTCTACTTCTTCTGATTCACCCTCCAGACTTCACCTTCTCCTTCTCCTTCTTCTGCTTCTTCTGATTCACCCTCCAGACTTCACCTTCTCCATCTCCTTCTTCTGCTTCTTCTGATTCACCCTCCAGACTTCACCTTCTCCTTCTCCTTCGTCTACTTCTTCTGATTCACCCTCCAGACTTCACCTTCTCCTTCTCCTTCTTCTGCTTCTTCTGATTCACCCTCCAGACTTCACCTTCTCCTTCTCCTTCTTCTACTTCTTCTGATTCACCCTCCAGACTTCACCTTCTCCTTCTCTTTCTTCTGCTTCTTCTGATTCACCCTCCAGACTTCACCTTCTCCTTCTCCTTCTTCTGATTCTTCTGATTCACCCTCCAGACTTCACCTTCTCCTTCTCCTTCTTCTGCTTCTTCTGATTCACCCTCCTGACTTCACCTTCTCCTTCTCCTTCTTCTACATCTTCTGATTCACCCTCCTCACTTCACCTTCTCCTTCTCCTTCTTCTACTTCTTCTGCTTCACCCTCCAGACTTCAGCTTCTCCTTCTCCTTCTTCTACTTCTTCTGATTCACCCTCCAGACTTCACCTTCTCCTTCTCCTTCTTCTACTTCTTCTGATTCACCCTCCAGACTTCACCTTCTCCTTCTCCTTCTTCTACTTCTTCTGATTCACCCTCCAGACTTCACCTTCTCCTTCTCCTTCTTCTGCTTCTTCTGATTCACCCTCCAGACTTCACCTTCTCCTTCTCCTTATTCTGCTTCTTCTGAATCTCCCTACAGACTTCACCTTCTCCTTCTCCTTCTTCTGATTCACCCTCCAGACTTCACCTTCTCCTTCTCCTTCTTCTGCTTCTTCTGATTCACCCTCCAGACTTCACCTTCTCCTTCTCCTTCTTCTACTTCTTCTGATTCACCCTCCAGACTTCACCTTCTCCATCTCCTTCTTCTGCTTCTTCTGATTCACCCTCCAGACTTCACCTTCTCCTTCTCCTTCGTCTACTTCTTCTGATTCACCCTCCAGACTACACCTTCTCCTTCTCCTTCTTCTACTTCTTCTGATTCACCCTCCAGACTTCATCTTCTCCTTCTCCTTCTTCTGCTTCTTCTGATTCACCCTCCAGACTTCACCTTCTCCTTCTCCTTCTTCTGCTTCTTCTGATTCACCCTCCAGACTTCACCTTCTCCTTCTCCTTCTTCTACTTCTTCTGATTCACCCTCCAGACTTCACCTTCTCCTTCTCCTTCTTCTACTTCTTCTGATTCACCCTCCAGTCTTCACCTTCTCCTTCTCCTTCTTCTGTTTCTTCTGCTTCACCCTCCAGACTTCACCTTCTCCTTCTCTTTCTTCTGCTTCTTCTGATTCACCCTCCAGACTTCACCTTCTCCTTCTCCTTCTTCTGATTCTTCTGATTCACCCTCCAGACTTCACCTTCTCCTTCTCCTTCTTCTGCTTCTTCTGATTCACCCTCCTGACTTCACCTTCTCCTTCTCCTTCTTCTACTTCTTCTGATTCACCCACCTGACTTCACCTTCTCCTTCTCCTTCTTCTACTTCTTCTGCTTCACCCTCCAGACTTCACCTTCTCCTTCTCCTTCTTCTACTTCTTCTGATTTACCCTCCAGACTTCACCTTCTCCTTCTCCTTCTTCTGCTTCTTCTGATTCACCCTCCAGACTTCACCTTCTCCTTCTCCTTATTCTGCTTCTTCTGATTCACCCTCCAGACTTCACCTTCTCCTTCTCCTTATTCTGCTTCTTCTGATTCACCCTCCAGACTTTACCTTCTCCTTCTCCTTCCTCTGCTTCTTCTGATTCCCCCTCCAGACTTCACCTTCTCCTTCTCCTTCTTCTGATTCTTCTGATTCACCCTCCAGACTTCACCTTCTTCTTCTCCATCTTCTGCTTCTTCCGATTCACCCTCCTGACTTCACCTTCTCCTTCTCCTTCTTCTACTTCTTCTGATTCACCCTCCTGACTTCACCCTCTCCTTCTCCATCTTCTAATTCTTCTGCTTCACCCTCCAGACTTCAACTTCTCCTTCTCCTTCTTCTACTTCTTCTGATTCACCCTCCAGACTTCACCTTCTCCTTCTTCTGCTTCTTCTGATTCACCCTCCAGACTTCACCTTCTCCTTCTCCTTATTCTGCTTCTTCTGATTCACCCTCCAGACTTCACCTTCTCCTTCTCCTTCTTCTGCTTCTTCTGATTCACCCTGCAGACTTCACCTTCTCCTTCTCCTTCTTCTGCTTCTTCTGATTCACCCTCCAGACTTCACCTTCTCCTTCTCCTTCTTCTACTTCTTCTGATTCACCCTCCAGACTTGACCTTCTCCTTTTCCTTCTTCTACTTCTTCTGATTCAACCTCCAGACTTCACCTTCTCCTTCTCCTTCTTCTGCTTCTTCTGCTTCGCCGTCCTGACTTCACCTTCTCCTTCTCCTTCTTCTACTTCTTCTGCTTCATCCCCCTGACATCACCTGCTCCTTCTCCTTCTTCTGCTTCTTCTGATTCACCCTCCTAACTTCACCTTCTCCTTCTCCTTCTTCTGCTTCTTCTGATTCACCCTCCTGACTTCACCTTCTCCTTCTCCTTCTTCTGCTTCTTCTGATGCACCCTCCAGACTTCACCTTCTCCTTCTTCTGCTTCTTCTGATTCACCCTCCAGACTTCACCTTCTCCTTCTCCTTCTTCTGCTTCTTCTGATTCACCCTCCAGACTACACCTTCTCCTTCTCCTTCTTCTACTTCTTCTGATTCACCCTCCAGACTTCACCTTCTCCTTCTCCTTCTTCTGTTTCTTCTGATTCACCCGCCAGACTTCACCTTCTCCTTCTCCTTCTTCTGCTTCTTCTGATTCACCCTCCAGACTTCACCTTCTCCTTCTCCTTCTTCTGCTTCTTCTGATTCACCCTCCAGACATCACCTTCTTCTTCTCCTTCTTCTACTTCTTCTGATTCACCCTCCAGACTTCATCTTCTCCTTCTCCTTCTTCTGCTTCTTCTGATTCACCCTCCAGACTTCACCTTCTCCTTCTCCTTCTTCTGCTTCTTCTGATTCACCCTCCAGACTTCACCTTCTCCTTCTCCTTCTTCTACTTCTTCTGATTCACCCTCCAGACTTCACCTTCTCCTTCTCCTTCTTCTACTTCTTCTGATTCACCCTCCAGTCTTCACCTTCTCCTTCTCCTTCTTCTGTTTCTTCTGCTTCACCCTCCAGACTTCACCTTCTCCTTCTCTTTCTTCTGCTTCTTCTGATTCACCCTCCAGACTTCACCTTCTCCTTCTCCTTCTTCTGATTCTTCTGATTCACCCTACAGACTTCACCTTCTCCTTCTCCTTCTTCTGCTACTTCTGATTCAGCCTCCTGATTTCACCTTCTCCTTCTCCTTCTTCTACTTCTTCTGATTCACCCTCCTGACTTCACCTTCTCCTTCCCCTTCTTCTGCTTCACCCTCCAGACTTCACCTTCTCCTTCTCCTTCTTCTACTTCTTCTGATTCACCCTCCAGACTTCACCTTCTCCTTCTCCTTCTTCTGCTTCTTCTGATTCACCCTCCAGACTTCACCTTCTCCTTCTCCTTATTCTGCTTCTTCTCATTCACCCTCCAGACTTCACCTTCTCCTTCTCCTTCTTCTGCTTCTTCTGATTCACCCTCCAGACTTCACCTTCTCCTTCTACTTCTTCTGCTTCTTCTGATTCACCCTCCAGACTTCACCTTCTCCTTCTCCTTCCTCTGCTTCTTCTGATTCACCCTCCAGACTTCACCTTCTCCTTCTCCTTCTTCTACTTTTTCTGATTCACCCTCCAGACTTCACCATCTCCTTCTCTTTCTTCTGCTTCTTCTGATTCACCCTCCAGACTTCACATTCTCCTTCTCCTTCTTCTGATTCTTCTGATTCACCCTCCAGACTTCACCTTCTCCTTCTTCTGCTTCTTCTGATTCACCCTCCTGACTTCACCTTCTCCTTCTCCTTCTTCTACTTCTTCTGATTCACCCTCCTGACTTCACATTCTCCTTCTCCTTCTTCTACTTCTTCTGCTTCACCCTTCAGACTTCACCTTCTCCTTCTCCTTCTTCTACTTCTTCTGATTCACCCTCCTCACTTCACCTTCTCCTTCTCCTTCTTCTACTTCTTCTGCTTCACCCTCCAGACTTCAGCTTCTCCTTCTCCTTCTTCTACTTCTTCTGATTCACCCTCCAGACTTCACCTTCTCCTTCTCCTTCTTCTACTTCTTCTGATTCACCCTCCAGACTTCACCTTCTCCTTCTCCTTCTTCTACTTCTTCTGATTCACCCTCCAGACTTCACCTTCTCCTTCTCCTTCTTCTGCTTCTTCTGATTCACCCTCCAGACTTCACCTTCTCCTTCTCCTTATTCTGCTTCTTCTGAATCACCCTCCAGACTTCACCTTCTCCTTCTCCTTCTTCTGATTCACCCTCCAGACTTCACCTTCTCCTTCTCCTTCTTCTGCTTCTTCTGATTCACCCTCCAGACTTCACCTTCTCCTTCTCCTTCTTCTACTTCTTCTGATTCACCCTCCAGACTTCACCTTCTCCATCTCCTTCTTCTGCTTCTTCTGATTCACCCTCCAGACTTCACCTTCTCCTTCTCCTTCGTCTACTTCTTCTGATTCACCCTCCAGACTACACCTTCTCCTTCTCCTTCTTCTACTTCTTCTGATTCACCCTCCAGACTTCACCATCTCCTTCTCCTTCTTCTGTTTCTTCTGATTCACCCTCCAGACTTCACCTTCTCCTTCTCCTTCTCCTACTACTTCTGATTCACCCTCCAGACTTCACCTTCTCCTTCTCCTTCTTCTACTTCTTCTGATTCACCCTCCAGACTTCATCTTCTCCTTCTCCTTCTTCTGCTTCTTCTGATTCACCCTCCAGACTTCACCTTCTCCTTCTCCTTCTTCTGCTTCTTCTGATTCACCCTCCAGACTTCACCTTCTCCTTCTCCTTCTTCTACTTCTTCTGATTCACCCTCCAGACTTCACCTTCTCCTTCTCCTTCTTCTACTTCTTCTGATTCACCCTCCAGTCTTCACCTTCTCCTTCTCCTTCTTCTGTTTCTTCTGCTTCACCCTCCAGACTTCACCTTCTCCTTCTCTTTCTTCTGCTTCTTCTGATTCACCCTCCAGACTTCACCTTCTCCTTCTCCTTCTTCTGATTCTTCTGATTCACCCTCCAGACTTCACCTTCTCCTTCTCCTTCTTCTGCTTCTTCTGATTCACCCTCCTGACTTCACCTTCTCCTTCTCCTTCTTCTACTTCTTCTGATTCACCCACCTGACTTCACCTTCTCCTTCTCCTTCTTCTACTTCTTCTGCTTCACCCTCCAGACTTCACCTTCTCCTTCTCCTTCTTCTACTTCTTCTGATTCACCCTCCAGACTTCACCTTCTCCTTCTCCTTCTTCTGCTTCTTCTGATTCACCCTCCAGACTTCACCTTCTCCTTCTCCTTATTCTGCTTCTTCTGATTCACCCTCCAGACTTCACCTTCTCCTTCTCCTTATTCTGCTTCTTCTGATTCACCCTCCAGACTTTACCTTCTCCTTCTCCTTCCTCTGCTTCTTCTGATTCACCCTCCAGACTTCACCTTCTCCTTCTCCTTCTTCTGATTCTTCTGATTCACCCTCCAGACTTCACCTTCTTCTTCTCCATCTTCTGCTTCTTCCGATTCACCCTCCTGACTTCAGCTTCTCCTTCTCCTTCTTCTACTTCTTCTGATTCACCCTCCTGACTTCACCCTCTCCTTCTCCATCTTCTAATTCTTCTGCTTCACCCTCCAGACTTCAACTTCTCCTTCTCCTTCTTCTACTTCTTCTGATTCACCCTCCAGACTTCACCTTCTCCTTCTCCTTCTTCTGCTTCTTCTGATTCACCCTCCAGACTTCACCTTCTCCTTCTCCTTATTCTGCTTCTTCTGATTCACCCTCCAGACTTCACCTTCTCCTTCTCCTTCTTCTGCTTCTTCTGATTCACCCTGCAGACTTCACCTTCTCCTTCTCCTTCTTCTGCTTCTTCTGATTCACCCTCCAGACTTCACCTTCTCCTTCTCCTTCTTCTACTTCTTCTGATTCACCCTCCAGACTTGACCTTCTCCTTTTCCTTCTTCTACTTCTTCTGATTCACCCTCCAGACTTCACCTTCTCCTTCTCCTTCTTCTGCTTCTTCTGCTTCACCGTCCTGACTTCACCTTCTCCTTCTCCTTCTTCTACTTCTTCTGCTTCATCCACCTGACATCACCTGCTCCTTCTCCTTCTTCTGCTTCTTCTGATTCACCCTCCTAACTTCACCTTCTCCTTCTCCTTCTTCTGCTTCTTCTGATTCACCCTCCTGACTTCACCTTCTCCTTCTCCTTCTTCTGCTTCTTCTGATTCACCCTCCAGACTTCACCTTCTCCTTCTCCTTCTTCTGCTTCTTCTGATTCACCCTCCAGACTTCACCTTCTCCTTCTCCTTCTTCTGCTTCTTCTGATTCACCCTCCAGACTACACCTTCTCCTTCTCCTTCTTCTACTTCTTCTGATTCACCCTCCAGACTTCACCTTCTCCTTCTCCTTCTTCTGTTTCTTCTGATTCACCCGCCAGACTTCACCTTCTCCTTCTCCTTCTTCTGCTTCTTCTGATTCACCCTCCAGACTTCACCTTCTCCTTCTCCTTCTTCTGCTTCTTCTGATTCACCCTCCAGACATCACCTTCTTCTTCTCCTTCTTCTACTTCTTCTGATTCACCCTCCAGACTTCATCTTCTCCTTCTCCTTCTTCTGCTTCTTCTGATTCACCCTCCAGACTTCACCTTCTCCTTCTCCTTCTTCTGCTTCTTCTGATTCACCCTCCAGACTTCACCTTCTCCTTCTCCTTCTTCTACTTCTTCTGATTTACCCTCCAGACTTCACCTTCTCCTTCTCCTTCTTCTACTTCTTCTGATTCACCCTCCAGTCTTCACCTTCTCCTTCTCCTTCTTCTGTTTCTTCTGCTTCACCCTCCAGACTTCACCTTCTCCTTCTCTTTCTTCTGCTTCTTCTGATTCACCCTCCAGACTTCACCTTCTCCTTCTCCTTCTTCTGATTCTTCTGATTCACCCTACAGACTTCACCTTCTCCTTCTCCTTCTTCTGCTACTTCTGATTCACCCTCCTGATTTCACCTTCTCCTTCTCCTTCTTCTACTTCTTCTGATTCACCCTCCTGACTTCACCTTCTCCTTCTCCTTCTTCTGCTTCACCCTCCAGACTTCACCTTCTCCTTCTCCTTCTTCTACTTCTTCTGATTCACCCTCCAGACTTCACCTTCTCCTTCTCCTTCTTCTGCTTCTTCTGATTCACCCTCCAGACTTCACCTTCTCCTTCTCCTTATTCTGCTTCTTCTCATTCACCCTCCAGACTTCACCTTCTCCTTCTCCTTCTTCTGCTTCTTCTGATTCACCCTCCAGACTTCACCTTCTCCTTCTACTTCTTCTGCTTCTTCTGATTCACCCTCCAGACTTCACCTTCTCCTTCTCCTTCCTCTGCTTCTTCTGATTCACCCTCCAGACTTCACCTTCTCCTTCTTCTACTTTTTCTGATTCACCCTCCAGACTTCACCATCTCCTTCTCTTTCTTCTGCTTCTTCTGATTCACCCTCCAGACTTCACATTCTCCTTCTCCTTCTTCTGATTCTTCTGATTCACCCTCCAGACTTCACCTTCTCCTTCTTCTGCTTCTTCTGATTCACCCTCCTGACTTCACCTTCTCCTTCTCCTTCTTCTACTTCTTCTGATTCACCCTCCTGACTTCACATTCTCCTTCTCCTTCTTCTACTTCTTCTGCTTCACCCTCCAGACTTCACCTTCTCCTTCTCCTTCTTCTACTTCTTCTGATTCAACCTCCAGACTTCACCTTCTCCTTCTCCTTCTTCTACTTCTTCTGATTCACCCTCCAGACTTCACCTTCTCCTTCTCCTTCTTCTACTTCTTCTGATTCACCCTCCAGACTTCACCTTCTCCCTCTCCTTCTTCTGCTTCTTCTGATTCACCCTCCAGACTTCACCTTCTCCTTCTCCTTATTCTGCTTCTTCTGATTCACCCTCCAGACTTCTCCTTCTCCTTCTCCTTCTTCTGCTTCTTCTGATTCACCCTCCAGACTTCACCTTCTCCTTCTCCTTCTTCTGCTTCTTCTGATTCACCCTCCAGACTTCACCTTCTCCTTCTCCTTCTTCTACTTCTTCTGATTCACCCTCCAGACTTCACCTTCTCCATCTCCTTCTTCTGCTTCTTCTGATTCACCCTCCAGACTTCACCTTCTCCTTCTCCTTCGTCTACTTCTTCTGATTCACCCTCCAGACTACACCTTCTCCTTCACCTTCTTCTACTTCTTCTGATTCACCCTCCAGACTTCACCTTCTCCTTCTCCTTCTTCTGTTTCTTCTGATTCACCGTCCAGACTTCACCTTCTCCTTCTCCTTCTTCTACTACTTCTGATTCACCCTCCAGACTTCACCTTCTCCTTCTCCTTCTTCTACTTCTTCTGATTCACCCTCCAGACTTCATCTTCTCCTTCTCCTTCTTCTGCTTCTTCTGATTCACCCTCCAGACTTCACCTTCTCCTTCTCCTTCTTCTGCTTCTTCTGATTCACCCTCCAGACTTCACCTTCTCCTTCTCCTTCTTCTACTTCTTCTGATTCACCCTCCAGACTTCACCTTCTCCTTCTCCTTCTTCCACTTCTTCTGATTCACCCTCCAGTCTTCACCTTCTCCTTCTCCTTCTTCTTTTTCTTCTGCTTCACCCTCCAGACTTCACCTTCTCCTTCTCTTTCTTCTGCTTCTTCTGATTCACCCTCCAGACTTCACCTTCTCCTTCTCCTTCTTCTGATTCTTCTGATTCACCCTCCAGACTTCACCTTCTCCTTCTCCTTCTTCTGCATCTTCTGATTCACCCTCCTGACTTCACCTTCTCCTTCTCCTTCTTCTTTTTCTTCTGCTTCACCCTCCAGACTTCACCTTCTCCTTCTCTTTCTTCTGCTTCTTCTGATTCACCCTCCAGACTTCACCTTCTCCTTCTCCTTCTTCTGATTCTTCTGATTCACCCTCCAGACTTCACCTTCTCCTTCTCCTTCTTCTACTTCTTCTGATTCACCCTCCTGACTTCATCTTCTCCTTCTCCTTCTTCTACTTCTTCTGCTTCACCCTCCAGACTTCACCTTCTCCTTCTCCTTCTTCTACTTCTTCTGATTCACCCTCCAGACTTCATCTTCTCCTTCTCCTTCTTCTGCTTCTTCTGATTCACCCTCCAGACTTCACCTTCTCCTTCTCCTTATTCTGCTTCTTCTGATTCACCCTCCAGACTTCACCTTCTCCTTCTCCTGATTCTGCTTCTTCTGATTCACCCTCCAGACTTCACCTTCTCCTTCTCCTTCTTCTGCTTCTTCTGATTCACCCTCCTGACTCCACCTTCTCCTTCTCCTTCTTCTACTTCTTCTGATTCACCCTCCTGACTTCACCTTCTCCTTCTCCTTCTTCTACTTCTTCTGCTTCACCCTCCAGACTTCACCTTCTCCTTCTCCTTCTTCTACTTCTTCTGATTCACCCTCCAGACTTCAACTTCTCCTTCTCCTTCTTCTGCTTCTTCTGATTCACCCTCCATACTTCACCTTCACTTCTCCTTATTCTGCTTCTTCTGATTCACCCTCCAGACTTCAACTTCTCCTTCTCCTTCTTCTGCTTCTTCTGATTCACCCTCCAGACTTCACCTTCTCCTTCTCCTTCTTCTGCTTCTTCTGATTCACCCTCCAGACTTCACCTTCTCCTTCTCCTTCTTCTGCTTCTTCTGATTCACCCTGCAGACTTCACCTTCTCCTTCTCCTTCTTCTGCTTCTTCTGATTCACCCTCCAGACTTCACCTTCTCCTTCTCCTTCTTCTACTTCTTCTGATTCACCCTCCAGACTTGACCTTCTCCTTTTCCTTCTTCTACTTCTTCTGATTCACCCTCCAGACTTCACCTTCTCCTTCTCCTTCTTCTGCTTCTTCTGCTTCACCGTCCTGACTTCACCTTCTCCTTCTCCTTCTTCTACTTCTTCTGCTTCATCCACCTGACTTCACCTGCTCCTTCTCCTTCTTCTGCTTCTTCTGATTCACCCTCCTAACTTCACCTTCTCCTTCTCCTTCTTCTGCTTCTTCTGATTCACCCTCCTGACTTCACCTTCTCCTTCTCCTTCTTCTGCTTCTTCTGATTCACCCTCCAGACTTCACCTTCTCCTTCTCCTTCTTCTGCTTCTTCTGATTCACCCTCCAGACTTCACCTTATCCTTCTCCTTCTTCTGCTTCTTCTGATTCACCCTCCAGACTACACCTTCTCCTTCTCCTTCTTCTACTTCTTCTGATTCACCCTCCAGACTTCACCTTCTCCTTCTCCTTCTTCTGTTTCTTCTGATTCACCCGCCAGACTTCACCTTCTCCTTCTCCTTCTTCTGCTTCTTCTGATTCACCCTCCAGACTTCACCTTCTCCTTCTCCTTCTTCTGCTTCTTCTGATTCACCCTCCAGACATCACCTTCTTCTTCTCCTTCTTCTACTTCTTCTGATTCACCCTCCAGACTTCATCTTCTCCTTCTCCTTCTTCTGCTTCTTCTGATTCACCCTCCAGACTTCACCTTCTCCTTCTCCTTCTTCTGCTTCTTCTGATTCACCCTCCAGACTTCACCTTCTCCTTCTCCTTCTTCTACTTCTTCTGATTCACCCTCCAGACTTCACCTTCTCCTTCTCCTTCTTCTACTTCTTCTGATTCACCCTCCAGTCTTCACCTTCTCCTTCTCCTTCTTCTGTTTCTTCTGCTTCACCCTCCAGACTTCACCTTCTCCTTCTCTTTCTTCTGCTTCTTCTGATTCACCCTCCAGACTTCACCTTCTCCTTCTCCTTCTTCTGATTCTTCTGATTCACCCTACAGACTTCACCTTCTCCTTCTCCTTCTTCTGCTACTTCTGATTCACCCTCCTGATTTCACCTTCTCCTTCTCCTTCTTCTACTTCTTCTGATTCACCCTCCTGACTTCACCTTCTCCTTCTCCTTCTTCTGCTTCACCCTCCAGACTTCACCTTCTCCTTCTCCTTCTTCTACTTCTTCTGATTCACCCTCCAGACTTCACCTTCTCCTTCTCCTTCTTCTGCTTCTTCTGATTCACCCTCCAGACTTCACCTTCTCCTTCTCCTTATTCTGCTTCTTCTCATTCACCCTCCAGACTTCACCTTCTCCTTCTCCTTCTTCTGCTTCTTCTGATTCACCCTCCAGACTTCACCTTCTCCTTCTACTTCTTCTGCTTCTTCTGATTCACCCTCCAGACTTCACCTTCTCCTTCTCCTTCCTCTGCTTCTTCTGATTCACCCTCCAGACTTCACCTTCTCCTTCTCCTTCTTCTACTTTTTCTGATTCACCCTCCAGACTTCACCATCTCCTTCTCTTTCTTCTGCTTCTTCTGATTCACCCTCCAGACTTCACATTCTCCTTCTCCTTCTTCTGATTCTTCTGATTCACCCTCCAGACTTCACCTTCTCCTTCTTCTGCTTCTTCTGATTCACCCTCCTGACTTCACCTTCTCCTTCTCCTTCTTCTACTTCTTCTGATTCACCCTCCTGACTTCACATTCTCCTTCTCCTTCTTCTACTTCTTCTGCTTCACCCTCCAGACTTCACCTTCTCCTTCTCCTTCTTCTACTTCTTCTGATTCAACCACCAGACTTCACCTTCTCCTTCTCCTTCTTCTACTTCTTCTGATTCACCCTCCAGACTTCACCTTCTCCTTCTCCTTCTTCTACTTCTTCTGATTCACCCTCCAGACTTCACCTTCTCCCTCTCCTTCTTCTGCTTCTTCTGATTCACCCTCCAGACTTCACCTTCTCCTTCTCCTTATTCTGCTTCTTCTGATTCACCCTCCAGACTTCTCCTTCTCCTTCTCCTTCTTCTGCTTCTTCTGATTCACCCTCCAGACTTCACCTTCTCCTTCTCCTTCTTCTGCTTCTTCTGATTCACCCTCCAGACTTCACCTTCTCCTTCTCCTTCTTCTACTTCTTCTGATTCACCCTCCAGACTTCACCTTCTCCATCTCCTTCTTCTGCTTCTTCTGATTCACCCTCCAGACTTCACCTTCTCCTTCTCCTTCGTCTACTTCTTCTGATTCACCCTCCAGACTACACCTTCTCCTTCTCCTTCTTCTACTTCTTCTGATTCACCCTCCAGACTTCACCTTCTCCTTCTCCTTCTTCTGTTTCTTCTGATTCACCGTCCAGACTTCACCTTCTCCTTCTCCTTCTTCTACTACTTCTGATTCACCCTCCAGACTTCACCTTCTCCTTCTCCTTCTTCTACTTCTTCTGATTCACCCTCCAGACTTCATCTTCTCCTTCTCCTTCTTCTGCTTCTTCTGATTCACCCTCCAGACTTCACATTCTCCTTCTCCTTCTTCTGCTTCTTCTGATTCACCCTCCAGACTTCACCTTCTCCTTCTCCTTCTTCTACTTCTTCTGATTCACCCTCCAGACTTCACCTTCTCCTTCTCCTTCTTCCACTTCTTCTGATTCACCCTCCAGTCTTCACCTTCTCCTTCTCCTTCTTCTTTTTCTTCTGCTTCACCCTCCAGACTTCACCTTCTCCTTCTCTTTCTTCTGCTTCTTCTGATTCACCCTCCAGACTTCACCTTCTCCTTCTCCTTCTTCTGATTCTTCTGATTCACCCTCCAGACTTCACCTTCTCCTTCTCCTTCTTCTGCATCTTCTGATTCACCCTCCTGACTTCACCTTCTCCTTCTCCTTCTTCTTTTTCTTCTGCTTCACCCTCCAGACTTCACCTTCTCCTTCTCTTTCTTCTGCTTCTTCTGATTCACCCTCCAGACTTCACCTTCTCCTTCTCCTTCTTCTGATTCTTCTGATTCACCCTCCAGACTTCACCTTCTCCTTCTCCTTCTTCTACTTCTTCTGATTCACCCTCCTGACTTCATCTTCTCCTTCTCCTTCTTCTACTTCTTCTGCTTCACCCTCCAGACTTCACCTTCTCCTTCTCCTTCTTCTACTTCTTCTGATTCACCCTCCAGACTTCATCTTCTCCTTCTCCTTCTTCTGATTCACCCTCCAGACTTCACCTTCTCCTTCTCCTTATTCTGCTTCTTCTGATTCACCCTCCAGACTTCACCTTCTCCTTCTCCTGATTCTGCTTCTTCTGATTCACCCTCCAGACTTCACCTTCTCCTTCTCCTTCTTCTGCTTCTTCTGATTCACACTCCTGACTTCACCTTCTCCTTCTCCTTCTTCTACTTCTTCTGATTCACCCTCCTGACTTCACCTTCTCCTTCTCCTTCTTCTACTTCTTCTGCTTCACCCTCCAGACTTCACCTTCTCCTTCTCCTTCTTCTACTTCTTCTGATTCACCCTCCAGACTTCACCTTCTCCTTCTCCTTCTTCTGCTTCTTCTGATTCACCCTCCATACTTCACCTTCACTTCTCCTTATTCTGCTTCTTCTGATTCACCCTCCAGACTTCAACTTCTCCTTCTCCTTCTTCTGCTTCTTCTGATTCACCCTCCAGACTTCACCTTCTCCTTCTCCTTCTTCTGCTTCTTCTGATTCACCCTCCAGACTTCACCTTCTCCTTCTCCTTCTTCTGCTTCTTCTGATTCACCCTCCAGACTTCACCTTCTCCTTCTCCTTCTTCTACTTCTTCTGATTCACCCTCCAGACTTCACCTTCTCCTTCTCTTTCTTCTGCTTCTTCTGATTCACCCTCCAGATTTCATCTTCTCCTTCTCCATCTTCTGCTTCTTCTGATTCACCCTCCAGACTTCACCTTCTCCTTCTCCTTCTTCTACTACTTCTGATTCACCCTCCAGACTTCACCTTCTCCTTCTCCTTCTTCTACTTCTTCTGATTCACCCTCCAGACTTCATCTTCTCCTTCTCCTTCTTCTGCTTCTTCTGATTCACCCTCCAGACTTCACCTTCTCCTTCTCCTTCTTCTGCTTCTTCTGATTCACCCTCCAGACTTCACCTTCTCCTTCTCCTTCTTCTACTTCTTCTGATTCACCCTCCAGACTTCACCTTCTCCTTCTCCTTCTTCTACTTCTTCTGATTCACCCTCCTGACTTCACCTTCTCCTTCTCCTTCTTCTACTTCTTCTGCTTCACCCTCCAGACTTCACCTTCTCCTTCTCCTTCTTCTACTTCTTCTGATTCACCCTCCAGACTTCACCTTCTCCTTCTCCTTCTTCTGCTTCTTCTGATTCACCCTCCATACTTCACCTTCACTTCTCCTTATTCTGCTTCTTCTGATTCACCCTCCAGACTTCAACTTCTCCTTCTCCTTCTTCTGCTTCTTCTGATTCACCCTCCAGACTTCACCTTCTCCTTCTCCTTCTTCTGCTTCTTCTGATTCACCCTCCAGACTTCACCTTCTCCTTCTCCTTCTTCTGCTTCTTCTGATTCACCCTCCAGACTTCACCTTCTCCTTCTCCTTCTTCTACTTCTTCTGATTCACCCTCCAGACTTCACCTTCTCCTTCTCTTTCTTCTGCTTCTTCTGATTCACCCTCCAGATTTCATCTTCTCCTTCTCCATCTTCTGCTTCTTCTGATTCACCCTCCAGACTTCACCTTCTCCTTCTCCTTCTTCTGCTTCTTCTGATTCACCCTTCAGACTTCACCTTCTCCTTCTCCTTCTTCTGCTTCTTCTGATTCACCCTCCAGACTTCACCTTCTCCTTCTCCTTCTTCTACTTCTTCTGATTCACCCTCCAGACCTCACCTTCTCCTTTTCCTTCTTCTACTTCTTCTGATTCACCCTCCAGATTTCATCTTCTCCTTCTCCTTCTTCTGCTTCTTCTGATTCACCCTCCAGACTTCACCTTCTCCTTCTCCTTCTTCTGCTTCTTCTGATTCACCCTCCTGACTTCACCTTCTCCTTCTCCTTCTTCTACTTCTTCTGATTCACCCTCCTGACTTCACCTTCTCCTTCTCCTTCTTCTACTTCTTCTGCTTCACCCTCCAGACTGCACCTTCTCCTTCTCCTTCTTCTACTTTTTCTGATTCACCCTCCAGACTTGACCTTCTCCTTCTCCTTCTTCTACTTCTTCTGATTCACCCTCCAGACTTCACCTTCTCCTTCTCCTTCTTCTGCTTCTTCTGCTTCACCGTCCTGACTTCATCTTCTCCTTCTCCTTCTTCTACTTCTTCTGCTTCATCCCCCTGACATCACCTGCTCCTTCTCCTTCTTCTGCTTCTTCTGATTCACCCTCCTAACTTCACCTTCTCCTTCTCCTTCTTCTGCTTATTCTGAATCACCCTCCTGACTTCACCTTCTCCTTCTCCTTCTTCTGCTTCTTCTGATTCACCCTCCAGACTTCACCTTCTCCTTCTCTTTCTTCTGCTTCTTCTGATTCACCCTCCAGACTTCACCTTCTCCTTCTCCTTCTTCTGATTCTTCTGATTCACCCTCCAGACTTCACCTTCTCCTTCTCCTTCTTCTGCTTCTTCTGATTCACCCTCCTGACTTCACCTTCTCCTTCTCCTTCATCTACTTCTTCTGATTCACCCTCCTGACTTCACCTTCTCCTTCTCCTTCTTCTACTTCTTCTGCTTCACCCTCCGGACTTCACCTTCTCCTTCTCCTTCTTCTACTTCTTCTGATTCACCCTCCAGACTTGACCTTCTCCTTCTCCTTCTTCTACTTATTCTGATTCACCCTCCAGACTTCACCTTCTCCTTCTCCTTCTTCTGCTTCTTCTGCTTCACCGTCCTGACTTCACCTTCTCCTTCTCCTTCTTCTACTTCTTCTGCTTCATCCCGCTGACATCACCTACTCCTTCTCCTTCTTCTGCTTCTTCTGATTCACCCTCCTAACTTCACCTTCTCCTTCTCCTTCTTCTGCTTCTTCTGATTCACCCTCCTGACTTCGCCTTCTCCTTCTCCTTCTTCTGCTTCTTCTGATTCACCCTCCAGACTTCACCTTCTTCTTCTCCTTCTTCTGCTTCTTCTGATTCACCCTCCAGACTTCACCTTCTCCTTCTCCTTCTTCTGATTCTTCTGATTCACCCTCCAGACTTCACCATCTCCTTCTCCTTCTTCTGCTTCTTCTGATTCACCCTCCTGACCTCACCTTCTCCTTCTCCTTCTTCTACTTCTTCTGATTCACCCTCCTGACTTCACCTTCTCCTTCTCCTTCTTCTACTTATTCTACTTCACCCTCCAGACTTCACCTTCTCCTTCTCCTTCTTCTGCTTCTTCTGATTCACCCTCCAGACTTCTCCTTCTCCTTCTTCTGCTTCTTCTGATTCACCCTCCAGACTTCACCTTCTCCTTCTCCTTCTTCTGCTTCTTCTGATTCACCCTCCAGACTTCACCTTCTCCTTCTCCTTCTTCTACTTCTTCTGATTCACCCTCCAGACTTCACCTTCTCCATTTCCTTCTTCTGCTTCTTCTGATTCACCCTCCAGACTTCACCTTCTCCTTCTCCTTCGTCTACTTCTTCTGATTGACCCTCCAGACTGCACCTTCTCCTTCTCCTTCTTCTACTTCTTCTGATTCACCCTCCTGACTTCACCTTCTCCTTCTCCTTCTTCTACTTCTTCTGCTTCACCCTCCAGACTTCACCTTCTCCTTCTCCTTCTTCTACTTCTTCTGATTCACCCTCCAGACTTCATCTTCTCCTTCTTCTTCTTCTGCTTCTTCTGATTCACCCTCCAGACTTCACCTTCTTCTTCTCCTTATTCTGCTTCTTCTGATTCACCCTCCAGACTTCACCTTCTCCTTCTCCTTATTCTGCTTCTTCTGATTCACCCTCCAGACTTCACCTTCTCCTTCTCCTGATTCTGCTTCTTCTGATTCACCCTCCAGACTTCACCTTCTCCTTCTCCTTCTTCTACTTCTTCTGCTTCACCCTCCAGACTTCACCTTCTCATTCTCCTTCTTCTACTTCTTCTGATTCACCCTCCAGACTTCACCTTCTCCTTCTCCTTCTTCTGCTTCTTCTGATCCACCCTCCATACTTCACCTTCACTTCTCCTTATTCTGCTTCTTCTGATTCACCCTCCAGACTTCAACTTCTCCTTCTCCTTCTTCTGCTTCTTCTGATTCACCCTCCAGACTTCAACTTATCCTTCTCCTTCTTCTGCTTCTTCTGATTCACCCTCCAGACTTCACCTTCTCCTTCTCCTTCTTCTGCTTCTTCTGATTCACCCTCCAGACTACACCTTCTCCTTCTCCTTCTTCTACTTCTTCTGATTCACCCTCCAGACTTCACCTTCTCCTTCTCTTTCTTCTGCTTCTTCTGATTCACCCTCCAGATTTCATCTTCTCCTTCTCCTTCTTCTGCTTCTTCTGATTCACCCTCCAGACTTCACCTTCTCCTTCTCCTTCTTCTGCTTCTTCTGATTCACCCTCCAGACTTCACCTTCTCCTTCTCCTTCTTCTGCTTCTTCTGATTCACCCTCCAGACTTCACCTTCTCCTTCTCCTTCTTCTACTTCTTCTGATTCACCCTCAAGACCTCACCTTCTCCTTCTCCTTCTTCTACTTCTTCTGATTCACCCTCCAGATTTCATCTTCTCCTTCTCCTTCTTCTGCTTCTTCTGATTCACCCTCCAGACTTCACCTTCTCCTTCTCCTGATTCTGCTTCTTCTGATTCACCCTCCAGACTTCACCTTCTCCTTCTCCTTCTTCTACTTCTTCTGCTTCACCCTCCAGACTTCACCTTCTCATTCTCCTTCTTCTACTTCTTCTGATTCACCCTCCAGACTTCACCTTCTCCTTCTCCTTCTTCTGCTTCTTCTGATCCACCCTCCATACTTCACCTTCACTTCTCCTTATTCTGCTTCTTCTGATTCACCCTCCAGACTTCAACTTCTCCTTCTCCTTCTTCTGCTTCTTCTGATTCACCCTCCAGACTTCAACTTATCCTTCTCCTTCTTCTGCTTCTTCTGATTCACCCTCCAGACTTCACCTTCTCCTTCTCCTTCTTCTGCTTCTTCTGATTCACCCTCCAGACTACACCTTCTCCTTCTCCTTCTTCTACTTCTTCTGATTCACCCTCCAGACTTCACCTTCTCCTTCTCTTTCTTCTGCTTCTTCTGATTCACCCTCCAGATTTCATCTTCTCCTTCTCCTTCTTCTGCTTCTTCTGATTCACCCTCCAGACTTCACCTTCTCCTTCTCCTTCTTCTGCTTCTTCTGATTCACCCTCCAGACTTCACCTTCTCCTTCTCCTTCTTCTGCTTCTTCTGATTCACCCTCCAGACTTCACCTTCTCCTTCTCCTTCTTCTACTTCTTCTGATTCACCCTCAAGACCTCACCTTCTCCTTCTCCTTCTTCTACTTCTTCTGATTCACCCTCCAGATTTCATCTTCTCCTTCTCCTTCTTCTGCTTCTTCTGATTCACCCTCCAGACTTCACCTTCTCCTTCTCCTTCTTCTGCTTCTTCTGATTCACCCTCCTGACTTCACCTTCTCCTTCTCCTTCTTCTACTTCTTCTGATTCACCCTCCTGACTTCACCTTCTCCTTCTCCTTCTTCTACTTCTTCTGCTTCACCCTCCAGACTTCACCTTCTCCTTCTCCTTCTTCTACTTCTTCTGATTCACCCTCCAGACTTGACCTTCTCCTTCTCCTTCTTCTACTTCTTCTGATTCACCCTCCAGACTTCACCTTCTCCTTCTCCTTCTTCTGCTTCTTCTGCTTCACCGTCCTGACTTCACCTTCTCCTTCTTCTACTTCTTCTGCTTCATCCCCCTGACATCACCTGCTCCTTCTCCTTCTTCTGCTTCTTCTGACTCACCCTCCTAACTTCACCTTCTCCTTCTACTCCTTCTGCTTCTTCTGATTCACCCTCCTGACTTCACCTTCTCCTTCTCCTTCTTCTGCTTCTTCTGATTCACCCTCCAGACTTCACCTTCTCCTTCTCTTTCTTCTGCTTCTTCTGATTCACCCTCCAGACTTCACCTTCTCCTTCTCCTTCTTCTGATTCTTCTGATTCACCCTCCAGACTTCACCTTCTCCTTGTCCTTCTTCTGCTTCTTCTGTTTCACCCTCCTGACTTCACCTTCTCCTTCTCCTTCTTCTACTTCTTCTGATACACCCTCCTGACTTCACCTTCTCCTTCTCCTTCTTCTACTTCTTCTGCTTCACCCTCCAGACTTCACCTTCTCCTTCTCCTTCTTCTACTTCTTCTGATTCACCCTCCAGACTTGACCTTCTCCTTCTCCTTCTTCTTCTTATTCTGATTCACCCTCCAGACTTCACCTTCTCCTTCTCCTTCTTCTGCTTCTTCTGCTTCACCGTCCTGACTTCACCTTCTCCTTCTCCTTCTTCTACTTCTTCTGCTTCATCCCGCTGACATCACCTGCTCCTTCTCCTTCTTCTGCTTCTTCTGATTCACCCTCCTAACTTCACCTTCTCCTTCTCCTTCTTCTGCTTCTTCTGATTCACCCTCCTGACTTCACCTTCTCCTTCTCCTTCTTCTGCTTCTTCTGATTCACCCTCCAGACTTCACCTTCTCCTTCTCGTTCTTCTGCTTCTTCTTATTCACCCTCCAGACTTCACCTTCTCCTTCTCCTTCTTCTGATTCTTCTGATTCACCCTCCAGACTTCACCTTCTCCTTCTCCTTCTTCTGCTTCTTCTGATTCACCCTCCTGACCTCACCTTCTCCTTCTCCTTCTTCTACTTCTTCTGATTCACCCTCCTGACTTCACCTTCTCCTTCTCCTTCTTCTACTTCTTCTGCTTCACCCTCCAGACTTCACCTTCTCCTTCTCCTTCTTCTGCTTCTTCTGATTCACCCTACAGACTTCACCTTCTCCTTCTCCTTCTTCTGCTTCTTCTGATTCACCCTCCAGACTTCACCTTCTCCTTCTCCTTCTTCTACTTCTTCTGATTCACCCTCCAGACTTCACCTTCTCCATTTCCTTCTTCTGCTTCTTCTGATTCACCCTCCAGACTTCACCTTCTCCTTCTCCTTCGTCTACTTCTTCTGATTGACCCTCCAGACTACACCTTCTCCTTCTCCTTCTTCTACTTCTTCTGATTCACCCTCCAGACTTCACCTTCTCCTTCTCCTTCTTCTGTTTCTTCTCATTCACCGTCCAGACTTCACCTTCTCCTTCTCCTTCTTCTACTACTTCTGATTCACCCTCCAGACTTCACCTTCTCCTTCTCCTTCTTCTACTTCTTCTGATTCACCCTCCAGACTTCATCTTCTCCTTCTCCTTCTTCTGCTTCTTCTGATTCACCCTCCAGACTTCACCTTCTCCTTCTCCTTCTTCTGCTTCTTCTGATTCACCCTCCAGACTTCACCTTCTCCTTCTCCTTCTTCTACTTCTTCTGATTCACCCTCCAGTCTTCACCTTCTCCTTCTCCTTCTTCTGTTTCTTCTGCTTCACCCTCCAGACTTCACCTTCTCATTCTCTTTCTTCTGCTTCTTCTGATTCACCCTCCAGACTTCACCTTCTCCTTCTCCTTCTTCTGATTCTTCTGATTCACCCTCCAGACTTCACCTTCTCCTTCTCCTTCTTCTGCTTCTTCTGATTCACCCTCCTGACTTCACCTTCTCCTTCTCCTTCTTCTACTTCTTCTGCTTCACCCTCCAGACTTCACCTTCTCCTTCTCCTTCTTCTACTTCTTCTGATTCACCCTCCAGACTTCATCTTCTCCTTCTCCTTCTTCTGCTTCTTCTGATTCACCCTCCAGACTTCACCTTCTCCTTCTCCTTATTCTGCTTCTTCTGATTCACCATCCAGACTTCACCTTCTCCTTCTCCTTATTCTGCTTCTTCTGATTCACCCTCCAGACTTCACCTTCTCCTTCTCCTTCCTCTGCTTCTTCTGATTCACCCTCCAGACTTCACCTTCTCCTTCTCCTTCTTCTGATTCTTCTGATTCACCCTCCAGACTTCACCTTCTCCTTCTCCTTCTTCTGCTTCTTCTGATTCACCCTCCTGACTTCACCTTCTCCTTCTCCTTCTTCTACTTCTTCTGATTCACCCTCCTGACTTCACCTTCTCCTTCTCCTTCTTCTACTTCTTCTGCTTCACCCTCCAGACTTCACCTTCTCCTTCTCCTTCTTCTGCTTCTTCTGACTCACCCTCCTAACTTCACCTTCTCCTTCTACTCCTTCTGCTTCTTCTGATTCACCCTCCTGACTTCACCTTCTCCTTCTCCTTCTTCTGCTTCTTCTGATTCACCCTCCAGACTTCACCTTCTCCTTCTCTTTCTTCTGCTTCTTCTGATTCACCCTCCAGACTTCACCTTCTCCTTCTCCTTCTTCTGATTCTTCTGATTCACCCTCCAGACTTCACCTTCTCCTTGTCCTTCTTCTGCTTCTTCTGTTTCACCCTCCTGACTTCACCTTCTCCTTCTCCTTCTTCTACTTCTTCTGATACACCCTCCTGACTTCACCTTCTCCTTCTCCTTCTTCTACTTCTTCTGCTTCACCCTCCAGACTTCACCTTCTCCTTCTCCTTCTTCTACTTCTTCTGATTCACCCTCCAGACTTGACCTTCTCCTTCTCCTTCTTCTTCTTATTCTGATTCACCCTCCAGACTTCACCTTCTCCTTCTCCTTCTTCTGCTTCTTCTGCTTCACCGTCCTGACTTCACCTTCTCCTTCTCCTTCTTCTACTTCTTCTGCTTCATCCCGCTGACATCACCTGCTCCTTCTCCTTCTTCTGCTTCTTCTGATTCACCCTCCTAACTTCACCTTCTCCTTCTCCTTCTTCTGCTTCTTCTGATTCACCCTCCTGACTTCACCTTCTCCTTCTCCTTCTTCTGCTTCTTCTGATTCACCCTCCAGACTTCACCTTCTCCTTCTCGTTCTTCTGCTTCTTCTTATTCACCCTCCAGACTTCACCTTCTCCTTCTCCTTCTTCTGATTCTTCTGATTCACCCTCCAGACTTCACCTTCTCCTTCTCCTTCTTCTGCTTCTTCTGATTCACCCTCCTGACCTCACCTTCTCCTTCTCCTTCTTCTACTTCTTCTGATTCACCCTCCTGACTTCACCTTCTCCTTCTCCTTCTTCTACTTCTTCTGCTTCACCCTCCAGACTTCACCTTCTCCTTCTCCTTCTTCTGCTTCTTCTGATTCACCCTACAGACTTCACCTTCTCCTTCTCCTTCTTCTGCTTCTTCTGATTCACCCTCCAGACTTCACCTTCTCCTTCTCCTTCTTCTACTTCTTCTGATTCACCCTCCAGACTTCACCTTCTCCATTTCCTTCTTCTGCTTCTTCTGATTCACCCTCCAGACTTCACCTTCTCCTTCTCCTTCGTCTACTTCTTCTGATTGACCCTCCAGACTACACCTTCTCCTTCTCCTTCTTCTACTTCTTCTGATTCACCCTCCAGACTTCACCTTCTCCTTCTCCTTCTTCTGTTTCTTCTCATTCACCGTCCAGACTTCACCTTCTCCTTCTCCTTCTTCTACTACTTCTGATTCACCCTCCAGACTTCACCTTCTCCTTCTCCTTCTTCTACTTCTTCTGATTCACCCTCCAGACTTCATCTTCTCCTTCTCCTTCTTCTGCTTCTTCTGATTCACCCTCCAGACTTCACCTTCTCCTTCTCCTTCTTCTGCTTCTTCTGATTCACCCTCCAGACTTCACCTTCTCCTTCTCCTTCTTCTACTTCTTCTGATTCACCCTCCAGTCTTCACCTTCTCCTTCTCCTTCTTCTGTTTCTTCTGCTTCACCCTCCAGACTTCACCTTCTCATTCTCTTTCTTCTGCTTCTTCTGATTCACCCTCCAGACTTCACCTTCTCCTTCTCCTTCTTCTGATTCTTCTGATTCACCCTCCAGACTTCACCTTCTCCTTCTCCTTCTTCTGCTTCTTCTGATTCACCCTCCTGACTTCACCTTCTCCTTCTCCTTCTTCTACTTCTTCTGCTTCACCCTCCAGACTTCACCTTCTCCTTCTCCTTCTTCTACTTCTTCTGATTCACCCTCCAGACTTCATCTTCTCCTTCTCCTTCTTCTGCTTCTTCTGATTCACCCTCCAGACTTCACCTTCTCCTTCTCCTTATTCTGCTTCTTCTGATTCACCATCCAGACTTCACCTTCTCCTTCTCCTTATTCTGCTTCTTCTGATTCACCCTCCAGACTTCACCTTCTCCTTCTCCTTCCTCTGCTTCTTCTGATTCACCCTCCAGACTTCACCTTCTCCTTCTCCTTCTTCTGATTCTTCTGATTCACCCTCCAGACTTCACCTTCTCCTTCTCCTTCTTCTGCTTCTTCTGATTCACCCTCCTGACTTCACCTTCTCCTTCTCCTTCTTCTACTTCTTCTGATTCACCCTCCTGACTTCACCTTCTCCTTCTCCTTCTTCTACTTCTTCTGCTTCACCCTCCAGACTTCACCTTCTCCTTCTCCTTCTTCTACTTCTTCTGATTCACCCTCCAGACTTCACCTTCTCCTTCCCCTTCTTCTGCTTCTTCTGATTCACCCTCCAGACTTCACCTTCTCCTTCTCCTTCTTCTACTTCTTCTGATTCACCCTCCAGACTTCACCTTCTCCATTTCCTTCTTCTGCTTCTTCTGATTCACCCTCCAGACTTCACCTTCTCCTTCTCCTTCGTCTACTTCTTCTGATTGACCCTCCAGACTACACCTTCTCCTTCTCCTTCTTCTACTTCTTCTGATTCACCCTCCAGACTTCACCTTCTCCTTCTCCTTCTTCTGTTTCTTCTCATTCACCGTCCAGACTTCACCTTCTCCTTCTCCTTCTTCTACTACTTCTGATTCACCCTCCAGACTTCACCTTCTCCTTCTCCTTCTTCTACTTCTTCTGATTCACCCTCCAGACTTCATCTTCTCCTTCTCCTTCTTCTGCTTCTTCTGATTCACCCTCCAGACTTCACCTTCTCCTTCTCCTTCTTCTGCTTCTTCTGATTCACCCTCCAGACTTCACCTTCTCCTTCTCCTTCTTCTACTTCTTCTGATTCACCCTCCAGTCTTCACCTTCTCCTTCTCCTTCTTCTGTTTCTTCTGCTTCACCCTCCAGACTTCACCTTCTCATTCTCTTTCTTCTGCTTCTTCTGATTCACCCTCCAGACTTCACCTTCTCCTTCTCCTTCTTCTGATTCTTCTGATTCACCCTCCAGACTTCACCTTCTCCTTCTCCTTCTTCTGCTTCTTCTGATTCACCCTCCTGACTTCACCTTCTCCTTCTCCTTCTTCTACTTCTTCTGCTTCACCCTCCAGACTTCACCTTCTCCTTCTCCTTCTTCTACTTCTTCTGATTCACCCTCCAGACTTCATCTTCTCCTTCTCCTTCTTCTGCTTCTTCTGATTCACCCTCCAGACTTCACCTTCTCCTTCTCCTTATTCTGCTTCTTCTGATTCACCATCCAGACTTCACCTTCTCCTTCTCCTTATTCTGCTTCTTCTGATTCACCCTCCAGACTTCACCTTCTCCTTCTCCTTCCTCTGCTTCTTCTGATTCACCCTCCAGACTTCACCTTCTCCTTCTCCTTCTTCTGATTCTTCTGATTCACCCTCCAGACTTCACCTTCTCCTTCTCCTTCTTCTGCTTCTTCTGATTCACCCTCCTGACTTCACCTTCTCCTTCTCCTTCTTCTACTTCTTCTGATTCACCCTCCTGACTTCACCTTCTCCTTCTCCTTCTTCTACTTCTTCTGCTTCACCCTCCAGACTTCACCTTCTCCTTCTCCTTCTTCTACTTCTTCTGATTCACCCTCCAGACTTCACCTTCTCCTTCCCCTTCTTCTGCTTCTTCTGATTCACCCTCCAGACTTCACCTTCTCCTTCTCCTTATTCTGCTTCTTCTGATTCACTCTCCAGACTTCACCTTCTCCTTCTCCTTCTTCTGCTTCTTTGATTCACACTCCAGACTTCACCTTCTCCTTCTCCTTCTTCTACTTCTTCTGATTCACCCTCCAGACTTCACCTTCTCCTTCTCTTTCTTCTGCTTCATCTGATTCACCCTCCAGACTTCACCTTCTCCTTCTCCTTCTTCTGATTCTTCTGATTCACCCTCCAGACTTCACCTTCTTCTTCTCCTTCTTCTGCTTCTTCTGATTCACCCTCCTGACTTCACCTTCTCCTTCTCCTTCTTCTACTTCTTCTGATTCACCCTCCTGACTTCACCTTCTCCTTCTCCTTCTTCTACTTCTTCTGCTTCACCCTCCAGACTTCACCTTCTCCTTCTCCTTCTTCTACTTCTTCTGATTCACCCTCCAGACTTGACCTTCTCCTTCTCCTTCTTCTACTTCTTCTGATTCACCCTCCAGACTTCACCTTCTCCTTCTCCTTCTTCTGCTTCTTCTGCTTCACCGTCCTGACTTCACCTTCTCCTTCTCCTTCTTCTACTTCTTCTGCTTCATCCCCCTGACATCACCTGCTCCTTCTCCTTCTTCTGCTTCTTCTGATTCACCCTCCTAACTTCACCTTCTCCTTCTCCTTCTTCTGCTTCTTCTGATTCACCCTCCTGACTTCACCTTCTCCTTCTCCTTCTTCTGCTTCTTCTGATTCACCCTCCAGACTTCACCTTCTCCTTCTCCTTCTTCTGCTTCTTCTGATTCACCCTCCAGACTTCACCTTCTCCTTCTCCTTCTTCTGCTTCTTCTGATTCACCCTCCAGACCTCACCTTCTCCTTCTCCTTCTTCTACTTCTTCTGATTCACCCTCCAGACTTCATCTGTTCCTTCTCCTTCTTCTGCTTCTTCTGATTCACCCTCCAGACTTCACCTTCTCCTTCTCCTTCTTCTGCTTCTTCTGATTCACCCTCCAGACTTCACCTTCTCCTTCTCCTTCTTCTACTTCTTCTGATTCACCCTCCAGACTTCACCTTCTCCTTCTCCTTCTTCTACTTCTTCTGATTCACCCTCCAGTCTTCACCTTCTCCTTCTCCTTCTTCTGTTTCTTCTGCTTCACCCTCCAGACTTCACCTTCTCCTTCTCTTTCTTCTGCTTCTTCTGATTCACCCTCCAGACTTCACCTTCTCCTTCTCCTTCTTCTGATTCTTCTGATTCACCCTCCAGACGTCACCTTCTCCTTCTCCTTCTTCTGCTTCTTCTGATTCACCCTCCTGACTTCACCTTCTCCTTCTCCTTCTTCTACTTCTTCTGATTCACCCTCCTGACTTCACCTTCTCCTTCTCCTTCTTCTGATTCTTCTGATTCACCCTCCAGACGTCACCTTCTCCTTCTCCTTCTTCTGCTTCTTCTGATTCACCCTCCTGACTTCACCTTCTCCTTCTCCTTCTTCTACTTCTTCTGATTCACCCTCCTGACTTCACCTTCTCCTTCTCCTTCTTCTACTTCTTCTGCTTCACCCTCCAGACTTCACCTTCTCCTTCTCCTTCTTCTACTTCTTCTGATTCACCCTTCAGACTTCACCTTCTCCTTCTCCTTTTTCTGCTTCTTCTGATTCACCCTCCAGACTTCACCTTCTTCTTCTCCTTATTCTGCTTCTTCTGATTCACCCTCCAGACTTCACCTTCTCCTTCTCCTTCTTCTGCTTCTTCTGATTCACCCTCCAGACTTCACCTTCTCCTTCTCCTTCTTCTGCTTCTTCTGATTCACCCTCCAGACTTCACCTTCTCCTTCTCCTTCTTCTGATTCTTCTGATTCACCCTCCAGACGTCACCTTCTCCTTCTCCTTCTTCTGCTTCTTCTGATTCACCCTCCTGACTTCACCTTCTCCTTCTCCTTCTTCTACTTCTTCTGATTCACCCTCCTGACTTCACCTTCTCCTTCTCCTTCTTCTACTTCTTCTGCTTCACCCTCCAGACTTCACCTTCTCCTTCTCCTTCTTCTACTTCTTCTGATTCACCCTTCAGACTTCACCTTCTCCTTCTCCTTTTTCTGCTTCTTCTGATTCACCCTCCAGACTTCACCTTCTCCTTCTCCTTATTCTGCTTCTTCTGATTCACCCTCCAGACTTCACCTTCTCCTTCTCCTTCTTCTGCTTCTTCTGATTCACCCTCCAGACTTCACCTTCTCCTTCTCCTTCGTCTACTTCTTCTGATTCACCCTCCAGACAACACCTTCTCCTTCTCCTTCTTCTACTTCTTCTGATTCACCCTCCAGACTTCACCTTCTCCTTCTCCTTCTTCTGCTTCTTCTGATTCACCCTCCTGACTTCACCTTCTCCTTCTCCTTCTTCTACTTCTTCTGATTCACCCTCCTAACTTCAACTTCTCCTTCTCCTTCTTCTACTTCTTCTGCTTCACCCTCCAGACTTCACCTTCTCCTTCTCCTTCTTCTACTTCTTCTGATTCACCCTCCAGACTTGACCTTCTCCTTCTCCTTCTTCTACTTATTCTGATTCACCCTCCAGACTTCACATTCTCCTTCTCCTTCTTCTGCTTCTTCTGCTTCACCGTCCTGACTTCACCTTCTCCTTCTCCTTCTTCTACTTCTTCTGCTTCATCCCGCTGACATCACCTGCTCCTTCTCCTTCTTCTGCTTCTTCTGATTCACCCTCCTAACTTTACCTTCTCCTTCTCCGTCTTCTGCTTCTTCTGATTCACCCTCCTGACTTCACCTTCTCCTTCTCCTTCTTCTGCTTCTTCTGATTCACCCTCCAGACTTCACCTTCTCCTTCTCCTTCTTCTGCTTCTTCTGATTCACCCTCCAGACTTCACATTCTCCTTCTCCTTCTTTTATTCTTCTGATTCACCCTCCAGACTTCACCTTCTCCTTCTCCTTCTTCTGCTTCTTCTGATTCACCCTCCTGACTTCACCTTCTCCTTCTCCTTCTTCTACTTCTTCTGATTCACCCTCCTGACTTCACCTTCTCCTTCTCCTTCTTCTACTTCTTCTGCTTCACCCTCCAGACTTCACCTTCTCCTTCTCCTTCTTCTGCTTCTTCTGATTCACCCTCCAGACTTCTCCTTCTCCTTCTCCTTCTTCTGCTTCTTCTGATTCACCCTCCAGACTTCACCTTCTCCTTCTCCTTCTTCTGCTTCTTCTGATTCACCCTCCAGACTTCACCTTCTCCTTCTCCTTCTTCTCCTTCTTCTGATTCACCCTCCAGACTTCACCTTCTCCATTTCCTTCTTCTGCTTCTTCTGATTCACCCTCCAGACTTCACCTTCTCCTTCTCCTTCGTCTACTTCTTCTGATTCACCCTCCAGACTACACCTTCTCCTTCTCCTTCTTCTACTTCTTCTGATTCACCCTCCAGACTTCACCTTCTCCTTCTCCTTCTTCTGTTTCTTCTGATTCACCGTCCAGACTTCACCTTCTCCTTCTCCTTCTTCTACTGCTTCTGATTCACCCTCCAGACTTCACCTTCTCCTTCTCCTTCTTCTACTTCTTCTGATTCACCCTCCAGACTTCATCTTCTCCTTCTCCTTCTTCTGCTTCTTCTGATTCACCCTCCAGACTTCACCTTCTCCTTCTCCTTCTTCTGCTTCTTCTGATTCACCCTCCAGACTTCACCTTCTCCTTCTCCTTCTTCTACTTCTTCTGATTCACCCTCCAGACTTCACCTTCTCCTTCTGCTTCTTCTGCTTCTTCTGATTCACCCTCCTGACTTCACCTTCTCCTTCTCCTTCTTCTACTTCTTCTGATTCACCCTCCTGACTTCACCTTCTCCTTCTCCTTCTTCTACTTCTTCTGCTTCACCCTCCAGACTTCACCTTCTCCTTCTCCTTCTTCTACTTCTTCTGATTCACCCTCCAGACTTCACCTTCTCCTTCCCCTTCTTCTGCTTCTTCTGATTCACCCTCCAGACTTCACCTTCTCCTTCTCCTTATTCTGCTTCTTCTGATTCACTCTCCAGACTTCACCTTCTCCTTCTCCTTCTTCTGCTTCTTCTGATTCACACTCCAGACTTCACCTTCTCCTTCTCCTTCTTCTACTTCTTCTGATTCACCCTCCAGACTTCACCTTCTCCTTCTCTTTCTTCTGCTTCATCTGATTCACCCTCCAGACTTCACCTTCTCCTTCTCCTTCTTCTGATTCTTCTGATTCACCCTCCAGACTTCACCTTCTTCTTCTCCTTCTTCTGCTTCTTCTGATTCACCCTCCTGACTTCACCTTCTCCTTCTCCTTCTTCTACTTCTTCTGATTCACCCTCCTGACTTCACCTTCTCCTTCTCCTTCTTCTACTTCTTCTGCTTCACCCTCCAGACTTCACCTTCTCCTTCTCCTTCTTCTACTTCTTCTGATTCACCCTCCAGACTTGACCTTCTCCTTCTCCTTCTTCTACTTCTTCTGATTCACCCTCCAGACTTCACCTTCTCCTTCTCCTTCTTCTGCTTCTTCTGCTTCACCGTCCTGACTTCACCTTCTCCTTCTCCTTCTTCTACTTCTTCTGCTTCATCCCCCTGACATCACCTGCTCCTTCTCCTTCTTCTGCTTCTTCTGATTCACCCTCCTAACTTCACCTTCTCCTTCTCCTTCTTCTGCTTCTTCTGATTCACCCTCCTGACTTCACCTTCTCCTTCTCCTTCTTCTGCTTCTTCTGATTCACCCTCCAGACTTCACCTTCTCCTTCTCCTTCATCTGCTTCTTCTGATTCACCCTCCAGACTTCACCTTCTCCTTCTCCTTCTTCTGCTTCTTCTGATTCACCCTCCAGACCTCACCTTCTCCTTCTCCTTCTTCTACTTCTTCTGATTCACCCTCCAGACTTCATCTGTTCCTTCTCCTTCTTCTGCTTCTTCTGATTCACCCTCCAGACTTCACCTTCTCCTTCTCCTTCTTCTGCTTCTTCTGATTCACCCTCCAGACTTCACCTTCTCCTTCTCCTTCTTCTACTTCTTCTGATTCACCCTCCAGACTTCACCTTCTCCTTCTCCTTCTTCTACTTCTTCTGATTCACCCTCCAGTCTTCACCTTCTCCTTCTCCTTCTTCTGTTTCTTCTGCTTCACCCTCCAGACTTCACCTTCTCCTTCTCTTTCTTCTGCTTCTTCTGATTCACCCTCCAGACTTCATCTTCTCCTTCTCCTTCTTCTGATTCTTCTGATTCACCCTCCAGACGTCACCTTCTCCTTCTCCTTCTTCTGCTTCTTCTGATTCACCCTCCTGACTTCACCTTCTCCTTCTCCTTCTTCTACTTCTTCTGATTCACCCTCCTGACTTCACCTTCTCCTTCTCCTTCTTCTGATTCTTCTGATTCACCCTCCAGACGTCACCTTCTCCTTCTCCTTCTTCTGCTTCTTCTGATTCACCCTCCTGACTTCACCTTCTCCTTCTCCTTCTTCTACTTCTTCTGATTCACCCTCCTGACTTCACCTTCTCCTTCTCCTTCTTCTACTTCTTCTGCTTCACCCTCCAGACTTCACCTTCTCCTTCTCCTTCTTCTACTTCTTCTGATTCACCCTTCAGACTTCACCTTCTCCTTCTCCTTTTTCTGCTTCTTCTGATTCACCCTCCAGACTTCACCTTCTTCTTCTCCTTATTCTGCTTCTTCTGATTCACCCTCCAGACTTCACCTTCTCCTTCTCCTTCTTCTGCTTCTTCTGATTCACCCTCCAGACTTCACCTTCTCCTTCTCCTTCTTCTGCTTCTTCTGATTCACCCTCCAGACTTCACCTTCTCCTTCTCCTTCTTCTGATTCTTCTGATTCACCCTCCAGACGTCACCTTCTCCTTCTCCTTCTTCTGCTTCTTCTGATTCACCCTCCTGATTTCACCTTCTCCTTCTCCTTCTTCTACTTCTTCTGATTCACCCTCCTGACTTCACCTTCTCCTTCTCCTTCTTCTCCTTCTTCTGCTTCACCCTCCAGACTTCACCTTCTCCTTCTCCTTCTTCTACTTCTTCTGATTCACCCTTCAGACTTCACCTTCTCCTTCTCCTTTTTCTGCTTCTTCTGATTCACCCTCCAGACTTCACCTTCTCCTTCTCCTTATTCTGCTTCTTCTGATTCACCCTCCAGACTTCACCATCTCCTTCTCCTTCTTCTGCTTCTTCTGATTCACCCTCCAGACTTCACCTTCTCCTTCTCCTTCGTCTACTTCTTCTGATTCACCCTCCAGACAACACCTTCTCCTTCTCCTTCTTCTACTTCTTCTGATTCACCCTCCAGACTTCACCTTCTCCTTCTCCTTCTTCTGCTTCTTCTGATTCACCCTCCTGACTTCACCTTCTCCTTCTCCTTCTTCTACTTCTTCTGATTCACCCTCCTAACTTCAACTTCTCCTTCTCCTTCTTCTACTTCTTCTGCTTCACCCTCCAGACTTCACCTTCTCCTTCTCCTTCTTCTACTTCTTCTGATTCACCCTCCAGACTTGACCTTCTCCTTCTCCTTCTTCTACTTATTCTGATTCACCCTCCAGACTTCACATTCTCCTTCTCCTTCTTCTGCTTCTTCTGCTTCACCGTCCTGACTTCACCTTCTCCTTCTCCTTCTTCTACTTCTTCTGCTTCATCCCGCTGACATCACCTGCTCCTTCTCCTTCTTCTGCTTCTTCTGATTCACCCTCCTAACTTCACCTTCTCCTTCTCCGTCTTCTGCTTCTTCTGATTCACCCTCCTGACTTCACCTTCTCCTTCTCCTTCTTCTGCTTCTTCTGATTCACCCTCCAGACTTCACCTTCTCCTTCTCCTTCTTCTGCTTCTTCTGATTCACCCTCCAGACTTCACCTTCTCCTTCTCCTTCTTCTGATTCTTCTGATTCACCCTCCAGACTTCACCTTCTCCTTCTCCTTCTTCTGCTTCTTCTGATTCACCCTCCTGACTTCACCTTCTCCTTCTCCTTCTTCTACTTCTTCTGATTCACCCTCCTGACTTCACCTTCTCCTTCTCCTTCTTCTACTTCTTCTGCTTCACCCTCCAGACTTCACCTTCTCCTTCTCCTTCTTCTGCTTCTTCTGATTCACCCTCCAGACTTCTCCTTCTCCTTCTCCTTCTTCTGCTTCTTCTGATTCACCCTCCAGACTTCACCTTCTCCTTCTCCTTCTTCTGCTTCTTCTGATTCACCCTCCAGACTTCACCTTCTCCTTCTCCTTCTTCTCCTTCTTCTGATTCACCCTCCAGACTTCACCTTCTCCATTTCCTTCTTCTGCTTCTTCTGATTCACCCTCTAGACTTCACCTTCTCCTTCTCCTCCGTCTACTTCTTCTGATTCACCCTCCAGACTACACCTTCTCCTTCTCCTTCTTCTACTTCTTCTGATTCACCCTCCAGACTTCACCTTCTCCTTCTCCTTCTTCTGTTTCTTCTGATTCACCGTCCAGACTTCACCTTCTCCTTCTCCTTCTTCTACTGCTTCTGATTCACCCTCCAGACTTCACCTTCTCCTTCTCCTTCTTCTACTTCTTCTGATTCACCCTCCAGACTTCATCTTCTCCTTCTCCTTCTTCTGCTTCTTCTGATTCACCCTCCAGACTTCACCTTCTCCTTCTCCTTCTTCTGCTTCTTCTGATTCACCCTCCAGACTTTACCTTCTCCTTCTCCTTCTTCTACTTCTTCTGATTCACCCTCCAGACTTCACCTTCTCCTTCTCCTTCTTCTGCTTCTTCTGATTCACCCTCCTGACTTCACCTTCTCCTTCTCCTTCTTCTACTTCTTCTGATTCACCCTCCTGACTTCACCTTCTCCTTCTCCTTCTTCTACTTCTTCTGCTTCACCCTCCAGACTTCACCTTCTCCTTCTCCTTCTTCTACTTCTTCTGATTCACCCTCCAGACTTCACCTTCTCCTTCCCCTTCTTCTGCTTCTTCTGATTCACCCTCCAGACTTCACCTTCTCCTTCTCCTTATTCTGCTTCTTCTGATTCACTCTCCAGACTTCACCTTCTCCTTCTCCTTCTTCTGCTTCTTCTGATTCACACTCCAGACTTCACCTTCTCCTTCTCCTTCTTCTACTTCTTCTGATTCACCCTCCAGACTTCACCTTCTCCTTCTCTTTCTTCTGCTTCATCTGATTCACCCTCCAGACTTCACCTTCTCCTTCTCCTTCTTCTGATTCTTCTGATTCACCCTCCAGACTTCACCTTCTTCTTCTCCTTCTTCTGCTTCTTCTGATTCACCCTCCTGACTTCACCTTCTCCTTCTCCTTCTTCTACTTCTTCTGATTCACCCTCCTGACTTCACCTTCTCCTTCTCCTTCTTCTACTTCTTCTGCTTCACCCTCCAGACTTCACCTTCTCCTTCTCCTTCTTCTACTTCTTCTGATTCACCCTCCAGACTTGACCTTCTCCTTCTCCTTCTTCTACTTCTTCTGATTCACCCTCCAGACTTCACCTTCTCCTTCTCCTTCTTCTGCTTCTTCTGCTTCACCGTCCTGACTTCACCTTCTCCTTCTCCTTCTTCTACTTCTTCTGCTTCATCCCCCTGACATCACCTGCTCCTTCTCCTTCTTCTGCTTCTTCTGATTCACCCTCCTAACTTCACCTTCTCCTTCTCCTTCTTCTGCTTCTTCTGATTCACCCTCCTGACTTCACCTTCTCCTTCTCCTTCTTCTGCTTCTTCTGATTCACCCTCCAGACTTCACCTTCTCCTTCTCCTTCTTCTGCTTCTTCTGATTCACCCTCCAGACTTCACCTTCTCCTTCTCCTTCTTCTGCTTCTTCTGATTCACCCTCCAGACCTCACCTTCTCCTTCTCCTTCTTCTACTTCTTCTGATTCACTCTCCAGACTTCATCTGTTCCTTCTCCTTCTTCTGCTTCTTCTGATTCACCCTCCAGACTTCACCTTCTCCTTCTCCTTCTTCTGCTTCTTCTGATTCACCCTCCAGACATCACCTTCTCCTTCTCCTTCTTCTACTTCTTCTGATTCACCCTCCAGACTTCACCTTCTCCTTCTCCTTCTTCTACTTCTTCTGATTCACCCTCCAGTCTTCACCTTCTCCTTCACCTTCTTCTGTTTCTTCTACTTCACCCTCCAGACTTCACCTTCTCCTTCTCTTTCTTCTGCTTCTTCTGATTCACCCTCCAGACTTCACCTTCTCCTTCTCCTTCTTCTGATTCTTCTGATTCACCCTCCAGATGTCACCTTCTCCTTCTCCTTCTTCTGCTTCTTCTGATTCACCCTCCTGACTTCACCTTCTCCTTCTCCTTCTTCTACTTCTTCTGATTCACCCTCCTGACTTCACCTTCTCCTTCTCCTTCTTCTGATTCTTCTGATTCACCCTCCAGACGTCACCTTCTCCTTCTCCTTCTTCTGCTTCTTCTGATTCACCCTCCTGACTTCACCTTCTCCTTCTCCTTCTTCTACTTCTTCTGATTCACCCTCCTGACTTCACCTTCTCCTTCTCCTTCTTCTACTTCTTCTGCTTCACCCTCCAGACTTCACCTTCTCCTTCTCCTTCTTCTACTTCTTCTGATTCACCCTTCAGACTTCACCTTCTCCTTCTCCTTTTTCTGCTTCTTCTGATTCACCCTCCAGACTTCACCTTCTTCTTCTCCTTATTATGCTTCTTCTGATTCACCCTCCAGACTTCACCTTCTCCTTCTCCTTCTTCTGCTTCTTCTGATTCACCCTCCAGACTTCACCTTCTCCTTCTCCTTCTTCTGCTTCTTCTGATTCACCCTCCAGACTTCACCTTCTCCTTCTCCTGCTTCTGATTCTTCTGATTCACCCTCCAGACGTCACCTTCTCCTTCTCCTTCTTCTGCTTCTTCTGATTCACCCTCCTGACTTCACCTTCTCCTTCTCCTTCTTCTACTTCTTCTGATTCACCCTCCTGACTTCACCTTCTCCTTCTCCTTCTTCTACTTCTTCTGCTTCACCCTCCAGACTTCACCTTCTCCTTCTCCTTATTCTGCTTCTTCTGATTCACCCTCCAGACTTCACCTTCTCCTTCTCCTTCTTCTGCTTCTTCTGATTCACCCTCCAGACTTCACCTTCTCCTTCTCCTTCTTCTGCTTCTTCTGATTCACCCTCCTGACTTCACCTTCTCCTTCTCCTTCTTCTACTTCTTCTGATTCACCCTCCTAACTTCAACTTCTCCTTCTCCTTCTTCTACTTCTTCTGCTTCACCCTCCAGACTTCACCTTCTCCTTCTCCTTCTTCTACTTCTTCTGATTCACCCTCCAGACTTGACCTTCTCCTTCTCCTTCTTCTACTTATTCTGATTCACCCTCCAGACTTCACATTCTCCTTCTCCTTCTTCTGCTTCTTCTGCTTCACCGTCCTGACTTCACCTTCTCCTTCTCCTTCTTCTACTTCTTCTGCTTCATCCCGCTGACATCACCTGCTCCTTCTCCTTCTTCTGCTTCTTCTGATTCACCCTCCTAACTTCACCTTCTCCTTCTCCGTCTTCTGCTTCTTCTGATTCACCCTCCTGACTTCACCTTCTCCTTCTCCTTCTTCTGCTTCTTCTGATTCACCCTCCAGACTTCACCTTCTCCTTCTCCTTCTTCTGCTTCTTCTGATTCACCCTCCAGACTTCACCTTCTCCTTCTCCTTCTTCTGATTCTTCTGATTCACCCTCCAGACTTCACCTTCTCCTTCTCCTTCTTCTGCTTCTTCTGATTCACCCTCCTGACTTCACCTTCTCCTTCTCCTTCTTCTACTTCTTCTGATTCACCCTCCTGACTTCACCTTCTCCTTCTCCTTCTTCTACTTCTTCTGCTTCACCCTCCAGACTTCACCTTCTCCTTCTCCTTCTTCTGCTTCTTCTGATTCACCCTCCAGACTTCTCCTTCTCCTTCTCCTTCTTCTGCTTCTTCTGATTCACCCTCCAGACTTCACCTTCTCCTTCTCCTTCTTCTGCTTCTTCTGATTCACCCTCCAGACTTCACCTTCTCCTTCTCCTTCTTCTCCTTCTTCTGATTCACCCTCCAGACTTCACCTTCTCCATTTCCTTCTTCTGCTTCTTCTGATTCACCCTCCAGACTTCACCTTCTCCTTCTCCTTCGTCTACTTCTTCTGATTCACCCTCCAGACTACACCTTCTCCTTCTCCTTCTTCTACTTCTTCTGATTCACCCTCCAGACTTCACCTTCTCCTTCTCCTTCTTCTGTTTCTTCTGATTCACCGTCCAGACTTCACCTTCTCCTTCTCCTTCTTCTACTGCTTCTGATTCACCCTCCAGACTTCACCTTCTCCTTCTCCTTCTTCTACTTCTTCTGATTCACCCTCCAGACTTCATCTTCTCCTTCTCCTTCTTCTGCTTCTTCTGATTCACCCTCCAGACTTCACCTTCTCCTTCTCCTTCTTCTGCTTCTTCTGATTCACCCTCCAGACTTCACCTTCTCCTTCTCCTTCTTCTACTTCTTCTGATTCACCCTCCAGACTTCACCTTCTCCTTCTCCTTCTTCTACTTCTTCTGATTCACCCTCCAGTCTTCACCTTCTCCTTCTCCTTCTTCTGTTTCTTCTGCTTCACCCTCCAGACTTCACCTTCTCCTTCTCTTTCTTCTGCTTCTTCTGATTCACCCTCCAGACTTCACCTTCTCCTTCTCCTTCTTCTGATTCTTCTGATTCACCCTCCAGACTTCACCTTCTCCTTCTCCTTCTTCTGCTTCTTCTGATTCACCCTCCGGACTTCACCTTCTCCTTCTCCTTCTTCTACTTCTTCTGATTCACCCTCCTGACTTCACCTTCTCCTTCTCCTTCTTCTACTTCTTCTGCTTCACCCTCCAGACTTCACCTTCTCCTTCTCCTTCTTCTACTTCTTCTGCTTCACCCTCCAGACTTCATCTTCTCCTTCTCCTTCTTCTGCTTCTTCTGATTCACCCTCCAGACTTCACCTTCTCCTTCTCCTTATTCTGCTTCTTCTGATTCACCCTCCAGACTTCACCTTCTCCTTCTCCTTATTCTGCTTCTTCTGATTCACCCTCCAGACTTCACCTTCTCCTTCTCCTTCCTCTGCTTCTTCTGATTCACCCTCCAGACTTCACCTTCTCCTTCTCCTTCTTCTGATTCTTCTGATTCACCCTCCAGACTTCACCTTCTCCTTCTCCTTCTTCTCCTTCTTCTGATTCACCCTCCTGACTTCACCTTCTCCTTCTCCTTCTTCTACTTCTTCTGATTCACCCTCCTGACTTCACCTTCTCCTTCTTCTACTTCTTCTGCTTCACCCTCCAGACTTCACCTTCTCCTTCTCCTTCTTCTACTTCTTCTGATTCAACCTCCAGGCTTCACCTTCTCCTTCTCCTTCTTCTGCTTCTTCTGATTCGCCCTCCAGACTTCACCTTCTCCTTCTCCTTATTCTGCTTCTTCTGATTCACCCTCCAGACTTCACCTTCTCCTTCTCCTTCTTCTGCTTCTTCTGATTCACACTCCAGACTTCACCTTCTCCTTCACCTTCTTCTACTTCTTCTGAATCACCCTCCAGACTTCACCTTCTCCTTCTCTTTCTTCTGCTTCTTCTGATTCACCCTCCAGACTTCACCTTCTCCTTCTCCTTCTTCTGATTCTTCTGATTCACCCTCCAGACTTCACCTTCTTCTTCTCCTTCTTCTGCTTCTTCTGATTCATCCTCCTGACTTCACCTTCTCCTTCTCCTTCTTCTACTTCTTCTGATTCACCCTCCTGACTTCACCTTCTCCTTCTCCTTCTTCTACTTCTTCTGCTTCACCCTCCAGACTTCACCTTCTCCTTCTCCTTCTTCTACTTCTTCTGATTCACCCTCCAGACTTGACCTTCTCCTTCTCCTTCTTCTTCTTCTTCTGATTCACCCTCCAGACTTCACCTTCTCCTTCTCCTTCTTCTGCTTCTTCTGCTTCACCGTCCTGACTTCACCTTCTCCTTCTCCTTCTTCTACTTCTTCTGCTTCATCCCCCTGACATCACCTGCTCCTTCTCCTTCTTCTGCTTCTTCTGATTCACCCTCCTAACTTCACCTTCTCCTTCTCCTTCTTCTGCTTCTTCTGATTCACCCTCCTGACTTCACCTTCTCCTTCTCCTTCTTCTGCTTCTTCTGATTCACCCTCCAGACTTCACCTTCTCCTTCTCCTTCTTCTGCTTCTTCTGATTCACCCTCCAGACTTCACCTTCTCCTTCTCCTTCTTCTGCTTCTTCTGATTCACCCTCCAGACCTCACCTTCTCCTTCTCCTTCTTCTACTTCTTCTGATTCACCCTCCAGACTTCATCTTCTCCTTCTCCTTCTTCTGCTTCTTCTGATTCACCCTCCAGACTTCACCTTCTCCTTCTCCTTCTTCTGCTTCTTCTGATTCACCCTCCAGACTTAACCTTCTCCTTCTCCTTCTTCTACTTCTTCTGATTCACCCTCCAGACTTCACCTTCTCCTTCTCCTTCTTCTACTTCTTCTGATTCACCCTCCAGTCTTCACCTTCTCCTTCTCCTTCTTCTGTTTCTTCTGCTTCACCCTCCAGACTTCACCTTCTCCTTCTCTTTCTTCTGCTTCTTCTGATTCACCCTCCAGACTTCACCTTCTCCTTCTCCTTCTTCTACTTCTTCTGCTTCATCCCCCTGACATCACCTGCTCCTTCTCCTTCTTCTGCTTCTTCTGATTCACCCTCCTAACTTCACCTTCTCCTTCTCCTTCTTCTGATTCTTCTGATTCACCCTCCAGACTTCACCGTCTCCTTTTCCTTCTTCTGCTTCTTATGGTTCACCCTCCTGACTTCACCTTCTCCTTCTCCTTCTTCTACTTCTTCTGATTCACCCTCCTGACTTCACCTTCTCCTTCTACTTCTTCTACTTCTTCTGCTTCACCCTCCAGACTTCACCTTCTCCTTCTCCTTCTTCTACTTCTTCTGATTCACCCTTCAGACTTCACCTTCTCCTTCTCCTTTTTCTGCTTCTTCTGATTCACCCTCCAGACTTCACCTTCTCCTTCTCCTTATTCTGCTTCTTCGGATTCATCCTCCAGACTTCACCTTCTCCTTCTCCTTCTTCTGCTTCTTCTGATTCACCCTCCAGACTTCACCTTCTCCTTCTCCTTCTTCTGCTTCTTCTGATAAACCCTCCAGACTTCACCTTCTCCTTCTCCTTCTTCTACTTCTTCTGATTCACCCTCCAGACTACACCTTCTCCTTCTCCTTCTTCTACTTCTTCTGATTCACCCTCCAGACTTCACCTTCTCCTTCTCCTTCTTCTGTTTCTTCTGATTCACCGTCCAGACTTCACCTTCTCCTTCTCCTTCTTCTACTACTTCTGATTCACCCTCCAGAATTCACCTTCTCCTTCTCCTTCTTCAACTTCTTCTGATTCACCCTCCAGACTTCATCTTCTCCTTCTCCTTCTTCTGCTTCTTCTGATTCACCCTCCAGACTTCACCTTCTCCTTCTCCTTCTTCTGCTTCTTCTGATTCACCCTCCAGACTTCACCTTCTCCTTCTCCTTCTTCTACTTCTTCTGATTCACCCTCCAGACTTCACCTTCTCCTTCTCCTTCTTCTACTTCTTCTGATTCACCCTCCAGTCTTCACCTTCTCCTTCTCCTTCTTCTGTTTCTTCTGCTTCACCCTCCAGACTTCACCTTCTCCTTCTCTTTCTTCTGCTTCTTCTGATTCACCCTCCAGACTTCACCTTCTCCTTCTCCTTCTTCTGATTCTTCTGATTCACCCACCAGACTTCACCTTCTCCTTCTCCTTCTTCTGCTTCTTCTGATTCACCCTCCTGACTTCACCTTCTCCTTCTTCTTCTTTTCTTCTTCTGATTCACCCTCCTGACTTCACCTTCTCCTTCTCCTTCTTCTACTTCTTCTGCTTCACCCTCCAGACTTCACCTTCTCCTTCTCCTTCTTCTATTTCTTCTGATTCACCCTCCAGATTTCATCTTCTCCTTCTCCTTCTTCTGCTTCTTCTGATTCACCCTCCAGACTTCACCTTCTCCTTCTCCTTATTCTGCTTCTTCTGATTCACCCTCCAGACTTCACCTTCTCCTTCTCCTTATTCTGCTTCTTCTGATTCACCCTCCAGACTTCACCTTCTCCTTCTCCTTCCTCTGCTTCTTCTGATTCACCCTCCAGACTTCACCTTCTCCTTCTCCTTCCTCTGATTCTTCTGATTCACCCTCCAGACTTCACCTTCTCTTTCTCCTTCTTCTGCTTCTTCTGATTCACCCTCCTGACTTCACCTTCTCCTTCTCCTTCTTCTACTTCTTCTGATTCACCCTCCTGACTTCACCTTCTCCTTCTCCTTCTTCTACTTCTTCTGCTTCACCCTCCAGACTTCACCTTCTCCTTCTCCTTCTTCTACTTCTTCTGATTCACCCTCCAGACTTCACCTTCTCCTTCTCCTTCTTCTGCTTCTTCTGATTCACCCTCCAGACTTCACCTTCTCCTTCTCCTTATTCTGCTTCTTCTGATTCACCCTCCAGACTTCACCTTCTCCTTCTCCTTCTTCTGCTTCTTCTGATTCACACTCCAGACTTCACCTTCTCCTTCTCCTTCTTCTACTTCTTCTGATTCACCCTCCAGACTTCACCTTCTCCTTCTCTTTCTTCTGCTTCTTCTGATTCACCCTCCAGACTTCACCTACTCCTTCTCCTTCTTCTGATTCTTCTGATTCACCCTCCAGACTTCACCTTCTCTTTCTCCTTCTTCTGCTTCTTCTGATTCACCCTCCTGACTTCACCTTCTCCTTCTCCTTCTTCTACTTCTTCTGATTCACCCTCCTGACTTCACCTTCTCCTTCTCCTTCTTCTACTTCTTCTGATTCACCCTCCTGACTTCACCTTCTCCTTCTTCTACTTCTTCTGCTTCACCCTCCAGACTTCACCTTCTCCTTCTCCTTCTTCTACTTCTTCTGATTCAACCTCCAGGCTTCACCTTCTCCTTCTCCTTCTTCTGCTTCTTCTGATTCGCCCTCCAGACTTCACCTTCTCCTTCTCCTTATTCTGCTTCTTCTGATTCACCCTCCAGACTTCACCTTCTCCTTCTCCTTCTTCTGCTTCTTCTGATTCACACTCCAGACTTCACCTTCTCCTTCACCTTCTTCTGCTTCTTCTGAATCACCCTCCAGACTTCACCTTCTCCTTCTCTTTCTTCTGCTTCTTCTGATTCACCCTCCAGACTTCACCTTCTCCTTCTCCTTCTTCTGATTCTTCTGATTCACCCTCCAGACTTCACCTTCTTCTTCTCCTTCTTCTGCTTCTTCTGATTCATCCTCCTGACTTCACCTTCTCCTTCTCCTTCTTCTACTTCTTCTGATTCACCCTCCTGACTTCACCTTCTCCTTCTCCTTCTTCTACTTCTTCTGCTTCACCCTCCAGACTTCACCTTCTCCTTCTCCTTCTTCTACTTCTTCTGATTCACCCTCCAGACTTGACCTTCTCCTTCTCCTTCTTCTTCTTCTTCTGATTCACCCTCCAGACTTCACCTTCTCCTTCTCCTTCTTCTGCTTCTTCTGCTTCACCGTCCTGACTTCACCTTCTCCTTCTCCTTCTTCTACTTCTTCTGCTTCATCCCCCTGACATCACCTGCTCCTTCTCCTTCTTCGGCTTCTTCTGATTCACCCTCCTAACTTCACCTTCTCCTTCTCCTTCTTCTGCTTCTTCTGATTCACCCTCCTGACTTCACCTTCTCCTTCTCCTTCTTCTGCTTCTTCTGATTCACCCTCCAGACTTCACCTTCTCCTTCTCATTCTTCTGCTTCTTCTGATTCACCCTCCAGACTTCACCTTCTCCTTCTCCTTCTTCTGCTTCTTCTGATTCACCCTCCAGACCTCACCTTCTCCTTCTCCTTCTTCTACTTCTTCTGATTCACCCTCCAGACTTCATCTTCTCCTTCTCCTTCTTCTGCTTCTTCTGATTCACCCTCCAGACTTCACCTTCTCCTTCTCCTTCTTCTGCTTCTTCTGATTCACCCTCCAGACTTAACCTTCTCCTTCTCCTTCTTCTACTTCTTCTGATTCACCCTCCAGACTTCACCTTCTCCTTCTCCTTCTTCTACTTCTTCTGATTCACCCTCCAGTCTTCACCTTCTCCTTCTCCTTCTTCTGTTTCTTCTGCTTCACCCTCCAGACTTCACCTTCTCCTTCTCTTTCTTCTGCTTCTTCTGATTCACCCTCCAGACTTCACCTTCTCCTTCTCCTTCTTCTGATTCTTCTGATTCACCCTCCAGACTTCACCGTCTCCTTTTCCTTCTTCTGCTTCTTATGGTTCACCCTCCTGACTTCACCTTCTCCTTCTCCTTCTTCTACTTCTTCTGATTCACCCTCCTGACTTCACCTTCTCCTTCTACTTCTTTTACTTCTTCTGCTTCACCCTCCAGACTTCACCTTCTCCTTCTCCTTCTTCTACTTCTTCTGATTCACCCTTCAGACTTCACCTTCTCCTTCTCCTTTTTCTGCTTCTTCTGATTCACCCTCCAGACTTCACCTTCTCCTTCTCCTTATTCTGCTTCTTCGGATTCATCCTCCAGACTTCACCTTCTCCTTCTCCTTCTTCTGCTTCTTCTGATTCACCCTCCAGACTTCACCTTCTCCTTCTCCTTCTTCTGCTTCTTCTGATTCACCCTCCAGACTTCACCTTCTCCTTCTCCTTCTTCTACTTCTTCTGATTCACCCTCCAGACTACACCTTCTCCTTCTCCTTCTTCTACTTCTTCTGATTCACCCTCCAGACTTCACCTTCTCCTTCTCCTTCTTCTGTTTCTTCTGATTCACCGTCCAGACTTCACCTTCTCCTTCTCCTTCTTCTACTACTTCTGATTCACCCTCCAGAATTCACCTTCTCCTTCTCCTTCTTCAACTTCTTCTGATTCACCCTCCAGACTTCATCTTCTCCTTCTCCTTCTTCTGCTTCTTCTGATTCACCCTCCAGACTTCACCTTCTCCTTCTCCTTCTTCTGCTTCTTCTGATTCACCCTCCAGACTTCACCTTCTCCTTCTCCTTCTTCTACTTCTTCTGATTCACCCTCCAGACTTCACCTTCTCCTTCTCCTTCTTCTACTTCTTCTGATTCACCCTCCAGTCTTCACCTTCTCCTTCTCCTTCTTCTGTTTCTTCTGCTTCACCCTCCAGACTTCACCTTCTCCTTCTCTTTCTTCTGCTTCTTCTGATTCACCCTCCAGACTTCACCTTCTCCTTCTCCTTCTTCTGATTCTTCTGATTCACCCACCAGACTTCACCTTCTCCTTCTCCTTCTTCTGCTTCTTCTGATTCACCCTCCTGACTTCACCTTCTCCTTCTTCTTCTTCTACTTCTTCTGATTCACCCTCCTGACTTCACCTTCTCCTTCTCCTTCTTCTACTTCTTCTGCTTCACCCTCCAGACTTCACCTTCTCCTTCTCCTTCTTCTATTTCTTCTGATTCACCCTCGAGATTTCATCTTCTCCTTCTCCTTCTTCTGCTTCTTCTGATTCACCCTCCAGACTTCACCTTCTCCTTCTCCTTATTCTGCTTCTTCTGATTCACCCTCCAGACTTCACCTTCTCCTTCTCCTTATTCTGCTTCTTCTGATTCACCCTCCAGACTTCACCTTCTCCTTCTCCTTCCTCTGCTTCTTCTGATTCACCCTCCAGACTTCACCTTCTCCTTCTCCTTCCTCTGATTCTTCTGATTCACCCTCCAGACTTCACCTTCTCTTTCTCCTTCTTCTGCTTCTTCTGATTCACCCTCCTGACTTCACCTTCTCCTTCTTCTACTTCTTCTGATTCACCCTCCTGACTTCACCTTCTCCTTCTCCTTCTTCTACTTCTTCTGCTTCACCCTCCAGACTTCACCTTCTCCTTCTCCTTCTTCTACTTCTTCTGATTCACCCTCCAGACTTCACCTTCTCCTTCTCCTTCTTCTGCTTCTTCTGATTCACCCTCCAGACTTCACCTTCTCCTTCTCCTTATTCTGCTTCTTCTGATTCACCCTCCAGACTTCACCTTCTCCTTCTCCTTCTTCTGCTTCTTCTGATTCACACTCCAGACTTCACCTTCTCCTTCTCCTTCTTCTACTTCTTCTGATTCACCCTCCAGACTTCACCTTCTCCTTCTCTTTCTTCTGCTTCTTCTGATTCACCCTCCAGACTTCACCTACTCCTTCTCCTTCTTCTGATTCTTCTGATTCACCCTCCAGACTTCACCTTCTCCTTCTCCTTCTTCTGCTTCTTCTGATTCACCCTCCTGACTTCACCTTCTCCTTCTCCTTCTTCTACTTCTTCTGATTCACCCTCCTGACTTCACCTTCTCCTTCTCCTTCTTCTACTTCTTCTGCTTCACCCTCCAGACTTCACCTTCTCCTTCTCCTTATTCTACTTCTTCTGATTCACCCTCCAGACTTGACCTTCTCCTTCTCCTTCTTCTACTTCTTCTGATTCACCCTCCAGACTTCACCTTCTCCTTCTCCTTCTTCTGCTTCTTCTGCTTCACCGTCCTGACTTCACCTTCTCCTTCTCCTTCTTCTACTTCTTCTGCTTCATCCCCCTGACATCACCTGCTCCTTCTCCTTCTTCTGCTTCTTCTGATTCACACTCCTAACTTCACCTTCTCCTTCTCCTTCTTCTGCTTCTTCTGATTCACCCTCCTGACTTCACCTTCTCCTTCTCCTTCTTCTGCTTCTTCTGATTCACCCTCCAGACTTCACCTTCTCCTTCTCCTTCTTCTGCTTCTTCTGATTCACCCTCCAGACTTCACCTTCTCCTTCTCCTTCTTCTGCTTCTTCTGATTCACCCTCCAGACCTCACCTTCTCCTTCTCCTTCTTCTACTTCTTCTGATTCACCCTCCAGACTTCATCTTCTCCTTCTCCTTCTTCTGCTTCTTCTGATTCACCCTCCAGACTTCACCTTCTCCTTCTCCTTCTTCTGCTTCTTCTGATTCACCCTCCAGACTTCACCTTCTCCTTCTCCTTCTTCTACTTCTTCTGATTCACCCTCCAGACTTCACCTTCTCCTTCTCCTTCTTCTACTTCTTCTGATTCACCCTCCAGTCTTCACCTTCTCCTTCTCCTTCTTCTGTTTCTTCTGCTTCACCCTCCAGACTTCACCTTCTCCTTCTCGTTCTTCTGCTTCTTCTGATTCACCCTCCTGACTTCACCTTCTCCTTCCCCTTCTTCTACTTCTTCTGATTCACCCTCCTGACTTCATCTTCTCCTTCTCCTTCTTCTACTTCTTCTGCTTCACCCTCCAGACTTCACCTTCTCCTTCTCCTTCTTCTACTTCTTCTGATTCACCCTCCAGACTTCACCTTCTCCTTCTCCTTCTTCTGCTTCTTCTGATTCACCCGCCAGACTTCACCTTCTCCTTCTCCTTATTCTGCTTCTTCTGATTCACCCTCCAGACTTCACCTTCTCCTTCTCCTTCTTCTGCTTCTTCTGATTCACCCTCCAGACTTTACCTTCTCCTTCTCCTTCTTCTGCTTCTTCTGATTCACCCTCCAGACTTCACCTTCTCCTTCTCCTTCATCTACTTCTTCTGATTCACCCTCCAGACTTCATCTTCTCCTTCTCCTTCTTCTGCTTCTTCTGATTCACCCTTCAGACTTCAACTTCTCCTTCTCCTTTCTGCTGCTTTTTCTGATTCACCCTCCTGACTTCACCTTCTCCTTCTCCTTATTCTACTTCTTCTGATTCACCCTCCAGACTTCACCTTCTCCTTCTCCTTCTTCTACTTCTTCTTATTCACCCACCAGACTTCACCTTCTCCTTCTCCTTCTTCTGCTTCTTCTGATTCACCCTCCAGACCTCACCTTCTCCTTCTCCTTCTTCTGCTTCTTTTGATTCACCCTTCAGACTTCACCTTCTCCTTCTCCTTCTTCTGCTTCTTCTGATTCACCCTCCAGGCCTCACCTTCTCCTTCTCCTTCTTCTACTTCTTCTGATTCACCCTCCAGACTTCATCCTCTCCTTCTCCTTCTTTTGCTTCTTCTGATTCACCCTCCAGACTTCACCTTCTCCTTCTCCTTCTTCTGCTTCTTCTGATTCACCCTCCAGACTTCGCCTTCTCCTTCTCCTTCCTCTACTTCTTCTGATTCTCCCTCCAGACTTCACCTTCTCCTTCTCCTTCTTCTGCTTCTTCTGATTCACCCTCCAGACCTCACCTTCTCCTTCTCCTTCCTCTACTTCTTCTGATTCACCCTCCAGTCTTCACCTTCTCCTTCTCCTTCTTCTGCTTCTTCTGATTCACCCTCCAGACTTCACCTTCTCCTTCTCCTTCTTCTGCTTCTCCTGATTCACCCGCCTGACTTCACCTTCTCCTTCTCCTTCTTCTGCTTCTTCTGATTCACCCTCCAGACTTCACCTTCTCCTTCTCCTTCTTTTACTTCTTCTGATTCACCCTCCAGACTTCACCTTCTCCTGCTACTTCTTCTGCTTCTTCTGATTCACCCTCCAGACTTCACCTTCTCCTTTTCCTTCTTATGCTTCTTCTGTTTCACCCTCCAGATTTCACCTTCTCCTTCTCCTTCTTCTGCTTCTTCTGATTCACCCTCCAGACTTCACCTTCTCTTCTCCTTCTTCTGCTTCTTCTGATTCACCCTCCAGACTTCACCTTCTCCTTCTCCTTCTTCTACTTCTTCTGATTCACCCTCCAGACTTCACCTTCTCCTTCTCCTTCTTCTGCTTCTTCTGATTCACCCTCCAGACTTCACCTTCTCCTTCTCCTTCGTCTACTTCTTCTGATTCACCCTCCAGACTACACCTTCTCCTTCTCCTTCTTCTACTTCTTCTGATTCACCCTCCAGACTTCACCTTCTCCTTCTCCTTCTTCTGCTTCTTCTGATTCACCCTCCAGACTTCACCTTCTCCTTCTCCTTCTTCTACTTCTTCTGATTCACCCTCCAGACTTCACCTTCTCCTTCCCCTTCTTCTACTTCTTCTGATTCACCCTCCAGACTTCACCTTCTCCTTCTCCTTCTTCTACTTCTTCTGCTTCTCCCTCCAGACTTCACCTTCTCCTTCTCCTTCTTCTGCTTCTTCTGATTCACCCTCCAGACTTCACCTTCTCCTTCTCCTTCTTCTACTTCTTCTGATTCACCCTCCAGACTTCACCTTCTCCTTCTCCTTCTTCTCCTTCTTCTGATTCACCCTCCAGACTTCACCTTCTCCTTCTCCTTCTTCTACTTCTTATGATTCACCCTCCTGACTTCACCTTCTCCTTCTCCTTCTTCTGCTCCTTCTGCTTCACCCTCCAGACTTCACCTTCTCCTTCTCTTTCTTCTGCTTCTTCTGATTCACCCTCCAGACTTCACCTTCTCCTTCTCCTTCTTCTGTTTCTTTTGATTCACCCTCCAGACTTCACCTTCTCCTTCTCCTTCTTCTGCTTCTTCTGATTCACCCTCCTGACTTCACCTTCTCCTTCTCCTTCTTCTACTTCTTCTGATTCACCCTCCTGCCTTCACCTTCTCCTTCTCCTTCTTCTACTTCTTCTGATTCACCCGCCAGACTTCACCTTCTCCTTCTCCTTATTCTGCTTCTTCTGATTCACCCTCCTGACTTCACCTTCTCCTTCTCCTTCTTCTGCTTCTTCTGATTCACACTCCAGACTTACCTTCTCCTTCTCCTTCTTCTGCTTCTTCTGATTCACCCTCCAGACTTCACCTTCTCCTTCTCCTTCATCTACTTCTTCTGATTCACCCTCCAGACTTCATCTTCTCCTTCTCCTTCTTCTGCTTCTTCTGATTCACCCTCCAGACTTCACCTTCTCCTTCTCCTTCTTCTGCTTTTTCTGATTCACCCTCCTGACTTCACCTTCTCCTTCTCCTTCTTCTACTTCTTCTGATTCTCCCTCCAGACTTCACCTTCTCCTTCTCCTTCTTTTGCTTCTTCTGATTCACCCTCCAGACTTCGCCTTCTCCTTCTCCTTCTTCTACTTCTTCTGATTCACCCTCCAGACTTCATCTTCTCCTTCTCCTTCTTCTACTTCTTCTGATTCACCCTCCAGTCTTCATCTTCTCCTTCTCCTTCTTCTGCTTCTTCTGATTCACCCTCCAGACTTCACCTTCTCCTTCTCCTTCTTCTGCTTCTCCTGATTCACCCTCCTGACTTCACCTTCTCCTTCTCCTTCTTCTGCTTCTTCTGATTCACCCTCTAGACTTCACCTTCTCCTTCTCCTTCTTCTACTTCTTCTGGTTCACCCTCCAGACTTCACCTTCTCCTGCTACTTCTTCTGCTTCTTCTGATTCACCCTCCAGACTTCACTTTCTCCTTTTCCTTCTTCTGCTTTTTCTGATTCACCCTCCAGATTTCACCTTCTCCTTCTCCTTCTTCTGCTTCTTCTGATTCACCCTCCAGACTTCACCTTCTCCTTCTCCTTCTTCTGCTTCTTCTGATTCACCCTCCAGACTTCACCTTCTGCTTCTCCTTCTTCTACTTCTTCTGATTCACCCTCCAGACTTCACCTTCTCCTTCACCTTCTTCTGCTTCTTCTGATTCACCCTCCAGACTTCACCTTCTCCTTCTCCTTCGTCTACTTCTTCTGATTCACCCTCCAGACTAAACCTTCTCCTTCTCCTTTTTCTACTTCTTCTGATTCACCCTCCAGACTTCACCTTCTCCTTCTCCTTCTTCTGCTTCTTCTGATTCACCCTCCAGACTTCACCTTCTCCTTCTCCTTCTTCTACTTCTTCTGATTCACCCTCCAGACTTCACCTTCTCCTTCTCCTTCTTCTACTTCTTCTGATTCACCCTCCAGACTTCACCTTCTCCTTCTCCTTCTTCTACTTCGTCTGCTTCTCCCTCCAGACTTCTCCTTCTCCTTCTCCTTCTTCTGCTTCTTCTGATTCACCCTCCAGACTTCACCTTCTCCTTCTCCTTCTTCTACTTCTTCTGATTCACCCTCCGGACTTCACCTTCTCCTTCTCCTTCTTCTACTTCTTCTGATTCACCCTCCAGACTTCACCTTCTCCTTCTCCTTCTTCTACTTCTATGATTCACCCTCCTGACTTCACCTTCTCCTTCTCCTTCTTCTGCTTCTTCTGCTTCACCCTCCAGACTTCACCTTCTCCTTCTCCTTCTTCTGCTTCTTCTGCTTCAACCTCCAGACTTCACCTTCTCCTTCTCCTTCTTCTGCTTCTTCTGCTTCACACTCCTGACTTCACCTTCTCCTTCTCCTTCTTCTACTTCTTCTGATTCACCCTCCAGACTTCACCTTTTCCTTCTCCTTCACCTGCTTCTTCTGCTTCACCCTCCTGACTTCACCTTCTCCTTCTCCTTCTTCTGCTTCTTTTGATTCACCCTCCTGACTTCACCTTCTCCTTCTCCTTCTTCTGCTTCTTCTGATTCACCCTCCAGACTTCACCTTCTCCTTCTCCTTCTTCTGCTTCTTCTGATTCACCCTCCAGACTTCACCTTATCCTTCTCCTTCTTCTGCGTCTTCTGATTCACCCTCCAGACCTCACCATCTCCTTCTTCTTCTTCTACTTCTTCTGATTCACCCTCCAGACTTCATCTTCTCCTTCTCCTTCTTCTGCTTCTTCTGATTCACCCTCCAGACTTCACCTTCTCCTTCTCCTTCTTGTGCTTCTTCTGATTCACCCTCCAGACTTCACCTTCTCCTTCTCCTTCTTCTACTTCTTCTGATTCACCCTCCAGACTTCACCTTCTCCTTCTTCTGCTTCTTCTGATTCACCCTCCAGACTTCACCTTCTCCTTCTCCTTCATCTACTTCTTCTGATTCACCCTCCAGACTTCACCTTCTCCTTCTCCTTCTTCTACTTCTTCTGATTCACCCTCCAGTCTTCACCTTCTCCTTCTCCTTCTTCTGCTTCTTCTGATTCACCCTCCAGACTTCACCTTCTCCTTCTCCTTCTTCTGATTCTTTTGATTCACCCTCCAGACTTCACCTTCTCCTTCTCCTTCTTCTGCTTCTTCTGATTCACCCTCCTGACTTCACCCTCTCCTTCTCCTTATTCTGCTTCTTCTGATTCACCCTCCAGACTTCACCTTCTCCTTCTCCTTCTTCTGCTTCTTCTGATTCACCCTCCAGACTTTACCTTCTCCTTCTCCTTCTTCTGCTTCTTCTGATTCACCCTCCAGACTTCACCTTCTCCTTCTCCTTCATCTACTTCTTCTGATTCACCCTCCAGACTTCATCTTCTCCTTCTCCTTCTTCTGCTTCTTCTGATTCACCCTCCAGACTTTACCTTCTCCTTCTCCTTCTTCTGCTTTTTCTGATTCACCCTCCTGACTTCACCTTCTCCTTCTCCTTCTTCTACTTCTTCTGATTCACCCTCCAGACTTCACCTTCTCCTTCTCCTTTTTCTACTTCTTCTGATTCACCCACCAGACTTCACCTTCTCCTTCTCCTTCTTCTGCTTCTTCTGATTATCCCTCCAGACTTCGCCTTCTGCTTCTCCTTCTTCTGCTTCTTCTGATTCACCCTCCAGACTTCACCTTCTCCTTCTCCTTCTTCTGCTTCTTTTGATTCACCCTTCAGACTTCACCTTCTCCTTCTCCTTCTTCTGCTTCTTCTGATTCACCCTCCAGACCTCACCTTCTCCTTCTCCTTCTTCAACTTCTTCTGATTCACCCTCCAGACTTCATCTTCTCCTTCTCCTTCTTTTGCTTCTTCTGATTCACCCTCCAGACTTCACCTTCTCCTTCTCCTTCTTCTGCTTCTTCTGATTCACCCTCCAGACTTCGCCTTCTCCTTCTCCTTCTTCTACTTCTTCTGATTCACCCTCCAGACTTCACCTTCTCCTTCTCCTTCTTCTTCTTCTTCTGATTCACCCTCCAGTCTTCACCTTCTCCTTCTCCTTCTTCTGCTTCTTCTGATTCACCCTCCAGACTTCACCTTCTCCTTCTCCTTCTTCTGCTTCTCCTGATTCACCCTCCGGACTTCACCTTCTCATTCTCCTTCTTCTGCTTCTTCTGATTCACCCTCCAGACTTCACCTTCTCCTTCTCCTTCTTCTACTTCTTCTGATTCACCCTCCAGACTTCACCTTCTCCTTCTACTTCTTCTGCTTCTTCTGATTCACCCTCCAGACTTCACCTTCTCCTTTTCCTTCTTCTGCTTCTTCTGATTCACCCGCCAGATTTCACCTTCTCCTTCTCCTTCTACTGCTTTTTCTGATTCACCCTCCAGACTTCACCTTCTCCTTCTCCTTCTTCTGCTTCTTCTGATTCACCCTCCAGACTTCACCTTCTCCTTCTCCTTCTTCTACTTCTTCTGATTCACCCTCCAGACTTCACCTTCTCCTTCTCCTTCTTCTGCTTCTTCTGATTCACCCTCCAGACTTCACCTTCTCCTTCTCCTTCGTCTACTTCTTCTGATTCACCCTCCAGACTACAGCTTCTCCTTCTCCTTCTTCTACTTCTTCTGATTCACCCTCCAGACTTCACCTTCTCCTTCTCCTTCTTCTGCTTCTTCTGATTCACCCTCCAGACTTCACCTTCTCCTTCTCCTTCTTCTACTTCTTCAGATTCACCCTCCAGACTTCACCTTCTCCTTCTCCTTCTTCTACTTCTTCTGATTCACCCTCCAGACTTCACCTTCTCCTTCTCCTTCTTCTACGTCTTCTGCTTCTCCCTCCAGACTTCACCTTCTCCTTCTCCTTCTTCTGCTTCTTCTGATTCACCCTCCAGACTTCACCTTCTCCTTCTCCTTCTTCTACTTCTTCTGATTCACCCTCCAGACTTCACCTTCTCCTTCTCCTTCTTCTACTTCTTCTGAGTCACCCTCCAGACTTCACCTTCTCCTTCTCCTTCTTCTACTTCTTATGATCCACCCTCCTAACTTCACCTTCTCCTTCTCCTTCTTCTGCTTCTTCTGCTTCACCCTCCAGACTTCACCTTCTCCTTCTCCTTCTTCTGCTTCTTTTGCTTCACCCTCCTGACTTCACCTTCTCCTTCTCCTTCTTCTACTTCTTCTAATTCACCCTCCAGACTTCACCTTCTCCTTCTCCTTCTTCTGCTTCTTCTGCTTCACCCTCCAGACTTCACCTTCTCCTTCTCCTTCTTCTGCTTCTTCTGCTTCGCCCTCCAGACTTCACCTTCTCCTTCTCCTTCTTCTGCTTCTTCTGCTTCACCCTCCAGACTTCACCTTCTCCTTCTCCTTCTTCTGCTTCTTCTGCTTCACCCTCCTGACTTCACCTTCTCCTTCTCCTTCTTCTACTTCTTCTGATTCACCCTCCAGACTTCACCTTCTCCTTCTCCTTCTTCTCCTTCTTCTGCTTCACCCTCCAGACTTCACCTTCTCGTTCTCCTTCTTCTGCTTCTTCTGCTGCGCCCTCCAGACTTCACCTTATCCTTCTCCTTCTTCTGCTTCTTCTGCTTCACCCTCCTGACTTCACCTTCTCCTTCTCCTTCTTCTACTTCTTCTGCTTCACCCCCCTGACTTCACCTTCTCCTTCTCCTTCTTCTGCTTCTTCTGATTCACCCTCCTAAATTCACCTTCTCCTTCTCCTTCTTCTGCTTCTTCTGATTCACCCTCCTGACTTCACCTTCTTCTTCTCCTTCTTCTGCTTTTTCTGATTCACCCTCCAGACTTCACCTTCTCCTTCTCCTTCTTCTGCTTCTTCTGATTCACCCTCCAGACCTCACCTTCTGCTTCTCCTTCTTCTGCTTCTTCTGATTCACCCTCCAGACTTCATCTTCTCCTTCTCCTTCTTCTGCTTCTTCTGATTCACCCTCCAGACTTCACCTTCTCCTTCTCCTTCTTCTGCTTCTTCTGATTCACCCTCCAGACTTCACCTTCTCCTTCTCCTTCTTCTACTTCTTCTGATTCACCCTCCAGACTTCACCTTCTCCTTCTCCTTCTTCTACTTCTTCCGATTCACCCTCCAGTCTTCACCTTCTCCTTCTCCTTCTTCTGCTTCTTCTGATTCACCCTCCAGACTTCACCTTCTCCTTCTCCTTCTTCTGATTCTTCTGATTCACCCTCCAGACTTCACCTTCTCCTTCTCCTTCTTCTGCTTCTTCTGATTCACCCTCCTGACTTCACCCTCTCCTTCTCCTTCTTCTACTTCTTCTGATTCACCCTCCTGACTTCACCTTCTCCTTCTCCTTCTTCTACTTCTTCTGCTTCACCCCCCAGACTTCACCTTCTCCTTCTCCTTCTTCTACTTCTTCTGATTCACCCTCCAGACTTCACCTTCTCCTTCTCCTTCTTCTGCTTCTTCTGATTCACCCTCCAGACTTCACCTTCTCCTTCTCCTTATTCTGCTTCTTCTGATTCACCCTCCAGACTTCACCTTCTCCTTCTCCTTCTTCTGCTTCTTCTGATTCACCCTCCAGACTTCACCTTCTCCTTCTCCTTCTTCTACTTCTTCTGATTCATCCTCCAGACTTCACCTTCTCCTTCTCCTTCTTCTGCTTCTTCTGACTCACCCTCCAGACTTCACATTCTCCTTCTCCTTCTTCTGCTGCTTCTGCTTCGCCCTCCAGACTTCACCTTCTCCTTCTCCTTCTTCTGCTTCTTCTGCTTCACCCTCCAGACTTCACCTTCTCCTTCTCCTTCTTCTGCTTCTTCTGCTTCACCCTCCTGACTTCACCTTCCCCTTCTCCTTCTTCTGCTTCTTCTGATTCTCCCTCCAGACTTCGCCTTCTCCTTCTCCTTCTTCTACATTTTCTGATTACCCTCCAGACTTCACCTTCTCCTTCTCCTTCTTCTACCTCTTCTGATTCACCCTCCAGTCTTCACCTTCTCCTTCTCCTTCTTCTGATTCTTCTGATTCACCCTCCAGACTTCACCTTCTCCTTCTCCTTCTTCTGCTTCTTCTGATTCACACTCCTGACTTCACCTTCTCCTTCTCCTTCTTCTGCGTCTTCTGATTCACCCTCCAGACTTCACCTTCTCCTTCTCCTTCTTCTACTTCTTCTGATTCACCCTCCAGGCTTCACCTTCTCCTTCTACTTCTTCTGCTTCTTCTGATTCACCCTCCAGACTTCACCTTTTCCTTTTCCTTCTTCTGCTTCTTCTGATTCACCCTCTAGAATTCACCTTCTCCTTCTCCTTCTTCTGCTTCTTCTGATTTACCCTCCAGACTTCACCTTCTCCTTCTCCTTCTTCTGCTTCTTCTGATTCACACTCCTGACTTCACCTTCTCCTTCTCCTTCTTCTGCGTCTTCTGATTCACCCTCCAGACTTCACCTTCTCCTTCTTCTACCTCTTCTGATTCACCCTCCAGGCTTCACCTTCTCCTTCTACTTCTTCTGCTTCTTCTGATTCACCCTCCAGACTTCACCTTTTCCTTTTCCTTCTTCTGCTTCTTCTGATTCACCCTCCAGGCTTCACCTTCTCCTTCTACTTCTTCTGCTTCTTCTGATTCACCCTCCAGACTTCACCTTCTCCTTCTCCTTCTTCTACTTCTTCTGATTCACCCTCCAGACTTCAGCTTCTCCTTCTCCTTCTTCTGCTTCTTCTGCTTCGCCCTCCAGACTTCACCTTCTCCTTCTCCTTCTTCTGCTTCTTCTGCTACACCCTCCAGACTTCACCTTCTCCTTCTCCTTCTTCTGCTTCTTCTGCTTCACCCTCCTGACTTCACCTTCTCCTTCTCCTTCTTCTACTTCTTCTGATTCACCCTCCAGACTTCACCTTCTCCTTCTCCTTCTTCTGCTTCTTCTGCTTCACCCTCCAGACTTCACCTTCTCCTTCTCCTTCTTCTGCTTCTTCTGATTCACCCTCCAGACTTCGCCTTCTCCTTCTCCTTCTTCTACTTCTTCTGATTCACCCTCCAGACTTCACCTTCTCCTTCTCCTTCTTCTGCTTTTTCTGGTTCACCCTCCTGACTTCAACTTCTCCTTCTCCTTCGTCTACTTCTTCTGATTCACCCTCCAGACTACACCTTCTCCTTCTCCTTCTTCTACTTCTTCTGATTCACCCTCCAGACTTCACCTTCTCCTTCTCCTTCTTCTGCTTCTTCTGATTCACCCTCCAGACTTCACCTTCTCCTTCTCCTTCTTCTACTTCTTCTGATTCACCCTCCAGACTTCACCTTCTCCTTCCCCTTCTTCTACTTCTTCTGATTCACCCTCCAGACTTCACCTTCTCCTTCTCCTTCTTCTACTTCTTCTGCTTCTCCCTCCAGACTTCACCTTCTCCTTCTCCTTCTTCTGCTTCTTCTGATTCACCCTCCAGACTTCACCTTCTCCTTCTCCTTCTTCTACTTCTTCTGATTCACCCTCCAGACTTCACCTTCTCCTTCTCCTTCTTCTCCTTCTTCTGATTCACCCTCCAGACTTCACCTTCTCCTTCTCCTTCTTCTACTTCTTATGATTCACCCTCCTGACTTCACCTTCTCCTTCTCCTTCTTCTGCTCCTTCTGCTTCACCCTCCAGACTTCACCTTCTCCTTCTCTTTCTTCTGCTTCTTCTGATTCACCCTCCAGACTTCACCTTCTCCTTCTCCTTCTTCTGTTTCTTTTGATTCACCCTCCAGACTTCACCTTCTCCTTCTCCTTCTTCTGCTTCTTCTGATTCACCCTCCTGACTTCACCTTCTCCTTCTCCTTCTTCTACTTCTTCTGATTCACCCTCCTGCCTTCACCTTCTCCTTCTCCTTCTTCTACTTCTTCTGATTCACCCGCCAGACTTCACCTTCTCCTTCTCCTTATTCTGCTTCTTCTGATTCACCCTCCTGACTTCACCTTCTCCTTCTCCTTCTTCTGCTTCTTCTGATTCACACTCCAGACTTACCTTCTCCTTCTCCTTCTTCTGCTTCTTCTGATTCACCCTCCAGACTTCACCTTCTCCTTCTCCTTCATCTACTTCTTCTGATTCACCCTCCAGACTTCATCTTCTCCTTCTCCTTCTTCTGCTTCTTCTGATTCACCCTCCAGACTTCACCTTCTCCTTCTCCTTCTTCTGCTTTTTCTGATTCACCCTCCTGACTTCACCTTCTCCTTCTCCTTCTTCTACTTCTTCTGATTCTCCCTCCAGACTTCACCTTCTCCTTCTCCTTCTTTTGCTTCTTCTGATTCACCCTCCAGACTTCGCCTTCTCCTTCTCCTTCTTCTACTTCTTCTGATTCACCCTCCAGACTTCATCTTCTCCTTCTCCTTCTTCTACTTCTTCTGATTCACCCTCCAGTCTTCATCTTCTCCTTCTCCTTCTTCTGCTTCTTCTGATTCACCCTCCAGACTTCACCTTCTCCTTCTCCTTCTTCTGCTTCTCCTGATTCACCCTCCTGACTTCACCTTCTCCTTCTCCTTCTTCTGCTTCTTCTGATTCACCCTCTAGACTTCACCTTCTCCTTCTCCTTCTTCTACTTCTTCTGGTTCACCCTCCAGACTTCACCTTCTCCTGCTACTTCTTCTGCTTCTTCTGATTCACCCTCCAGACTTCACTTTCTCCTTTTCCTTCTTCTGCTTCTTCTGATTCACCCTCCAGATTTCACCTTCTCCTTCTCCTTCTTCTGCTTCTTCTGATTCACCCTCCAGACTTCACCTTCTCCTTCTCCTTCTTCTGCTTCTTCTGATTCACCCTCCAGACTTCACCTTCTGCTTCTCCTTCTTCTACTTCTTCTGATTCACCCTCCAGACTTCACCTTCTCCTTCACCTTCTTCTGCTTCTTCTGATTCACCCTCCAGACTTCACCTTCTCCTTCTCCTTCGTCTACTTCTTCTGATTCACCCTCCAGACTAAACCTTCTCCTTCTCCTTTTTCTACTTCTTCTGATTCACCCTCCAGACTTCACCTTCTCCTTCTCCTTCTTCTGCTTCTTCTGATTCACCCTCCAGACTTCACCTTCTCCTTCTCCTTCTTCTACTTCTTCTGATTCACCCTCCAGACTTCACCTTCTCCTTCTCCTTCTTCTACTTCTTCTGATTCACCCTCCAGACTTCACCTTCTCCTTCTCCTTCTTCTACTTCGTCTGCTTCTCCCTCCAGACTTCTCCTTCTCCTTCTCCTTCTTCTGCTTCTTCTGATTCACCCTCCAGACTTCACCTTCTCCTTCTCCTTCTTCTACTTCTTCTGATTCACCCTCCGGACTTCACCTTCTCCTTCTCCTTCTTCTACTTCTTCTGATTCACCCTCCAGACTTCACCTTCTCCTTCTCCTTCTTCTACTTCTATGATTCACCCTCCTGACTTCACCTTCTCCTTCTCCTTCTTCTGCTTCTTCTGCTTCACCCTCCAGACTTCACCTTCTCCTTCTCCTTCTTCTGCTTCTTCTGCTTCAACCTCCAGACTTCACCTTCTCCTTCTCCTTCTTCTGCTTCTTCTGCTTCACACTCCTGACTTCACCTTCTCCTTCTCCTTCTTCTACTTCTTCTGATTCACCCTCCAGACTTCACCTTTTCCTTCTCCTTCACCTGCTTCTTCTGCTTCACCCTCCTGACTTCACCTTCTCCTTCTCCTTCTTCTGCTTCTTTTGATTCACCCTCCTGACTTCACCTTCTCCTTCTCCTTCTTCTGCTTCTTCTGATTCACCCTCCAGACTTCACCTTCTCCTTCTCCTTCTTCTGCTTCTTCTGATTCACCCTCCAGACTTCACCTTATCCTTCTCCTTCTTCTGCGTCTTCTGATTCACCCTCCAGACCTCACCATCTCCTTCTTCTTCTTCTACTTCTTCTGATTCACCCTCCAGACTTCATCTTCTCCTTCTCCTTCTTCTGCTTCTTCTGATTCACCCTCCAGACTTCACCTTCTCCTTCTCCTTCTTGTGCTTCTTCTGATTCACCCTCCAGACTTCACCTTCTCCTTCTCCTTCTTCTACTTCTTCTGATTCACCCTCCAGACTTCACCTTCTCCTTCTTCTGCTTCTTCTGATTCACCCTCCAGACTTCACCTTCTCCTTCTCCTTCATCTACTTCTTCTGATTCACCCTCCAGACTTCACCTTCTCCTTCTCCTTCTTCTACTTCTTCTGATTCACCCTCCAGTCTTCACCTTCTCCTTCTCCTTCTTCTGCTTCTTCTGATTCACCCTCCAGACTTCACCTTCTCCTTCTCCTTCTTCTGATTCTTTTGATTCACCCTCCAGACTTCACCTTCTCCTTCTCCTTCTTCTGCTTCTTCTGATTCACCCTCCTGACTTCACCCTCTCCTTCTCCTTATTCTGCTTCTTCTGATTCACCCTCCAGACTTCACCTTCTCCTTCTCCTTCTTCTGCATCTTCTGATTCACCCTCCAGACTTTACCTTCTCCTTCTCCTTCTTCTGCTTCTTCTGATTCACCCTCCAGACTTCACCTTCTCCTTCTCCTTCATCTACTTCTTCTGATTCACCCTCCAGACTTCATCTTCTCCTTCTCCTTCTTCTGCTTCTTCTGATTCACCCTCCAGACTTTACCTTCTCCTTCTCCTTCTTCTGCTTTTTCTGATTCACCCTCCTGACTTCACCTTCTCCTTCTCCTTCTTCTACTTCTTCTGATTCACCCTCCAGACTTCACCTTCTCCTTCTCCTTTTTCTACTTCTTCTGATTCACCCACCAGACTTCACCTTCTCCTTCTCCTTCTTCTGCTTCTTCTGATTATCCCTCCAGACTTCGCCTTCTGCTTCTCCTTCTTCTGCTTCTTCTGATTCACCCTCCAGACTTCACCTTCTCCTTCTCCTTCTTCTGCTTCTTTTGATTCACCCTTCAGACTTCACCTTCTCCTTCTCCTTCTTCTGCTTCTTCTGATTCACCCTCCAGACCTCACCTTCTCCTTCTCCTTCTTCAACTTCTTCTGATTCACCCTCCAGACTTCATCTTCTCCTTCTCCTTCTTTTGCTTCTTCTGATTCACCCTCCAGACTTCACCTTCTCCTTCTCCTTCTTCTGCTTCTTCTGATTCACCCTCCAGACTTCGCCTTCTCCTTCTCCTTCTTCTACTTCTTCTGATTCACCCTCCAGACTTCACCTTCTCCTTCTCCTTCTTCTTCTTCTTCTGATTCACCCTCCAGTCTTCACCTTCTCCTTCTCCTTCTTCTGCTTCTTCTGATTCACCCTCCAGACTTCACCTTCTCCTTCTCCTTCTTCTGCTTCTCCTGATTCACCCTCCGGACTTCACCTTCTCATTCTCCTTCTTCTGCTTCTTCTGATTCACCCTCCAGACTTCACCTTCTCCTTCTCCTTCTTCTACTTCTTCTGATTCACCCTCCAGACTTCACCTTCTCCTTCTACTTCTTCTGCTTCTTCTGATTCACCCTCCAGACTTCACCTTCTCCTTTTCCTTCTTCTGCTTCTTCTGATTCACCCGCCAGATTTCACCTTCTCCTTCTCCTTCTACTGCTTTTTCTGATTCACCCTCCAGACTTCACCTTCTCCTTCTCCTTCTTCTGCTTCTTCTGATTCACCCTCCAGACTTCACCTTCTCCTTCTCCTTCTTCTACTTCTTCTGATTCACCCTCCAGACTTCACCTTCTCCTTCTCCTTCTTCTGCTTTTTCTGATTCACCCTCCAGACTTCACCTTCTCCTTCTCCTTCGTCTACTTCTTCTGATTCACCCTCCAGACTACAGCTTCTCCTTCTCCTTCTTCTACTTCTTCTGATTCACCCTCCAGACTTCACCTTCTCCTTCTCCTTCTTCTGCTTCTTCTGATTCACCCTCCAGACTTCACCTTCTCCTTCTCCTTCTTCTACTTCTTCAGATTCACCCTCCAGACTTCACCTTCTCCTTCTCCTTCTTCTACTTCTTCTGATTCACCCTCCAGACTTCACCTTCTCCTTCTCCTTCTTCTACGTCTTCTGCTTCTCCCTCCAGACTTCACCTTCTCCTTCTCCTTCTTCTGCTTCTTCTGATTCACCCTCCAGACTTCACCTTCTCCTTCTCCTTCTTCTACTTCTTCTGATTCACCCTCCAGACTTCACCTTCTCCTTCTCCTTCTTCTACTTCTTCTGAGTCACCCTCCAGACTTCACCTTCTCCTTCTCCTTCTTCAACTTCTTATGATCCACCCTCCTAACTTCACCTTCTCCTTCTCCTTCTTCTGCTTCTTCTGCTTCACCCTCCAGACTTCACCTTCTCCTTCTCCTTCTTCTGCTTCTTTTGCTTCACCCTCCTGACTTCACCTTCTCCTTCTCCTTCTTCTACTTCTTCTAATTCACCCTCCAGACTTCACCTTCTCCTTCTCCTTCTTCTGCTTCTTCTGCTTCACCCTCCAGACTTCACCTTCTCCTTCTCCTTCTTCTGCTTCTTCTGCTTCGCCCTCCAGACTTCACCTTCTCCTTCTCCTTCTTCTGCTTCTTCTGCTTCACCCTCCAGACTTCACCTTCTCCTTCTCCTTCTTCTGCTTCTTCTGCTTCACCCTCCTGACTTCACCTTCTCCTTCTCTTTCTTCTACTTCTTCTGATTCACCCTCCAGACTTCACCTTCTCCTTCTCCTTCTTCTCCTTCTTCTGCTTCACCCTCCAGACTTCACCTTCTCGTTCTCCTTCTTCTGCTTCTTCTGCTGCGCCCTCCAGACTTCACCTTATCCTTCTCCTTCTTCTGCTTCTTCTGCTTCACCCTCCTGACTTCACCTTCTCCTTCTCCTTCTTCTACTTCTTCTGCTTCACCCCCCTGACTTCACCTTCTCCTTCTCCTTCTTCTGCTTCTTCTGATTCACCCTCCTAAATTCACCTTCTCCTTCTCCTTCTTCTGCTTCTTCTGATTCACCCTCCTGACTTCACCTTCTTCTTCTCCTTCTTCTGCTTTTTCTGATTCACCCTCCAGACTTCACCTTCTCCTTCTCCTTCTTCTGCTTCTTCTGATTCACCCTCCAGACCTCACCTTCTGCTTCTCCTTCTTCTGCTTCTTCTGATTCACCCTCCAGACTTCATCTTCTCCTTCTCCTTCTTCTGCTTCTTCTGATTCACCCTCCAGACTTCACCTTCTCCTTCTCCTTCTTCTGCTTCTTCTGATTCACCCTCCAGACTTCACCTTCTCCTTCTCCTTCTTCTACTTCTTCTGATTCACCCTCCAGACTTCACCTTCTCCTTCTCCTTCTTCTACTTCTTCCGATTCACCCTCCAGTCTTCACCTTCTCCTTCTCCTTCTTCTGCTTCTTCTGATTCACCCTCCAGACTTCACCTTCTCCTTCTCCTTCTTCTGATTCTTCTGATTCACCCTCCAGACTTCACCTTCTCCTTCTCCTTCTTCTGCTTCTTCTGATTCACCCTCCTGACTTCACCCTCTCCTTCTCCTTCTTCTACTTCTTCTGATTCACCCTCCTGACTTCACCTTCTCCTTCTCCTTCTTCTACTTCTTCTGCTTCACCCCCCAGACTTCACCTTCTCCTTCTCCTTCTTCTACTTCTTCTGATTCACCCTCCAGACTTCACCTTCTCCTTCTCCTTCTTCTGCTTCTTCTGATTCACCCTCCAGACTTCACCTTCTCCTTCTCCTTATTCTGCTTCTTCTGATTCACCCTCCAGACTTCACCTTCTCCTTCTCCTTCTTCTGCTTCTTCTGATTCACCCTCCAGACTTCACCTTCTCCTTCTCCTTCTTCTACTTCTTCTGATTCATCCTCCAGACTTCACCTTCTCCTTCTCCTTCTTCTGCTTCTTCTGACTCACCCTCCAGACTTCACATTCTCCTTCTCCTTCTTCTGCTGCTTCTGCTTCGCCCTCCAGACTTCACCTTCTCCTTCTCCTTCTTCTGCTTCTTCTGCTTCACCCTCCAGACTTCACCTTCTCCTTCTCCTTCTTCTGCTTCTTCTGCTTCACCCTCCTGACTTCACCTTCCCCTTCTCCTTCTTCTGCTTCTTCTGATTCTCCCTCCAGACTTCGCCTTCTCCTTCTCCTTCTTCTACATTTTCTGATTACCCTCCAGACTTCACCTTCTCCTTCTCCTTCTTCTACCTCTTCTGATTCACCCTCCAGTCTTCACCTTCTCCTTCTCCTTCTTCTGATTCTTCTGATTCACCCTCCAGACTTCACCTTCTCCTTCTCCTTCTTCTGCTTCTTCTGATTCACACTCCTGACTTCACCTTCTCCTTCTCCTTCTTCTGCGTCTTCTGATTCACCCTCCAGACTTCACCTTCTCCTTCTCCTTCTTCTACTTCTTCTGATTCACCCTCCAGGCTTCACCTTCTCCTTCTACTTCTTCTGCTTCTTCTGATTCACCCTCCAGACTTCACCTTTTCCTTTTCCTTCTTCTGCTTCTTCTGATTCACCCTCTAGAATTCACCTTCTCCTTCTCCTTCTTCTGCTTCTTCTGATTTACCCTCCAGACTTCACCTTCTCCTTCTCCTTCTTCTGCTTCTTCTGATTCACACTCCTGACTTCACCTTCTCCTTCTCCTTCTTCTGCGTCTTCTGATTCACCCTCCAGACTTCACCTTCTCCTTCTTCTACTTCTTCTGATTCACCCTCCAGGCTTCACCTTCTCCTTCTACTTCTTCTGCTTCTTCTGATTCACCCTCCAGACTTCACCTTTTCCTTTTCCTTCTTCTGCTTCTTCTGATTCACCCTCCAGGCTTCACCTTCTCCTTCTACTTCTTCTGCTTCTTCTGATTCACCCTCCAGACTTCACCTTCTCCTTCTCCTTCTTCTACTTCTTCTGATTCACCCTCCAGACTTCAGCTTCTCCTTCTCCTTCTTCTGCTTCTTCTGCTTCGCCCTCCAGACTTCACCTTCTCCTTCTCCTTCTTCTGCTTCTTCTGCTACACCCTCCAGACTTCACCTTCTCCTTCTCCTTCTTCTGCTTCTTCTGCTTCACCCTCCTGACTTCACCTTCTCCTTCTCCTTCTTCTACTTCTTCTGATTCACCCTCCAGACTTCACCTTCTCCTTCTCCTTCTTCTGCTTCTTCTGCTTCACCCTCCAGACTTCACCTTCTCCTTCTCCTTCTTCTGCTTCTTCTGATTCACCCTCCAGACTTCGCCTTCTCCTTCTCCTTCTTCTACTTCTTCTGATTCACCCTCCAGACTTCACCTTCTCCTTCTCCTTCTTCTGCTTTTTCTGGTTCACCCTCCTGACTTCAACTTCTCCTTCTCCTTCTTCTCCTTCTTCTGATTCACCCTCCAGACTTCACCTTCTCCTTCTCCTTTTTCTACTTCTTCTGATTCACCCACCAGACTTCACCTTCTCCTTCTCCTTCTTCTGCTTCTTCTGATTCACCCTCCAGACTTCACCTTCTCCTTCTCCTTCTTCTGCTTCTTCTGATTCACCCTCCAGACTTCACCTTCTCCTTCTCCTTCTTCTGCTTCTTTTGATTCAACCTTCAGACTTCACCTTCTCCTTCTCCTTCTTCTGCTTCTTCTGATTCACCCTCCAGACTTCACCTTCTCCTTCTCCTTTTTCTACTTCTTCTGATTCACCCTCCAGACTTCGCCTTCTCCTTCTCCTTCTTCTACTTCTTCTGATTCACCCTCCAGACTTCACCTTATCCTTCTCCTTCTTCTACTTCTTCTGATTCACCCTCCAGTCTTCACCTTCTCCTTCTCCTTCTTCTGCTTCTTCTGATTCACCCTCCAGACTTCACCTTCTCCTTCTCCTTCTTCTGCTTCTCCTGATTCACCCTCCGGACTTCACCTTCTCCTTCTCCTTCTTCTGCTTCTTCTGATTCACCCTCCAGACTTCACCTTCTCCTTCTCCTTCTTCTACTTCTTCTGATTCACCCTCCAGACTTCACCTTCTCCTTCTACTTCTTCTGCTTCTTCTGATTCACCCTCCAGACTTCACCTTCTCCTTTTCCTTCTTCTGCTTCTTCTGATTCACCCTCCAGATTTCACCTTCTCCTTCTCCTTCTTCTGCTTCTTCTGATTCACCCTCCAGACTTCACCTTCTCCTTCTCCTTCTTCTGCTTCTTCTGATTCACCCTCCAGACTTCACCTTCTCCTTCTCCTTCTTCTACTTCTTCTGATTCACCCTCCAGACTTCACCTTCTCCATCTCCTTCTTCTGCTTCTTCTGATTCACCCTCCAGACTTCACCTTCTCCTTCTCCTTCGTCTACTTCTTCTGATTCACCCTCCAGACTACACCTTCTCCTTCTCCTTCTTCTACTTCTGATTCACCCTCCAGACTTCACCTTCTCCTTCTCCTTCTTCTGCTTCTTCTGATTCACCCTCCAGACTTTACCTTCTCCTTCTCCTTCTTCTACTTCTTCTGATTCACCCTCCAGACTTCACCTTCTCCTTCTCCTTCTTCTACTTCTTCTGATTCACCCTCCAGACTTCACCTTCTCCTTCTCCTTCTTCTACTTCTTCTGATTCACCCTCCAGACTTCACCTTCTCCTTCTCCTTCTTCTACTTCTTATGATTCACCCTCCTGACTTCACCTTCTCCTTCTCCTTCTTCTGCTTCTTCTGCTTCTCCCTCCAGACTTCACCTTCTCCTTCTCCTTCTTCTGCTTCTTCTGCTTCACCCTCCAGGCTTCACCTTCTCCTTCTCCTTCTTCTGCTTCTTCTGCTTCACCCTCCTGACTTCACCTTCTCCTTCTCCTTCTTCTACTTCTTCTGATTCACCCTCCAGACTTCACCTTCTCCTACTCCTTCTTCTGCTGCTTCTGCTTCGCCCTCCAGACTTCACCTTCTCCTTCTCCTTCTTCTGCTTCACCCTCCAGACTTCACCTTCTCCTTCTCCTTCTTCTGCTTCTTCTGCTTCACCCTACTGACTTCACCTTCTCCTTCTCCTTCTTCTGCTTCTTCTGATTCACCCTCCAGACTTCGCCTTCTCCTTCTCCTTCTTCTACTTCTTCTGATTCACCCTCCAGACTTCACCTTCTCCTTCTCCTTCTTCTACTTCTTCTGATTCACCCTCCAGTCTTCACCTTCTCCTTCTCCTTCTTCTGCTTCTTCTGATTCACCCTCCAGACTTCACCTTCTCCTTCTCCTTCTTCTGCTTCTTCTGATTCACACTCCTGACTTCACCTTCTCCTTCTCCTTCTTCTGCGTCTTCTGATTCACCCTCCAGACTTCACCTTCTCCTTCTCCTTCTTCTACTTCTTCTGATTCACTCTCCAGGCTTCACCTTCTCCTTCTACTTCTTCTGCTTCTTCTGATTCACCCTCCAGACTTCACCTTTTCCTTTTCCTTCTTCTGCTTCTTCTGATTCACCCTCTAGACTTCACCTTCTCCTTCTCCTTCTTCTGCTTCTTCTGATTCAACCTCCAGACTTCACCTTCTCCTTCTCCTTCTTCTGCTTCTTCTGATTCACCCTGCAGACTTCACCTTCTCCTTCTCCTTCTTCTACTTCTTCTGATTCACCCTCCAGACTTGACCTTCTCCTTCTCCTGCTTCTGCTTCTTCTGATACACCCTCCAGACTTCACCTTCTCCTTCTCCTTCGTCTACTTCTTCTGATTCACCCTCCAGACTAAACCTTCTCCTTCTCCTTCTTCTGCTTCTTCTGACTCACCCTCCAGACTTCACATTCTCCTTCTCCTTCTTCTGCTGCTTCTGCTTCGCCCTCCAGACTTCACCTTCTCCTTCTCCTTCTTCTGCTTCTTCTGCTTCACCCTCCAGACTTCACCTTCTCCTTCTCCTTCTTCTGCTTCTTCTGCTTCACCCTCCTGACTTCACCTTCCCCTTCTCCTTCTTCTGCTTCTTCTGATTCACACTCCTGACTTCACCTTCTCCTTCTCCGTCTTCTGCGTCTTCTGATTCACCCTCCAGACTTCACCTTCTCCTTCTCCTTCTTCTACTTCTTCTGATTCACCCTCCAGGCTTCACCTTCTCCTTCTACTTCTTCTGCTTCTTCTGATTCACCCTCCAGACTTCACCTTTTCCTTTTCCTTCTTCTGCTTCTTCTGATTCACCCTCTAGAATTCACCTTCTCCTTCTCCTTCTTCTGCTTCTTCTGATTTACCCTCCAGACTTCACCTTCTCCTTCTCCTTCTTCTGCTTCTTCTGATTCACACTCCTGACTTCACCTTCTCCTTCTCCTTCTTCTGCGTCTTCTGATTCACCCTCCAGACTTCACCTTCTCCTTCTTCTACTTCTTCCGATTCACCCTCCAGGCTTCACCTTCTCCTTCTACTTCTTCTGCTTCTTCTGATTCACCCTCCAGACTTCACCTTTTCCTTTTCCTTCTTCTGCTTCTTCTGATTCACCCTCCAGGCTTCACCTTCTCCTTCTACTTCTTCTGCTTCTTCTGATTCACCCTCCAGACTTCACCTTCTCCTTCTCCTTCTTCTACTTCTTCTGATTCACCCTCCAGACTTCAGCTTCTCCTTCTCCTTCTTCTGCTTCTTCTGCTTCACCCTCCAGACTTCACCTTCTCCTTCTTCTGCTTCTTCTGCTTCGCCCTCCAGACTTCACCTTCTCCTTCTCCTTCTTCTGCTTCTTCTGCTACACCCTCCAGACTTCACCTTCTCCTTCTCCTTCTTCTGCTTCTTCTGCTTCACCCTCCTGACTTCACCTTCTCCTTCTCCTTCTTCTACTTCTTCTGATTCACCCTCCAGACTTCACCTTCTCCTTCTCCTTCTTCTGCTTCTCCTGCTTCACCCTCCAGACTTCATCTTCTCCTTCTCCTTCTTCTGCTTCTTCTGATTCACCCTCCAGACATCGCCTTCTCCTTCTCCTTCTTCTACTTCTTCTGATTCACCCTCCAGACTTCACCTTCTCCTTCTCCTTCTCCTGCTTTTTCTGATTCACCCTCCTGACTTCAACTTCTCCTTCTCCTTCTTCTCCTTCTTCTGATTCACCCTCCAGACTTCACCTTCTCCTTCTCCTTTTTCTACTTCTTCTGATTCACCCACCAGACTTCACCTTCTCCTTCTCCTTCTTCTGCTTCTTCTGATTCACCCTCCAGACTTCACCTTCTCCTTCTCCTTCTTCTGCTTCTTCTGATTCACCCTCCAGACTTCACCTTCTCCTTCTCCTTCTTCTGCTTCTTTTGATTCATCCTTCAGACTTCACCTTCTCCTTCTCCTTCTTCTGCTTCTTCTGATTCACCCTCCAGACTTCACCTACTCCTTCTCCTTTTTCTACTTCTTCTGATTCACCCTCCAGACTTCGCCTTCTCCTTCTCCTTCTTCTACTTCTTCTGATTCACCCTCCAGACTTCACCTTATCCTTCTCCTTCTTCTACTTCTTCTGATTCACCCTCCAGTCTTCACCTTCTCCTTCTCCTTCTTCTGCTTCTTCTGATTCACCCTCCAGACTTCACCTTCTCCTTCTCCTTCTTCTGCTTCTCCTGATTCACCCTCCGGACTTCACCTTCTCCTTCTCCTTCTTCTGCTTCTTCTGATTCACCCTCCAGACTTCACCTTCTCCTTCTCCTTCTTCTACTTCTTCTGATTCACCCTCCAGACTTCACCTTCTCCTTCTACTTCTTCTGCTTCTTCTGATTCACCCTCCAGACTTCACCTTCTCCTTTTCCTTCTTCTGCTTCTTCTGATTCACCCTCCAGATTTCACTTTCTCCTTCTCCTTCTTCTGCTTCTTCTGATTCACCCTCCAGACTTCACCTTCTCCTTCTCCTTCTTCTGCTTCTTCTGATTCACCCTCCAGACTTCACCTTCTCCTTCTCCTTCTTCTACTTCTTCTGATTCACCCTCCAGACTTCACCTTCTCCATCTCCTTCTTCTGCTTCTTCTGATTCACCCTCCAGACTTCACCTTCTCCTTCTCCTTCGTCTACTTCTTCTGATTCACCCTCCAGACTACACCTTCTCCTTCTCCTTCTTCTACTTCTGATTCACCCTCCAGACTTCACCTTCTCCTTCTCCTTCTTCTGCTTCTTCTGATTCACCCTCCAGACTTTACCTTCTCCTTCTCCTTCTTCTACTTCTTCTGATTCACCCTCCAGACTTCACCTTCTCCTTCTCCTTCTTCTACTTCTTCTGATTCACCCTCCAGACTTCACCTTCTCCTTCTCCTTCTTCTACTTCTTCTGATTCACCCTCCAGACTTCACCTTCTCCTTCTCCTTCTTCTACTTCTTATGATTCACCCTCCTGACTTCACCTTCTCCTTCTCCTTCTTCTGCTTCTTCTGCTTCTCCCTCCAGACTTCACCTTCTCCTTCTCCTTCTTCTGCTTCTTCTGCTTCACCCTCCAGGCTTCACCTTCTCCTTCTCCTTCTTCTGCTTCTTCTGCTTCACCCTCCTGACTTCACCTTCTCCTTCTCCTTCTTCTACTTCTTCTGATTCACCCTCCAGACTTCACCTTCTCTTTCTCCTTCTTCTGCTTCTTCTGCTTCACCGTCCAGACTTCACCTTCTCCTACTCCTTCTTCTGCTGCTTCTGCTTCGCCCTCCAGACTTCACCTTCTCCTTCTCCTTCTTCTGCTTCTTCTGCTTCACCCTCCAGACTTCACCTTCTCCTTCTCCTTCTTCTGCTTCTTCTGCTTCACCCTCCTGACTTCACCTTCTCCTTCTCCTTCTTCTGCTTCTTCTGATTCACCCTCCAGACTTCGCCTTCTCCTTCTCCTTCTTCTGCTTCTTCTGATTCACCCTCCAGACTTCACCTTCTCCTTCTCCTTCTTCTACTTCTTCTGATTCACCCTCCAGTCTTCACCTTCTCCTTCTCCTTCTTCTGCTTCTTCTGATTCACCCTCCAGACTTCACCTTCTCCTTCTCCTTCTTCTGCTTCTTCTGATTCACACTCCTGACTTCACCTTCTCCTTCTCCTTCTTCTGCGTCTTCTGATTCACCCTCCAGACTTCACCTTCTCCTTCTCCTTCTTCTACTTCTTCTGATTCACTCTCCAGGCTTCACCTTCTCCTTCTACTTCTCTTGCTTCTTCTGATTCACCCTCCAGACTTCACCTTTTCCTTTTCCTTCTTCTGCTTCTTCTGATTCACCCTCTAGACTTCACCTTCTCCTTCTCCTTCTTCTGCTTCTTCTGATTCAACCTCCAGACTTCACCTTCTCCTTCTCCTTCTTCTGCTTCTTCTGATTCACCCTGCAGACTTCACCTTCTCCTTCTCCTTCTTCTACTTCTTCTGATTCACCCTCCAGACTTGACCTTCTCCTTCTCCTGCTTCTGCTTCTTCTGATACACCCTCCAGACTTCACCTTCTCCTTCTCCTTCGTCTACTTCTTCTGATTCACCCTCCAGACTAAATCTTCTCCTTCTCCTTCTTCTACTTCTTCTGATTCACCCTCCAGACTTCACCTTCTCCTTCTCCTTCTTCTACTTCTTCTGATTCACCATCCAGACTTCACCTTCTCCTTCTCCTTCTTCAGCTTCTTCTGATTCACCCTCCAGACTTCACCTTCTCCTTCTCCTTCTTCTACTTCTTCTGATTTACCCTCCAGACTTCACCTTCTCCTTCTCCTTCTTCTACTTCTTCTGATTCACCCTCCAGACTTCACCTTCTCCTTCTCCTTCTTCTACTTCTTATGATTCACCCTCCTGACTTCACCTTCTCCTTCTCCTTCCTCTGCTTCTTCTGCTTCACCCTCCAGACATCACCTTCTCTTTCTCCTTCTTCTGCTTCTTCTGCTTCACCCTCCAGACTTCACCTTCTCCTTCTCCTTCTTCTGCTTCTTCTGCTTCACCCTCCTGACTTCACCTTCTCCTTCTCCTTCTTCTACTTCTTCTGATTCACCCTCCCGACTTCAGCTTCTCCTTCTCCTTCTTCTGCTGCACCCTCCAGACTTCACCTTCTCCTTCTCCTTCTTCTGCTTCTTCTGCTTCGCCCTCCAGACTTCACCTTCTCCTTCTCCTTCTTCTGCTTCTTCTGCTACACCCTCCAGACTTCACCTTCTCCTTCTCCTTCTTCTGCTTCTTCTGCTTCACCCTCCTGACTTCACCTTCTCCTTCTCCTTCTTCTGCTTCTGCTGCTGCGCCCTCCAGACTTCACCTTCTCCTTCTCCTTCTTCTGCTTCTTCTGCTTCACCCTCCTGACTTTACCTTCTCCTTCTCCTTCTTCTGCTTCTTCTGATTCACCCTCCAGACTTCGCCTTCTCCTTCTCCTTCTTCTACTTCTTCTGATTCACCCTCCAGACTTCACCTTCTCCTTCTCCTTCTTCTACTTCTTCTGATTCACCCTCCAGTCTTCACCTTCTCCTTCTCCTTCTTCTGCTTCTTCTGATTCACCCTCCAGACTTCACCTTCTCCTTCTCCTTCTTCTGTTTCTTCTGATTCACCCTCCTGACTTCACCTTCTCCTTCTCCTTCTTCTGCTTCTTCTGATTCACCCTCCAGACTTCACCTTCTCCTTCTCCTTCTTCTACTTCTTCTGATTCACCCTCCAGACTTCACCTTCTCCTTCTACTTCTTCTGCTTCTTCTGATTCACCCTCCAGACTTCACCTTTTCCTTTTCCTTCTTCTGCTTCTTCTGATTCACCCTCTAGACTTCACCTTCTCCTTCTCCTTCTTCTGCTTCTTCTGATTCAGCCTCCAGACTTCACCTTCTCCTTCTCCTTCTTCTGCTTCTTCTGATTCACCCTCCAGACTTCACCTTCTCCTTCTCCTTCTTCTGCTTCTTCTGATTCACCCTCCAGACTTCGCCTTCTCCTTCTCCTTCTTCTACTTCTTCTGATTCACCCTCCAGACTTCACCTTCTCCTTCTCCTTCTTCTGCTTTTTCTGATTCACCCTCCTGACTTCAACTTCTCCTTCTCCTTCTTCTCCTTCTTCTGATTCACCCTCCAGACTTCACCTTCTCCTTCTCCTTTTTCTACTTCTTCTGATTCACCCACCAGCCTTCACCTTCTCCTTCTCCTTCTTCTGCTTCTTCTGATTCACCCTCCAGACTTCACCTTCTCCTTCTCCTTCTTCTGCTTCTTCTGATTCACCCTCCAGGCTTCACCTTCTCCTTCTCCTTCTTCTGCTTCTTTTGATTCATCCTTCAGACTTCACCTTCTCCTTCTCCTTCTTCTGCTTCTTCTGATTCACCCTCCAGACTTCACCTTCTCCTTCTCCTTTTTCTACTTCTTCTGATTCACCCTCCAGACTTCGCCTTCTCCTTCTCCTTCTTCTACTTCTTCTGATTCACCCTCCAGACTTCACCTTCTCCTTCTCCTTCTTCTACTTCTTCTGATTCACCCTCCAGTCTTCACCTTCTCCTTCTCCTTCTTCTGCTTCTTCTGATTCACCCTCCAGACTTCACCTTCTCCTTCTCCTTCTTCTGCTTCTCCTGATTCACCCTCCGGACTTCACCTTCTCCTTCTCCTTCTTCTGCTTCTTCTGATTCACCCTCCAGACTTCACCTTCTCCTTCTCCTTCTTCTACTTCTTCTGATTCACCCTCCAGACTTCACCTTCTCCTTCTACTTCTTCTGCTTCTTCTGATTCACCCTCCAGACTTCACCTTCTCCTTTTCCTTCTTCTGCTTCTTCTGATTCACCCTCCAGATTTCACCTTCTCCTTCTCCTTCTTCTGCTTCTTCTGATTCACCCTCCAGACTTCACCTTCTCCTTCTCCTTCTTCTGCTTCTTCTGATTCACCCTCCAAACTTCACCTTCTCCTTCTCCTTCTTCTACTTCTTCTGATTCACCCTCCAGACTTCACCTTCTCCATCTCCTTCTTCTGCTTCTTCTGATTCACCCTCCAGACTTCACCTTCTCCTTCTCCTTCGTCTACTTCTTCTGATTCACCCTCCAGACTACACCTTCTCCTTCTCCTTCTTCTACTTCTGATTCACCCTCCAGACTTCACCTTCTCCTTCTCCTTCTTCTGCTTCTTCTGATTCACCCTCCAGACTTTACCTTCTCCTTCTCCTTCTTCTACTTCTTCTGATTCACCCTCCAGACTTCACCTTCTCCTTCTCCTTCTTCTACTTCTTCTGATTCACCCTCCAGACTTCACCTTCTCCTTCTCCTTCTTCTACTTCTTCTGATTCACCCTCCAGACTTCACCTTCTCCTTCTCCTTCTTCTACTTCTTATGATTCACCCTCCTGACTTCACCTTCTCCTTCTCCTTCTTCTGCTTCTTCTGCTTCTCCCTCCAGACTTCACCTTCTCCTTCTCCTTCTTCTGCTTCTTCTGCTTCACCCTCCAGGCTTCACCTTCTCCTTCTCCTTCTTCTGCTTCTTCTGCTTCACCCTCCTGACTTCACCTTCTCCTTCTCCTTCTTCTACTTCTTCTGATTCACCCTCCAGACTTCACCTTCTCTTTCTCCTTCTTCTGCTTCTTCTGCTTCACCCTCCAGACTTCAACTTCTCCTACTCCTTCTTCTGCTGCTTCTGCTTCGCCCTCCAGACTTCACCTTCTCCTTCTCCTTCTTCTGCTTCTTCTGCTTCACCCTCCAGACTTCACCTTCTCCTTCTCCTTCTTCTGCTTTTTCTGCTTCACCCTCCTGACTTCACCTTCTCCTTCTCCTTCTTCTGCTTCTTCTGATTAACCCTCCAGACTTCGCCTTCTCCTTCTCCTTCTTCTACTTCTTCTGATTCACCCTCCAGACTTCACCTTCTCCTTCTCCTTCTTCTACTTCTTCTGATTCACCCTCCAGTCTTCACCTTCTCCTTCTCCTTCTTCTGCTTCTTCTGATTCACCCTCCAGACTTCACCTTCTCCTTCTCCTTCTTCAGCTTCTTCTGATTCACCCTCCAGACTTCACCTTCTCCTTCTCCTTCTTCTACTTCTTCTGATTTACCCTCCAGTCTTCACCTTCTCCTTCTCCTTCTTCTGCTTCTTCTGATTCACCCTCCAGACTTCACCTTCTCCTTCTCCTTCTTCAGCTTCTTCTGATTCACCCTCCAGACTTCACCTTCTCCTTCTCCTTCTTCTACTTCTTCTGATTTACCCTCCAGACTTCACCTTCTCCTTCTCCTTATTCTACTTCTTCTGATTCACCCTCCAGACTTCACCTTCTCCTTCTCCTTCTTCTACTTCTTATGATTCACCCTCCTGACTTCACCTTCTCCTTCTCCTTCTTCTGCTTCACCCTCCAGACTTCACCTTCTCCTTCTCCTTCTTCTGCTTCTTCTGCTTCACCCTCCAGACTTCACCTTCTCCTTCTCCTTCTTCTGCTTCTTCTGCTTCACCCTCCTGACTTCACCTTCTCCTTCTCCTTCTTCTACTTCTTCTGATTCACCCTCCCGACTTCAGCTTCTCCTTCTCCTTCTTCTGCTTCTTCTCCTGCACCCTCCAGACTTCACCTTCTCCTTCTCCTTCTTCTGCTTCTTCTGCTTCGCCCTCCAGACTTCACCTTCTCCTTCTCCTTCTTCTGCTTCTTCTGCTACACCCTCCAGACTTCACCTTCTCCTTCTCCTTCTTCTGCTTCTTCTGCTTCACCCTCCTGACTTCACCTTCTCCTTCTCCTTCTTCTGCTTCTGCTGCTGCGCCCTCCAGACTTCACCTTCTCCTTCTCCTTCTTCTGCTTCTTCTGCTTCACCCTCCTGACTTCACCTTCTCCTTCTCCTTCTTCTGCTTCTTCTGATTCACCCTCCAGACTTCGCCTTCTCCTTCTCCATCTTCTACTTCTTCTGATTCACCCTCCAGACTTCACCTTCTCCTTCTCCTTCTTCTACTTCTTCTGATTCACCCTCCAGTCTTCACCTTCTCCTTCTCCTTCTTCTGCTTCTTCTGATTCACCCTCCAGACTTCACCTTCTCCTTCTCCTTCTTCTGCTTCTTCTGATTCACCCTCCTGACTTCACCTTCTCCTTCTCCTTCTTCTGCTTCTTCTGATTCACCCTCCAGACTTCACCTTCTCCTTCTCCTTCTTCTACTTCTTCTGATTCACCCTCCAGACTTCACCTTCTCCTTCTACTTCTTCTGCTTCTTCTGATTCACCCTCCAGACTTCACCTTTTCCTTTTCCTTCTTCTGCTTCTTCTGATTCACCCTCTAGACTTCACCTTCTCCTTCTCCTTCTTCTGCTTCTTCTGATCCAGCCTCCAGACTTCACCTTCTACTTCTCCTTCTTCTGCTTCTTCTGATTCACCCTCCAGACTTCACCTTCTCCTTCTCCTTCTTCTACTTCTTCTGATTCACCCTCCAGACTTCACCTTCTCCTTCTCCTTCTTCTGCTTCTTCTGATACACCCTCCAGACTTCACCTTCTCCTTCTCCTTCGTCTACTTCTTCTGATTCAACCTCCAGACTAAACCTTCTCCTTCTCCTTCTTCTACTTCTTCTGATTCACCCTCCAGACTTCAACTTCTCCTTCTCCTTCTTCTGCTTCTTCTGATTCACCCTCCAGACTTCACCTTCTCCTTCTCCTTCTTCTACTTCTTCTGATTCACCCTCCAGACTTCACCTTCTCCTTCTCCTTCTTCTACTTCTTCTGTTTCACCCTCCAGGCTTCACTTTCTCCTTCTCCTTCTTCTACTTCTTCTGCTTCTCCCTCCAGGCTTCACCTTCTCCTTCTCCTTCTTCTGCTTCTTCTGATTCACCCTCCAGACTTCACCTTCTCCTTCTCCTTTTTCTACTTCTTCTGATTCACCCTCCAGACTTCACCTTCTCCTTCTCCTTCTTCTACTTCTTCTGATTCACCCTCCAGATTTCACCTTCTCATTCTCCTTCTTCTACTTCTTATGATTCACCCTCCTGACTTCACCTTCTCCTTCTCCTTCTTCTGCTTCTTCTGCTTCACCCTCCAGACTTCACCTTCTCCTTCTCCTTCTTCTGCTTCTTCTGCTTCACCCTCCAGACATCACCTTCTCCTTCTCCTTCTTCTGCTTCTTCTGCCTCACCCTCCTGACTTCACCTTCTCCTTCTCCTTCTTCTACTTCTTCTGATTCACCCTCCAGACTTCAGCTTCTCCTTCTCCTTCTTCTGCTTCTTCTGCTGCACCCTCCAGACTTCACCTTCTCCTTCTCCTTCTTCTGCTTCTTCTGCTTCGCCCTCCAGACTTCACCTTCTCCTTCTCCTTCTTCTGCTTCTTCTGCTACACCCTCCAGACTTCACCTTCTCCTTCTCCTTCTTCTGCTTCTTCTGCTTCACCCTCCTGACTTCACCTTCTCCTTCTCCTTCTTCTACTTCTGATTCACCCTCCAGACTTCACCTTCTCCTTCTCCTTCTTCTGCTTCTTCTGCTTCACCCTCCAGACTTCACCTTCTCCTTCTCCTTCTTCTGCTTCTTCTGCTGCGCCCTCCAGACTTCACCTTCTCCTTCTCCTTCTTCTGCTTCTTCTGCTTCACCCTCCTGACTTCACCTTCTCCTTCTCCTTCTTCTGCTTCTTCTGATTCACCCTCCAGACTTCGCCTTCTCCTTCTCCTTCTTCTACTTCTTCTGATTCACCCTCCAGTCTTCACCTTCTCCTTCTCCTTCTTCTGCTTCTTCTGATTCACCCTCCAGACTTCACCTTCTCCTTCTCCTTCTTCTGCTTCTTCTGATTCACCCTCCTGACTTCACCTTCTCCTTCTCCTTCTTCTGCTTCTTCTGATTCACCCTCCAGACTTCACCTTCTCCTTCTCCTTCTTCAACTTCTTCTGATTCACCCTCCAGACTTCACCTTCTCCTTCTACGTCTTCTGCTTCTTCTGATTCACCCTCCAGACTTCACCTTTTCCTTTTCCTTCTTCTGCTTCTTCTGATTCACCCTCTAGACTTCACCTTCTCCTTCTCCTTCTTCTGCTTCTTCTGATTCAGCCTCCAGACTTCACCTTCTCCTTCTCCTTCTTCTGCTTCTTCTGATTCACCCTCCAGACTTCACCTTCTCCTTCTCCTTCTTCTACTTCTTCTGATTCACCCTCCAGACTTCACCTTCTCCTTCTCCTTCTTCTGCTTCTCCTGATACACCCTCCAGACTTCACCTTCTCCTTCTCCTTCGTCTACTTCTTCTGATTCACCCTCCAGATTAAACCTTCTCCTTCTCCTTCTTCTACTTCTTCTGATTCACCCTCCAGACTTCACCTTCTCCTTCTCCTTCTTCTGCTTCTTCTGATTCACCCTCCAGACTTCACCTTCTCCTTCTCCTTCTTCTACTTCTTCTGATTCACCCTCCAGACTTCACCTTCTCCTTCTCCTTCTTCTACTTCTTCTGTTTCACCCTCCAGGCTTCACTTTCTCCTTCTCCTTCTTCTACTTCTTCTGCTTCTCCCTCCAGACTTCACGTCTCCTTCTCCTTCTTCTGCTTCTTCTGATTCACCCTCCAGACTTCATCTTCTCCTTCTCCTTCTTCTACTTCTTCTGATTCACCCTCCAGACTTCACCTTCTCCTTCTCCTTCTTCTACTTCTTCTGATTCACCCTCCAGATTTCACCTTCTCATTCTCCTTCTTCTACTTCTTATGGTTCACCCTCCTGACTTCACCTTCTCCTTCTCCTTCTTCTGCTTCTTCTGCTTCACCCTCCAGACTTCACCTTCTCCTTCTCCTTCTTCTGCTTCTTCTGCTTCACCCTCCAGACTTCACCTTCTCCTTCTCCTTCTTCTGCTTCTTCTGCTTCACCCTCCTGACTTCACCTTCTCCTTCTCCTTCTTCTACTTCTTCTGATTCACCCTCCAGACTACAGCTTCTCCTTCTCCTTCTTCTGCTTCTTCTGCTTCACCCTCCAGACTTCACCTTCTCCTTCTCCTTCTTCTGTTTCTTCTGCTTCGCCCTCCAGACTTCACCTTCTCCTTCTCCTTCTTCTGCTTCTTCTGTTACACCCTCCAGACTTCACCTTCTCCTTCTCCTTCTTCTGCTTCTTCTGCTTCACCCTCCTGACTTCACCTTCTCCTTCTCCTTCTTCTACTTCTTCTGATTCACCCTCCAGACTTCACCTTCTCCTTCTCCTTCTTCTGCTTCTTCTGCTTCACCCTCCAGACTTCACCTTCTCCTTCTCCTTCTTCTGCTTCTTCTGCTGCGCCCTCCAGACTTCACCTTCTCCTTCTCCTTCTTCTGCTTCTTCTGCTTCACCCTCCTGACTTCACCTTCTCCTTCTCCTTCTTCTACTTCTTCTGCTACACCCCCCTGACTTCACCTTCTCCTTCTCCTTCTTCTACTTCTTCTGCTTCACCCCCCTGACTTCACCTTCTCCTTCTCCTTCTTCTGCTTCTTCTGATTCACCCTCCAGACTTCACCTTCTCCTTCTCCTTCTTCTGCTTCTTCTGATTCACCCTCCAGACTTCACCTTCTCCTTCTCCTTCTTCTGCTTCTTCTGATTCACCCTCCATACCTCACCTTCTCCTTCTCCTTCTTCTACTTCTTCTGCTTCACCCTCCAGACTTCACCTTCTCCTTCTCCTTCTTCTACTTCTTCTGATTCACCCTCCAGACTTCACCTTCTCCTTCTCCTTCTTCTACTTCTTCTGATTCACCCTCCATACTTCACCTTCTCCTTCTCCTTCTTCTGCTTCTCCTGATACACCCTCCAGACTTCACCTTCTCCTTCTCCTTCGTCTACTTCTTCTGATTCACCCTCCAGATTAAACCTTCTCCTTCTCCTTCTTCTACTTCTTCTGATTCACCCTCCAGACTTCACCTTCTCCTTCTCCTTCTTCTGCTTCTTCTGATTCACCCTCCAGACTTCACCTTCTCCTTCACCTTCTTCTACTTCTTCTGATTCACCCTCCAGACTTCACCTTCTCCTTCTCCTTCTTCTACTTCTTCTGTTTCACCCTCCAGGCTTCACTTTCTCCTTCTCCTTCTTCTACTTCTTCTGCTTCTCCCTCCAGACTTCACCTTCTCCTTCTCCTTCTTCTACTTCTTCTGATTCACCCTCCAGACTACAGCTTCTCCTTCTCCTTCTTCTGCTTCTTCTGCTTCACCCTCCAGACTTCACCTTCTCCTTCTCCTTCTTCTGCTTCTTCTGCTTCGCCCTCCAGACTTCACCTTCTCCTTCTCCTTCTTCTGCTTCTTCTGCTACCCCCTCCAGACTTCACCTTCTCCTTCTCCTTCTTCTGCTTCTTCTGCTTCACCCTCCTGACTTCACCTTCTCCTTCTCCTTCTTCTACTTCTTCTGATTCACCCTCCAGACTTCACCTTCTCCTTCTCCTTCTTCTGCTTCTTCTGCTTCACCCTCCAGACTTCACCTTCTCCTTCTCCTTCTTCTGCTTCTTCTGCTGCGCCCTCCAGACTTCACCTTCTCCTTCTCCTTCTTCTGCTTCTTCTGCTTCACCCTCCTGACTTCACCTTCTCCTTCTCCTTCTTCTACTTCTTCTGCTTCACCCCCCTGACTTCACCTTCTCCTTCTCCTTCTTCTACTTCTTCTGCTTCACCCCCCTGACTTCACCTTCTCCTTCTCCTTCTTCTGCTTCTTCTGATTCACCCTCCTAAATTCACCTTCTCCTTCTCCTTCTTCTGCTTCTTCTGATTCACCCTCCTGACTTCACCTTCTCCTTCTCCTTCTTCTGCTTCTTCTGATTCACCCTCCAGACTTCACCTTCTCCTTCTCCTTCTTCTGCTTCTTCTGATTCACCCTCCAGACTTCACCTTCTCCTTCTCCTTCTTCTGCTTCTTCTGATTCACCCTCCATACCTCACCTTCTCCTTCTCCTTCTTCTACTTCTTCTGATTAACCCTCCAGACTTCATCTTCTCCTTCTCCTTCTTCTGCTTCTTCTGATTCACCCTCCAGACTTCACCTTCTCCTTCTCCTTCTTCTGCTTCTTCTGATTCACCCTCCAGACTTCACCTTCTCCTTCTCCTTCTTCTACTTCTGCTGATTCACCCTCCAGACTTCACCTTCTCCTTCTCCTTCTTCTACTTCTTCTGATTCACCCTCCAGTCTTCACCTTCTCCTTCTCCTTCTTCTGCTCCTTCTGCTTCACCCTCCAGACTTCACCTTCTCCTTCTCTTTCTTCTGCTTCTTCTGATTCACCCTCCAGACTTCACCTTCTCCTTCTCCTTCTTCTGCTTCTTCTGATTCACCCTCCTGACTTCACCTTCTCCTTCTCCTTCTTCTGCTTCTTCTGATTCACCCTCCAGACTTCACCTTCTCCTTCTCCTTCTTCTACTTCTTCTGATTCACCCTCCAGACTTCACCTTCTCCTTCTACTTCTTCTGCTTCTTCTGATTCACCCTCCAGACTTCACCTTTTCCTTTTCCTTCTTCTGCTTCTTCTGATTCACCCTCTAGACTTCACCTTCTCCTTCTCCTTCTTCTGCTTCTTCTGATTCAGCCTCCAGACTTCACCTTCTCCTTCTCCTTCTTCTGCTTCTTCTGATTCACCCTCCAGACTTCACCTTCTCCTTCTCCTTCTTCTACTTCTTCTGATTCACCCTCCAGACTTCACCTTCTCCTTCTCCTTCTTCTGCTTCTTCTGATACACCCTCCAGACTTCACCTTCTCCTTCTCCTTCGTCTACTTCTTCTGATTCAACTTCCAGACTAAACCTTCTCCTTCTCCTTCTTCTACTTCTTCTGATTCACCCTCCAGACTTCAACTTCTCCTTCTCCTTCTTCTGCTTCTTCTGATTCACCCTCCAGACTTCACCTTCTCCTTCTCCTTCTTCTACTTCTTCTGATTCACCCTCCAGACTTCACCTTCTCCTTCTCCTTCTTCTACTTCTTCTGTTTCACCCTCCAGGCTTCACTTTCTCCTTCTCCTTCTTCTACTTCTTCTGCTTCTCCCTCCAGGCTTCACCTTCTCCTTCTCCTTCTTCTGCTTCTTCTGATTCACCCTCCAGACTTCACCTTCTCCTTCTCCTTCTTCTACTTCTTCTGATTCACCCTCCAGACTTCACCTTCTCCTTCTCCTTCTTCTACTTCTTCTGATTCACCCTCCAGATTTCACCTTCTCATTCTCCTTCTTCTACTTCTTATGATTCACCCTCCTGACTTCACCTTCTCCTTCTCCTTCTTCTGCTTCTTCTGCTTCACCCTCCAGACTTCACCTTCTCCTTCTCCTTCTTCTGCTTCTTCTGCTTCACCCTCCAGACATCACCTTCTCCTTCTCCTTCTTCTGCTTCTTCTGCTTCACCCTCCTGACTTCACCTTCTCCTTCTCCTTCTTCTACTTCTTCTGATTCACCCTCCAGACTTCAGCTTCTCCTTCTCCTTCTTCTGCTTCTTCTGCTGCACCCTCCAGACTTCACCTTCTCCTTCTCCTTCTTCTGCTTCGCCCTCCAGACTTCACCTTCTCCTTCTCCTTCTTCTGCTTCTTCTGCTACACCCTCCAGACTTCACCTTCTCCTTCTCCTTCTTCTGCTTCTTCTGCTTCACCCTCCTGACTTCACCTTCTCCTTCTCCTTCTTCTACTTCTGATTCACCCTCCAGACTTCACCTTCTCCTTCTCCTTCTTCTGCTTCTTCTGCTTCACCCTCCAGACTTCACCTTCTCCTTCTCCTTCTTCTGCTTCTTCTGCTGCGCCCTCCAGACTTCACCTTCTCCTTCTCCTTCTTCTGCTTCTTCTGCTTCACCCTCCTGACTTCACCTTCTCCTTCTCCTTCTTCTGCTTCTTCTGATTCACCCTCCAGACTTCGCCTTCTCCTTCTCCTTCTTCTGCTTCTTCTGCTGCGCCCTCCAGACTTCACCTTCTCCTTCTCCTTCTTCTGCTTCTTCTGCTTCACCCTCCTGACTTCACCTTCTCCTTCTCCTTCTTCTGCTTCTTCTGATTCACCCTCCAGACTTCGCCTTCTCCTTCTCCTTCTTCTACTTCTTCTGATTCACCCTCCAGTCTTCACCTTCTCCTTCTCCTTCTTCTGCTTCTTCTGCTTCACCCTCCAGACTTCACCTTCTCCTTCTCCTTCTTCTGCTTCTTCTGCTTCACCCTCCTGACTTCACCTTCTCCTTCTCCTTCTTCTACTTCTTCTGATTCACCCTCCAGACTACAGCTTCTCCTTCTCCTTCTTCTGCTTCTTCTGCTTCACCCTCCAGACTTCACCTTCTCCTTCTCCTTCTTCTGCTTCTTCTGCTTCGCCCTCCAGACTTCACCTTCTCCTTCTCCTTCTTCTGCTTCTTCTGCTACCCCCTCCAGACTTCACCTTCTCCTTCTCCTTCTTCTGCTTCTTCTGCTTCACCCTCCTGACTTCACCTTCTCCTTCTCCTTCTTCTACTTCTTCTGATTCACCCTCCAGACTTCACCTTCTCCTTCTCCTTCTTCTGCTTCTTCTGCTTCACCCTCCAGACTTCACCTTCTCCTTCTCCTTCTTCTGCTTCTTCTGCTGCGCCCTCCAGACTTCACCTTCTCCTTCTCCTTCTTCTGCTTCTTCTGCTTCACCCTCCTGACTTCACCTTCTCCTTCTCCTTCTTCTACTTCTTCTGCTTCACCCCCCTGACTTCACCTTCTCCTTCTCCTTCTTCTACTTCTTCTGCTTCACCCCCCTGACTTCACCTTCTCCTTCTCCTTCTTCTGCTTCTTCTGATTCACCCTCCTAAATTCACCTTCTCCTTCTCCTTCTTCTGCTTCTTCTGATTCACCCTCCTGACTTCACCTTCTCCTTCTCCTTCTTCTGCTTCTTCTGATTCACCCTCCAGACTTCACCTTCTCCTTCTCCTTCTTCTGCTTCTTCTGATTCACCCTCCAGACTTCACCTTCTCCTTCTCCTTCTTCTGCTTCTTCTGATTCACCCTCCATACCTCACCTTCTCCTTCTCCTTCTTCTACTTCTTCTGATTAACCCTCCAGACTTCATCTTCTCCTTCTCCTTCTTCTGCTTCTTCTGATTCACCCTCCAGACTTCACCTTCTCCTTCTCCTTCTTCTGCTTCTTCTGATTCACCCTCCAGACTTCACCTTCTCCTTCTCCTTCTTCTACTTCTGCTGATTCACCCTCCAGACTTCACCTTCTCCTTCTCCTTCTTCTACTTCTTCTGATTCACCCTCCAGTCTTCACCTTCTCCTTCTCCTTCTTCTGCTCCTTCTGCTTCACCCTCCAGACTTCACCTTCTCCTTCTCTTTCTTCTGCTTCTTCTGATTCACCCTCCAGACTTCACCTTCTCCTTCTCCTTCTTCTGCTTCTTCTGATTCACCCTCCTGACTTCACCTTCTCCTTCTCCTTCTTCTGCTTCTTCTGATTCACCCTCCAGACTTCACCTTCTCCTTCTCCTTCTTCTACTTCTTCTGATTCACCCTCCAGACTTCACCTTCTCCTTCTACTTCTTCTGCTTCTTCTGATTCACCCTCCAGACTTCACCTTTTCCTTTTCCTTCTTCTGCTTCTTCTGATTCACCCTCTAGACTTCACCTTCTCCTTCTCCTTCTTCTGCTTCTTCTGATTCAGCCTCCAGACTTCACCTTCTCCTTCTCCTTCTTCTGCTTCTTCTGATTCACCCTCCAGACTTCACCTTCTCCTTCTCCTTCTTCTACTTCTTCTGATTCACCCTCCAGACTTCAACTTCTCCTTCTCCTTCTTCTGCTTCTTCTGATTCACCCTCCAGACTTCACCTTCTCCTTCTCCTTCTTCTACTTCTTCTGATTCACCCTCCAGACTTCACCTTCTCCTTCTCCTTCTTCTACTTCTTCTGTTTCACCCTCCAGGCTTCACTTTCTCCTTCTCCTTCTTCTACTTCTTCTGCTTCTCCCTCCAGGCTTCACCTTCTCCTTCTCCTTCTTCTGCTTCTTCTGATTCACCCTCCAGACTTCACCTTCTCCTTCTCCTTCTTCTACTTCTTCTGATTCACCCTCCAGACTTCACCTTCTCCTTCTCCTTCTTCTACTTCTTCTGATTCACCCTCCAGATTTCACCTTCTCATTCTCCTTCTTCTACTTCTTATGATTCACCCTCCTGACTTCACCTTCTCCTTCTCCTTCTTCTGCTTCTTCTGCTTCACCCTCCAGACTTCACCTTCTCCTTCTCCTTCTTCTGCTTCTTCTGCTTCACCCTCCAGACATCACCTTCTCCTTCTCCTTCTTCTGCTTCTTCTGCTTCACCCTCCTGACTTCACCTTCTCCTTCTCCTTCTTCTACTTCTTCTGATTCACCCTCCAGACTTCAGCTTCTCCTTCTCCTTCTTCTGCTTCTTCTGCTGCACCCTCCAGACTTCACCTTCTCCTTCTCCTTCTTCTGCTTCTTCTGCTTCGCCCTCCAGACTTCACCTTCTCCTTCTCCTTCTTCTGCTTCTTCTGCTACACCCTCCAGACTTCACCTTCTCCTTCTCCTTCTTCTGCTTCTTCTGCTTCACCCTCCTGACTTCACCTCCTCCTTCTCCTTCTTCTACTTCTGATTCACCCTCCAGACTTCACCTTCTCCTTCTCCTTCTTCTGCTTCTTCTGCTTCACCCTCCAGACTTCACCTTCTCCTTCTCCTTCTTCTGCTTCTTCTGCTGCGCCCTCCAGACTTCACCTTCTCCTTCTCCTTCTTCTGCTTCTTCTGCTTCACCCTCCTGACTTCACCTTCTCCTTCTCCTTCTTCTGCTTCTTCTGATTCACCCTCCAGACTTCGCCTTCTCCTTCTCCTTCTTCTACTTCTTCTGATTCACCCTCCAGTCTTCACCTTCTCCTTCTCCTTCTTCTGCTTCTTCTGATTCACCCTCCAGACTTCACCTTCTCCTTCTCCTTCTTCTGCTTCTTCTGATTCACCCTCCTGACTTCACCTTCTCCTTCTCCTTCTTCTGCTTCTTCTGATTCACCCTCCAGACTTCACCTTCTCCTTCTCCTTCTTCAACTTCTTCTGATTCACCCTCCAGACTTCACCTTCTCCTTCTACTTCTTCTGCTTCTTCTGATTCACCCTCCAGACTTCACCTTTTCCTTTTCCTTCTTCTGCTTCTTCTGATTCACCCTCTAGACTTCACCTTCTCCTTCTCCTTCTTCTGCTTCTTCTGATTCAGCCTCCAGACTTCACCTTCTCCTTCTCCTTCTTCTGCTTCTTCTGATTCACCCTCCAGACTTCACCTTCTCCTTCTCCTTCTTCTACTTCTTCTGATTCACCCTCCAGACTTCACCTTCTCCTTCTCCTTCTTCTGCTTCTCCTGATACACCCTCCAGACTTCACCTTCTCCTTCTCCTTCGTCTACTTCTTCTGATTCACCCTCCAGATTAAACCTTCTCCTTCTCCTTCTTCTACTTCTTCTGATTCACCCTCCAGACTTCACCTTCTCCTTCTCCTTCTTCTGCTTCTTCTGATTCACCCTCCAGACTTCACCTTCTCCTTCTCCTTCTTCTACTTCTTCTGATTCACCCTCCAGACTTCACCTTCTCCTTCTCCTTCTTCTACTTCTTCTGTTTCACCCTCCAGGCTTCACTTTCTCCTTCTCCTTCTTCTACTTCTTCTGCTTCTCCCTCCAGACTTCACGTCTCCTTCTCCTTCTTCTGCTTCTTCTGATTCACCCTCCAGACTTCACCTTCTCCTTCTCCTTCTTCTACTTCTTCTGATTCACCCTCCAGACTTCACCTTCTCCTTCTCCTTCTTCTACTTCTTCTGATTCACCCTCCAGATTTCACCTTCTCATTCTCCTTCTTCTACTTCTTATGGTTCACCCTCCTGACTTCACCTTCTCCTTCTCCTTCTTCTGCTTCTTCTGCTTCACCCTCCAGACTTCACCTTCTCCTTCTCCTTCTTCTGCTTCTTCTGCTTCACCCTCCAGACATCACCTTCTCCTTCTCCTTCTTCTGCTTCTTCTGCTTCACCCTCCTGACTTCACCTTCTCCTTCTCCTTCTTCTACTTCTTCTGATTCACCCTCCAGACTTCAGCTTCTCCTTCTCCTTCTTCTGCTTCTTCTGCTGCACCCTCCAGACTTCACCTTCTCCTTCTCCTTCTTCTGCTTCTTCTGCTTCGCCCTCCAGACTTCACCTTCTCCTTCTCCTTCTTCTGCTTCTTCTGCTACACCCTCCAGACTTCACCTTCTCCTTCTCCTTCTTCTGCTTCTTCTGCTTCACCCTCCTGACTTCACCTCCTCCTTCTCCTTCTTCTACTTCTGATTCACCCTCCAGACTTCACCTTCTCCTTCTCCTTCTTCTGCTTCTTCTGCTTCACCCTCCAGACTTCACCTTCTCCTTCTCCTTCTTCTGCTTCTTCTGCTGCGCCCTCCAGACTTCACCTTCTCCTTCTCCTTCTTCTGCTTCTTCTGCTTCACCCTCCTGACTTCACCTTCTCCTTCTCCTTCTTCTGCTTCTTCTGATTCACCCTCCAGACTTCGCCTTCTCCTTCTCCTTCTTCTACTTCTTCTGATTCACCCTCCAGTCTTCACCTTCTCCTTCTCCTTCTTCTGCTTCTTCTGATTCACCCTCCAGACTTCACCTTCTCCTTCTCCTTCTTCTGCTTCTTCTGATTCACCCTCCTGACTTCACCTTCTCCTTCTCCTTCTTCTGCTTCTTCTGATTCACCCTCCAGACTTCACCTTCTCCTTCTCCTTCTTCAACTTCTTCTGATTCACCCTCCAGACTTCACCTTCTCCTTCTACTTCTTCTGCTTCTTCTGATTCACCCTCCAGACTTCACCTTTTCCTTTTCCTTCTTCTGCTTCTTCTGATTCACCCTCTAGACTTCACCTTCTCCTTCTCCTTCTTCTGCTTCTTCTGATTCAGCCTCCAGACTTCACCTTCTCCTTCTCCTTCTTCTGCTTCTTCTGATTCACCCTCCAGACTTCACCTTCTCCTTCTCCTTCTTCTACTTCTTCTGATTCACCCTCCAGACTTCACCTTCTCCTTCTCCTTCTTCTGCTTCTCCTGATACACCCTCCAGACTTCACCTTCTCCTTCTCCTTCGTCTACTTCTTCTGATTCACCCTCCAGATTAAACCTTCTCCTTCTCCTTCTTCTACTTCTTCTGATTCACCCTCCAGACTTCACCTTCTCCTTCTCCTTCTTCTGCTTCTTCTGATTCACCCTCCAGACTTCACCTTCTCCTTCTCCTTCTTCTACTTCTTCTGATTCACCCTCCAGACTTCACCTTCTCCTTCTCCTTCTTCTACTTCTTCTGTTTCACCCTCCAGGCTTCACTTTCTCCTTCTCCTTCTTCTACTTCTTCTGCTTCTCCCTCCAGACTTCACGTCTCCTTCTCCTTCTTCTGCTTCTTCTGATTCACCCTCCAGACTTCACCTTCTCCTTCTCCTTCTTCTACTTCTTCTGATTCACCCTCCAGACTTCACCTTCTCCTTCTCCTTCTTCTACTTCTTCTGATTCACCCTCCAGATTTCACCTTCTCATTCTCCTTCTTCTACTTCTTATGGTTCACCCTCCTGACTTCACCTTCTCCTTCTCCTTCTTCTGCTTCTTCTGCTTCACCCTCCAGACTTCAACTTCTCCTTCTCCTTCTTCTGCTTCTTCTGCTTCACCCTCCAGACTTCACCTTCTCCTTCTCCTTCTTCTGCTTCTTCTGCTTCACCCTCCTGACTTCACCTTCTCCTTCTCCTTCTTCTACTTCTTCTGATTCACCCTCCAGACTACAGCTTCTCCTTCTCCTTCTTCTGCTTCTTCTGCTTCACCCTCCAGACTTCACCTTCTCCTTCTCCTTCTTCTGTTTCTTCTGCTTCGCCCTCCAGACTTCACCCTCTCCTTCTCCTTCTTCTGCTTCTTCTGCTACACCCTCCAGACTTCACCTTCTCCTTCTCCTTCTTCTGCTTCTTCTGCTTCACCCTCCTGACTTCACCTTCTCCTTCTCCTTCTTCTACTTCTTCTGATTCACCCTCCAGACTTCACCTTCTCCTTCTCCTTCTTCTGCTTCTTCTGCTTCACCCTCCAGACTTCACCTTCTCCTTCTCCTTCTTCTGCTTCTTCTGCTGCGCCCTCCAGACTTCACCTTCTCCTTCTCCTTCTTCTGCTTCTTCTGCTTCACCCTCCTGACTTCACCTTCTCCTTCTCCTTCTTCTACTTCTTCTGCTACACCCCCCTGACTTCACCTTCTCCTTCTCCTTCTTCTACTTCTTCTGCTTCACCCCCCTGACTTCACCTTCTCCTTCTCCTTCTTCTGCTTCTTCTGATTCACCCTCCTAAATTCACCTTCTCCTTCTCCTTCTTCTGCTTCTTCTGATTCACCCTCCTGACTTCACCTTCTCCTTCTCCTTCTTCTGCTTCTTCTGATTCACCCTCCAGACTTCACCTTCTCCTTCTCCTTCTTCTGCTTCTTCTGATTCACCCTCCAGACTTCACCTTCTCCTTCTCCTTCTTCTGCTTCTTCTGATTCACCCTCCATACCTCACCTTCTCCTTCTCCTTCTTCTACTTCTTCTGCTTCACCCTCCAGACTTCACCTTCTCCTTCTCCTTCTTCTACTTCTTCTGCTTCACCCTCCTGACTTCACCTCCTCCTTCTCCTTCTTCTACTTCTGATTCACCCTCCAGACTTCACCTTCTCCTTCTCCTTCTTCTGCTTCTTCTGCTTCACCCTCCAGACTTCACCTTCTCCTTCTCCTTCTTCTGCTTCTTCTGCTGCGCCCTCCAGACTTCACCTTCTCCTTCTCCTTCTTCTGCTTCTTCTGCTTCACCCTCCTGACTTCACCTTCTCCTTCTCCTTCTTCTGCTTCTTCTGATTCACCCTCCAGACTTCGCCTTCTCCTTCTCCTTCTTCTACTTCTTCTGATTCACCCTCCAGTCTTCACCTTCTCCTTCTCCTTCTTCTGCTTCTTCTGATTCACCCTCCAGACTTCACCTTCTCCTTCTCCTTCTTCTGCTTCTTCTGATTCACCCTCCTGACTTCACCTTCTCCTTCTCCTTCTTCTGCTTCTTCTGATTCACCCTCCAGACTTCACCTTCTCCTTCTCCTTCTTCAACTTCTTCTGATTCACCCTCCAGACTTCACCTTCTCCTTCTACTTCTTCTGCTTCTTCTGATTCACCCTCCAGACTTCACCTTTTCCTTTTCCTTCTTCTGCTTCTTCTGATTCACCCTCTAGACTTCACCTTCTCCTTCTCCTTCTTCTGCTTCTTCTGATTCAGCCTCCAGACTTCACCTTCTCCTTCTCCTTCTTCTGCTTCTTCTGATTCACCCTCCAGACTTCACCTTCTCCTTCTCCTTCTTCTACTTCTTCTGATTCACCCTCCAGACTTCACCTTCTCCTTCTCCTTCTTCTGCTTCTCCTGATACACCCTCCAGACTTCACCTTCTCCTTCTCCTTCGTCTACTTCTTCTGATGCACCCTCCAGATTAAACCTTCTCCTTCTCCTTCTTCTACTTCTTCTGATTCACCCTCCAGACTTCACCTTCTCCTTCTCCTTCTTCTGCTTCTTCTGATTCACCCTCCAGACTTCACCTTCTCCTTCTCCTTCTTCTACTTCTTCTGATTCACCCTCCAGACTTCACCTTCTCCTTCTCCTTCTTCTACTTCTTCTGTTTCACCCTCCAGGCTTCACTTTCTCCTTCTCCTTCTTCTACTTCTTCTGCTTCTCCCTCCAGACTTCACGTCTCCTTCTCCTTCTTCTGCTTCTTCTGATTCACCCTCCAGACTTCACCTTCTCCTTCTCCTTCTTCTACTTCTTCTGATTCACCCTCCAGACTTCACCTTCTCCTTCTCCTTCTTCTACTTCTTCTGATTCACCCTCCAGATTTCACCTTCTCATTCTCCTTCTTCTACTTCTTATGGTTCACCCTCCTGACTTCACCTTCTCCTTCTCCTTCTTCTGCTTCTTCTGCTTCACCCTCCAGACTTCAACTTCTCCTTCTCCTTCTTCTGCTTCTTCTGCTTCACCCTCCAGACTTCACCTTCTCCTTCTCCTTCTTCTGCTTCTTCTGCTTCACCCTCCTGACTTCACCTTCTCCTTCTCCTTCTTCTACTTCTTCTGATTCACCCTCCAGACTACAGCTTCTCCTTCTCCTTCTTCTGCTTCTTCTGCTTCACCCTCCAGACTTCACCTTCTCCTTCTCCTTCTTCTGTTTCTTCTGCTTCGCCCTCCAGACTTCACCCTCTCCTTCTCCTTCTTCTGCTTCTTCTGCTACACCCTCCAGACTTCACCTTCTCCTTCTCCTTCTTCTGCTTCTTCTGCTTCACCCTCCTGACTTCACCTTCTCCTTCTCCTTCTTCTACTTCTTCTGATTCACCCTCCAGACTTCACCTTCTCCTTCTCCTTCTTCTGCTTCTTCTGCTTCACCCTCCAGACTTCACCTTCTCCTTCTCCTTCTTCTGCTTCTTCTGCTGCGCCCTCCAGACTTCACCTTCTCCTTCTCCTTCTTCTGCTTCTTCTGCTTCACCCTCCTGACTTCACCTTCTCCTTCTCCTTCTTCTACTTCTTCTGCTACACCCCCCTGACTTCACCTTCTCCTTCTCCTTCTTCTACTTCTTCTGCTTCACCCCCCTGACTTCACCTTCTCCTTCTCCTTCTTCTGCTTCTTCTGATTCACCCTCCTAAATTCACCTTCTCCTTCTCCTTCTTCTGCTTCTTCTGATTCACCCTCCTGACTTCACCTTCTCCTTCTCCTTCTTCTGCTTCTTCTGATTCACCCTCCAGACTTCACCTTCTCCTTCTCCTTCTTCTGCTTCTTCTGATTCACCCTCCAGACTTCACCTTCTCCTTCTCCTTCTTCTGCTTCTTCTGATTCACCCTCCATACCTCACCTTCTCCTTCTCCTTCTTCTACTTCTTCTGCTTCACCCTCCAGACTTCACCTTCTCCTTCTCCTTCTTCTACTTCTTCTGATTCACCCTCCAGACTTCACCTTCTCCTTCTCCTTCTTCTACTTCTTCTGATTCACCCTCCAGACTTCACCTTCTCCTTCTCCTTCTTCTGCTTCTCCTGATACACCCTCCAGACTTCACCTTCTACTTCTCCTTCGTCTACTTCTTCTGATTCACCCTCCAGATTAAACCTTCTCCTTCTCCTTCTTCTACTTCTTCTGATTCACCCTCCAGACTTCACCTTCTCCTTCTCCTTCTTCTGCTTCTTCTGATTCACCCTCCAGACTTCACCTTCTCCTTCACCTTCTTCTACTTCTTCTGATTCACCCTCCAGACTTCACCTTCTCCTTCTCCTTCTTCTACTTCTTCTGTTTCACCCTCCAGGCTTCACTTTCTCCTTCTCCTTCTTCTACTTCTTCTGCTTCTCCCTCCAGACTTCACCTTCTCCTTCTCCTTCTTCTGCTTCTTCTGATTCACCCTCCAGACTTCACCTTCTCCTTCTCCTTCTTCTACTTCTTCTGATTCACCCTCCAGACTTCACCTTCTCCTTCTCCTTCTTCTACTTCTTCTGATTCACCCTCCAGATTTCACCTTCTCATTCTCCTTCTTCTACTTCTTATGATTCACCCTCCTGACTTCACCTTCTCCTTCTCCTTCTTCTGCTTCTTCTGCTTCACCCTCCAGACTTCAACTTCTCCTTCTCCTTCTTCTGCTTCTTCTGCTTCACCCTCCAGACTTCACCTTCTCCTTCTCCTTCTTCTGCTTCTTCTGCTTCACCCTCCTGACTTCACCTTCTCCTTCTCCTTCTTCTACTTCTTCTGATTCACCCTCCAGACTACAGCTTCTCCTTCTCCTTCTTCTGCTTCTTCTGCTTCACCCTCCAGACTTCACCTTCTCCTTCTCCTTCTTCTGCTTCTTCTGCTTCGCCCTCCAGACTTCACCTTCTCCTTCTCCTTCTTCTGCTTCTTCTGCTACCCCCTCCAGACTTCACCTTCTCCTTCTCCTTCTTCTGCTTCTTCTGCTTCACCCTCCTGACTTCACCTTCTCCTTCTCCTTCTTCTACTTCTTCTGATTCACCCTCCAGACTTCACCTTCTCCTTCTCCTTCTTCTGCTTCTTCTGCTTCACCCTCCAGACTTCACCTTCTCCTTCTCCTTCTTCTGCTTCTTCTGCTGCGCCCTCCAGACTTCACCTTCTCCTTCTCCTTCTTCTGCTTCTTCTGCTTCACCCTCCTGACTTCACCTTCTCCTTCTCCTTCTTCTACTTCTTCTGCTTCACCCCCCTGACTTCACCTTCTCCTTCTCCTTCTTCTACTTCTTCTGCTTCACCCCCCTGACTTCACCTTCTCCTTCTCCTTCTTCTGCTTCTTCTGATTCACCCTCCTAAATTCACCTTCTCCTTCTCCTTCTTCTGCTTCTTCTGATTCACCCTCCTGACTTCACCTTCTCCTTCTCCTTCTTCTGCTTCTTTTGATTCACCCTCCAGACTTCACCTTCTCCTTCTCCTTCTTCTGCTTCTTCTGATTCACCCTCCAGACTTCACCTTCTCCTTCTCCTTCTTCTGCTTCTTCTGATTCACCCTCCATACCTCACCTTCTCCTTCTCCTTCTTCTACTTCTTCTGATTAACCCTCCAGACTTCATCTTCTCCTTCTCCTTCTTCTGCTTCTTCTGATTCACCCTCCAGACTTCACCTTCTCCTTCTCCTTCTTCTGCTTCTTCTGATTCACCCTCCAGACTTCACCTTCTCCTTCTCCTTCTTCTACTTCTGCTGATTCACCCTCCAGACTTCACCTTCTCCTTCTCCTTCTTCTACTTCTTCTGATTCACCCTCCAGTCTTCACCTTCTCCTTCTCCTTCTTCTGCTCCTTCTGCTTCACCCTCCAGACTTCACCTTCTCCTTCTCTTTCTTCTGCTTCTTCTGATTCACCCTCCAGACTTCACCTTCTCCTTCTCCTTCTTCTGATTCTTTTGATTCACCCTCCAGACTTCACCTTCTCCTTCTCCTTCTTCTGCTTCTTCTGATTCACCCTCCTGACTTCACCTTCTCCTTCTCCTTCTTCTACTTCTTCTGATTCACCCTCCTGACTTCACCTTCTCCTTCTCCTTCTTCTACTTCTTCAGCTTCACCCTCCAGACTTCACCTTCTCCTTCTCCTTCTTCTACTTCTTCTGATTCACCCTCCAGACTTCACCTTCTCCTTCTCCTTCTTCTGCTTCTTCTGATTCACCCGCCAGACTTCACCTTCTCCTTCTCCTTATTCTGCTTCTTCTGATTCACCCTCCAGACTTCACCTTCTCCTTCTCCTTCTTCTGCTTCTTCTGATTCACCCTCCAGACTTTACCTTCTCCTTCTCCTTCTTCTGCTTCTTCCGATTCACCCTCCAGACTTCACCTTCTCCTTCTCCTTCATCTACTTCTTCTGATTCACCCACCAGACTTCATCTTCTCCTTCTCCTTCTTCTGCTCCTTCTGATTCACCCTTCAGACTTCAACTTCTCCTTCTCCTTTCTGCTGCATTTTCTGATTCACCCTCCTGACTTCACCTTCTCCTTCTCCTTCTTCTACTTCTTCTGATTCACCCTCCAGACTTCACCTTCTCCTTCTCCTTCTTCTACTTCTTCTGATTCACCCACCAGACTTCACCTTCTCCTTCTCCTTCTTCCGCTTCTTCTGATTCACCCTCCAGACCTCACCTTCTCCTTCTCCTTCTTCTGCTTCTTTTGATTCACCCCTCAGACTTCACCTTCTCCTTCTCCTTCTTCTGCTTCTTCTGATTCACCCTCCAGACCTCACCTTCTCCTTCTCCTTCTTCTACTTCTTCTGATTCACCCTCCAGACTTCATCTTCTCCTTCTCCTTCTTTTGCTTCTTCTGATTCACCCTCCAGACTTCACCTTCTCCTTCTCCTTCTTCTGCTTCTTCTGATTCACCCTCCAGACTTCGCCTTCTCCTTCTCCTTCCTCTACTTCTTCTGATTCACCCTCCAGACTTCACCTTCTCCTTCTCCTTCTTCTGCTTCTTCTGATTCACCCTCCAGACCTCACCTTCTCCTTCTCCTTCTTCTACTTCTTCTGATTCACCCTCCAGTCTTCACCTTCTCCTTCTCCTTCTTCTGCTTCTTCTGATTCACCCTCCAGACTTCACCTTCTCCTTCTCCTTCTTCTGCTTCTCCTGATTCACCCGCCTGACTTCACCTTCTCCTTCTCCTTCTTCTGCTTCTTCTGATTCACCCTCCAGACTTCACCTTCCCCTTCTCCTTCTTTTACTTCTTCTGATTCACCCTCCAGACTTCACCTTCTCCTGCTACTTCTTCTGCTTCTTCTGATTCACCCTCCAGACTTCACCGTCTCCTTTTCCTTCTTATGCTTCTTCTGATTCACCCTCCAGATTTCACCTTCTCCTTCTCCTTCTTCTGCTTCTTCTGATTCACCCTCCAGACTTCACCTTCTCCTTCTCCTTCTTCTACTTCTTCTGATTCACCCTCCAGACTTCACCTTCTCCTTCTCCTTCTTCTGCTTCTTCTGATTCACCCTCCAGATTTCACCTTCTCATTCTCCTTCTTCTACTTCTTATGGTTCACCCTCCTGACTTCACCTTCTCCTTCTCCTTCTTCTGCTTCTTCTGCTTCACCCTCCAGACTTCAACTTCTCCTTCTCCTTCTTCTGCTTCTTCTGCTTCACCCTCCAGACTTCACCTTCTCCTTCTCCTTCTTCTGCTTCTTCTGCTTCACCCTCCTGACTTCACCTTCTCCTTCTCCTTCTTCTACTTCTTCTGATTCACCCTCCAGACTACAGCTTCTCCTTCTCCTTCTTCTGCTTCTTCTGCTTCACCCTCCAGACTTCACCTTCTCCTTCTCCTTCTTCTGTTTCTTCTGCTTCGCCCTCCAGACTTCACCCTCTCCTTCTCCTTCTTCTGCTTCTTCTGCTACACCCTCCAGACTTCACCTTCTCCTTCTCCTTCTTCTGCTTCTTCTGCTTCACCCTCCTGACTTCACCTTCTCCTTCTCCTTCTTCTACTTCTTCTGATTCACCCTCCAGACTTCACCTTCTCCTTCTCCTTCTTCTGCTTCTTCTGCTTCACCCTCCAGACTTCACCTTCTCCTTCTCCTTCTTCTGCTTCTTCTGCTGCGCCCTCCAGACTTCACCTTCTCCTTCTCCTTCTTCTGCTTCTTCTGCTTCACCCTCCTGACTTCACCTTCTCCTTCTCCTTCTTCTACTTCTTCTGCTACACCCCCCTGACTTCACCTTCTCCTTCTCCTTCTTCTACTTCTTCTGCTTCACCCCCCTGACTTCACCTTCTCCTTCTCCTTCTTCTGCTTCTTCTGATTCACCCTCCTAAATTCACCTTCTCCTTCTCCTTCTTCTGCTTCTTCTGATTCACCCTCCTGACTTCACCTTCTCCTTCTCCTTCTTCTGCTTCTTCTGATTCACCCTCCAGACTACACCTTCTCCTTCTCCTTCTTCTGCTTCTTCTGATTCACCCTCCAGACTTCACCTTCTCCTTCTCCTTCTTCTGCTTCTTCTGATTCACCCTCCATACCTCACCTTCTCCTTCTCCTTCTTCTACTTCTTCTGCTTCACCCTCCAGACTTCACCTTCTCCTTCTCCTTCTTCTACTTCTTCTGATTCACCCTCCAGACTTCACCTTCTCCTTCTCCTTCTTCTACTTCTTCTGATTCACCCTCCAGACTTCACCTTCTCCTTCTCCTTCTTCTGCTTCTCCTGATACACCCTCCAGACTTCACCTTCTCCTTCTCCTTCGTCTACTTCTTCTGATTCACCCTCCAGATTAAACCTTCTCCTTCTCCTTCTTCTACTTCTTCTGATTCACCCTCCAGACTTCACCTTCTCCTTCTCCTTCTTCTGCTTCTTCTGATTCACCCTCCAGACTTCACCTTCTCCTTCACCTTCTTCTACTTCTTCTGATTCACCCTCCAGACTTCACCTTCTCCTTCTCCTTCTTCTACTTCTTCTGTTTCACCCTCCAGGCTTCACTTTCTCCTTCTCCTTCTTCTACTTCTTCTGCTTCTCCCTCCAGACTTCACCTTCTCCTTCTCCTTCTTCTGCTTCTTCTGATTCACCCTCCAGACTTCACCTTCTCCTTCTCCTTCTTCTACTTCTTCTGATTCACCCTCCAGACTTCACCTTCTCCTTCTCCTTCTTCTACTTCTTCTGATTCACCCTCCAGATTTCACCTTCTCATTCTCCTTCTTCTACTTCTTATGATTCACCCTCCTGACTTCACCTTCTCCTTCTCCTTCTTCTGCTTCTTCTGCTTCACCCTCCAGACTTCAACTTCTCCTTCTCCTTCTTCTGCTTCTTCTGCTTCACCCTCCAGACTTCACCTTCTCCTTCTCCTTCTTCTGCTTCTTCTGCTTCACCCTCCTGACTTCACCTTCTCCTTCTCCTTCTTCTACTTCTTCTGATTCACCCTCCAGACTACAGCTTCTCCTTCTCCTTCTTCTGCTTCTTCTGCTTCACCCTCCAGACTTCACCTTCTCCTTCTCCTTCTTCTGCTTCTTCTGCTTCGCCCTCCAGACTTCACCTTCTCCTTCTCCTTCTTCTGCTTCTTCTGCTACCCCCTCCAGACTTCACCTTCTCCTTCTCCTTCTTCTGCTTCTTCTGCTTCACCCTCCTGACTTCACCTTCTCCTTCTCCTTCTTCTACTTCTTCTGATTCACCCTCCAGACTTCACCTTCTCCTTCTCCTTCTTCTGCTTCTTCTGCTTCACCCTCCAGACTTCACCTTCTCCTTCTCCTTCTTCTGCTTCTTCTGCTGCGCCCTCCAGACTTCACCTTCTCCTTCTCCTTCTTCTGCTTCTTCTGCTTCACCCTCCTGACTTCACCTTCTCCTTCTCCTTCTTCTACTTCTTCTGCTTCACCCCCCTGACTTCACCTTCTCCTTCTCCTTCTTCTACTTCTTCTGCTTCACCCCCCTGACTTCACCTTCTCCTTCTCCTTCTTCTGCTTCTTCTGATTCACCCTCCTAAATTCACCTTCTCCTTCTCCTTCTTCTGCTTCTTCTGATTCACCCTCCTGACTTCACCTTCTCCTTCTCCTTCTTCTGCTTCTTTTGATTCACCCTCCAGACTTCACCTTCTCCTTCTCCTTCTTCTGCTTCTTCTGATTCACCCTCCAGACTTCACCTTCTCCTTCTCCTTCTTCTGCTTCTTCTGATTCACCCTCCATACCTCACCTTCTCCTTCTCCTTCTTCTACTTCTTCTGATTAACCCTCCAGACTTCATCTTCTCCTTCTCCTTCTTCTGCTTCTTCTGATTCACCCTCCAGACTTCACCTTCTCCTTCTCCTTCTTCTGCTTCTTCTGATTCACCCTCCAGACTTCACCTTCTCCTTCTCCTTCTTCTACTTCTGCTGATTCACCCTCCAGACTTCACCTTCTCCTTCTCCTTCTTCTACTTCTTCTGATTCACCCTCCAGTCTTCACCTTCTCCTTCTCCTTCTTCTGCTCCTTCTGCTTCACCCTCCAGACTTCACCTTCTCCTTCTCTTTCTTCTGCTTCTTCTGATTCACCCTCCAGACTTCACCTTCTCCTTCTCCTTCTTCTGATTCTTTTGATTCACCCTCCAGACTTCACCTTCTCCTTCTCCTTCTTCTGCTTCTTCTGATTCACCCTCCTGACTTCACCTTCTCCTTCTCCTTCTTCTACTTCTTCTGATTCACCCTCCTGACTTCACCTTCTCCTTCTCCTTCTTCTACTTCTTCAGCTTCACCCTCCAGACTTCACCTTCTCCTTCTCCTTCTTCTACTTCTTCTGATTCACCCTCCAGACTTCACCTTCTCCTTCTCCTTCTTCTGCTTCTTCTGATTCACCCGCCAGACTTCACCTTCTCCTTCTCCTTATTCTGCTTCTTCTGATTCACCCTCCAGACTTCACCTTCTCCTTCTCCTTCTTCTGCTTCTTCTGATTCACCCTCCAGACTTTACCTTCTCCTTCTCCTTCTTCTGCTTCTTCCGATTCACCCTCCAGACTTCACCTTCTCCTTCTCCTTCATCTACTTCTTCTGATTCACCCACCAGACTTCATCTTCTCCTTCTCCTTCTTCTGCTCCTTCTGATTCACCCTTCAGACTTCAACTTCTCCTTCTCCTTTCTGCTGCATTTTCTGATTCACCCTCCTGACTTCACCTTCTCCTTCTCCTTCTTCTACTTCTTCTGATTCACCCTCCAGACTTCACCTTCTCCTTCTCCTTCTTCTACTTCTTCTGATTCACCCACCAGACTTCACCTTCTCCTTCTCCTTCTTCCGCTTCTTCTGATTCACCCTCCAGACCTCACCTTCTCCTTCTCCTTCTTCTGCTTCTTTTGATTCACCCCTCAGACTTCACCTTCTCCTTCTCCTTCTTCTGCTTCTTCTGATTCACCCTCCAGACCTCACCTTCTCCTTCTCCTTCTTCTACTTCTTCTGATTCACCCTCCAGACTTCATCTTCTCCTTCTCCTTCTTTTGCTTCTTCTGATTCACCCTCCAGACTTCACCTTCTCCTTCTCCTTCTTCTGCTTCTTCTGATTCACCCTCCAGACTTCGCCTTCTCCTTCTCCTTCCTCTACTTCTTCTGATTCACCCTCCAGACTTCACCTTCTCCTTCTCCTTCTTCTGCTTCTTCTGATTCACCCTCCAGACCTCACCTTCTCCTTCTCCTTCTTCTACTTCTTCTGATTCACCCTCCAGTCTTCACCTTCTCCTTCTCCTTCTTCTGCTTCTTCTGATTCACCCTCCAGACTTCACCTTCTCCTTCTCCTTCTTCTGCTTCTCCTGATTCACCCGCCTGACTTCACCTTCTCCTTCTCCTTCTTCTGCTTCTTCTGATTCACCCTCCAGACTTCACCTTCCCCTTCTCCTTCTTTTACTTCTTCTGATTCACCCTCCAGACTTCACCTTCTCCTGCTACTTCTTCTGCTTCTTCTGATTCACCCTCCAGACTTCACCGTCTCCTTTTCCTTCTTATGCTTCTTCTGATTCACCCTCCAGATTTCACCTTCTCCTTCTCCTTCTTCTGCTTCTTCTGATTCACCCTCCAGACTTCACCTTCTCCTTCTCCTTCTTCTACTTCTTCTGATTCACCCTCCAGACTTCACCTTCTCCTTCTCCTTCTTCTGCTTCTTCTGATTCACCCTCCAGACATCACCTTCTCCTTCTCCTTCGTCTACTTCTTCTGATTCACCCTCCAGACTACACCTTCTCCTTCTCCTTCTTCTACTTCTTCTGATTCACCCTCCAGACTTCACCTTCTCCTTCTCCTTCTTCTGCTTCTTCTGATTCACCCTCCAGACATCACCTTCTCCTTCTCCTTCGTCTACTTCTTCTGATTCACCCTCCAGACTACACCTTCTCCTTCTCCTTCTTCTACTTCTTCTGATTCACCCTCCTGACTTCACCTTCTCCTTCTCCTTCTTCTACTTCTTCTGATTCACCCTCCTGACTTCACCTTCTCCTTCTCCTTCTTCTACTTCTTCAGCTTCACCCTCCAGACTTCACCTTCTCCTTCTCCTTCTTCTACTTCTTCTGATTCACCCTCCAGACTTCACCTTCTCCTTCTCCTTCTTCTGCTTCTTCTGATTCACCCGCCAGACTTCACCTTCTCCTTCTCCTTATTCTGCTTCTTCTGATTCACCCTCCAGACTTCACCTTCTCCTTCTCCTTCTTCTGCTTCTTCTGATTCACCCTCCAGACTTTACCTTCTCCTTCTCCTTCTTCTGCTTCTTCTGATTCACCCTCCAGACTTCACCTTCTCCTTCTCCTTCATCTACTTCTTCTGATTCACCCACCAGACTTCATCTTCTCCTTCTCCTTCTTCTGCTCCTTCTGATTCACCCTTCAGACTTCAACTTCTCCTTCTCCTTTCTGCTGCATTTTCTGATTCACCCTCCTGACTTCACCTTCTCCTTCTCCTTCTTCTACTTCTTCTGATTCACCCTCCAGACTTCACCTTCTCCTTCTCCTTCTTCTACTTCTTCTGATTCACCCACCAGACTTCACCTTCTCCTTCTCCTTCTTCCGCTTCTTCTGAATCACCCTCCAGACCTCACCTTCTCCTTCTCCTTCTTCTGCTTCTTTTGATTCACCCCTCAGACTTCACCTTCTCCTTCTCCTTCTTCTGCTTCTTCTGATTCACCCTCCAGACCTCACCTTCTCCTTCTCCTTCTTCTACTTCTTCTGATTCACCCTCCAGACTTCATCTTCTCCTTCTCCTTCTTTTGCTTCTTCTGATTCACCCTCCAGACTTCACCTTCTCCTTCTCCTTCTTCTGCTTCTTCTGATTCACCCTCCAGACTTCGCCTTCTCCTTCTCCTTCCTCTACTTCTTCTGATTCACCCTCCAGACTTCACCTTCTCCTTCTCCTTCTTCTGCTTCTTCTGATTCACCCTCCAGACCTCACCTTCTCCTTCTCCTTCTTCTACTTCTTCTGATTCACCCTCCAGTCTCCACCTTCTCCTTCTCCTTCTTCTGCTTCTTCTGATTCACCCTCCAGACTTCACCTTCTCCTTCTCCTTCTTCTGCTTCTCCTGATTCACCCGCCTGACTTCACCTTCTCTTTCTCCTTCTTCTGCTTCTTCTGATTCACCCTCCAGACTTCACCTTCTCCTTCTCCTTCTTTTACTTCTTCTGATTCACCCTCCAGACTTCACCTTCTCCTGCTACTTCTTCTGCTTCTTCTGATTCACCCTCCAGACTTCACCGTCTCCTTTTCCTTCTTATGCTTCTTCTGATTCACCCTCCAGATTTCACCTTCTCCTTCTCCTTCTTCTGCTTCTTCTGATTCACCCTCCAGACTTCACCTTCTCCTTCTCCTTCTTCTACTTCTTCTGATTCACCCTCCAGACTTCACCTTCTCCTTCTCCTTCTTCTGCTTCTTCTGATTCACCCTCCAGACATCACCTTCTCCTTCTCCTTCGTCTACTTCTTCTGATTCACCCTCCAGACTACACCTTCTCCTTCTCCTTCTTCTACTTCTTCTGATTCACCCTCCAGACTTCACCTTCTCCTTCTCCTTCTTCTGCTTCTTCTGATTCACCCTCCAGACTTCACCTTCTCCTTCTCCTTCTTCTACTTCTTCTGATTCACCCTCCAGACTTCACCTTCTCCTTCCCCTTCTTCTACTTCTTCTGATACACCCTCCAGACTTCACCTTCTCCTTCTCCTTCTTCTACTTCTTCTGCTTCTCCCTCCAGACTTCACCTTCTCCTTCTCCTTCTTCTGCTTCTTCTGATTCACCCTCCAGACTTCACCTTCTCCTTCTCCTTCTTCTGCTCCTTCTGATTCACCCTCCAGACTTCACCTTCTCCTTCTCCTTCTTCTACTTCTTCTGATTCACCCTCCAGACTGCACCTTCTCCTTCTCCTTCTTCTAATTCTTTTGATTCACCCTCCAGACTTCACCTTCTCCTTCTCCTTCTTCTGCTTCTTCTGATTCACCCTCCTGACTTCACCTTCTCCTTCTCCTTCTTCTACTTCTTCTGATTCACCCTCCTGCCTTCACCTTCTCCTTCTCCTTCTTCTACTTCTTCTGCTTCACCCTCCAGACTTCACCTTCTCCTTCTCCTTCTTCTACTTCTTCTGATTCACCCTCCAGACTTCACCTTCTCCTTCTCCTTCTTCTGCTTCTTCTGATTCACCCGCCAGACTTCACCTTCTCCTTCTCCTTATTCTGCTTCTTCTGATTCACCCTCCAGACTTCACCTTCTCCTTCTCCTTCTTCTGCTTCTTCTGATTCACCCTCCAGACTTTACCTTCTCCTTCTCCTTCTTCTGCTTCTTCTGATTCACCCTCCAGACTTCACCTTCTCCTTCTCCTTCATCTACTTCTTCTGATTCACCCACCAGACTTCATCTTCTCCTTCTCCTTCTTCTGCTCCTTCTGATTCACCCTTCAGACTTCAACTTCTCCTTCTCCTTTCTGCTGCATTTTCTGATTCACCCTCCTGACTTCACCTTCTCCTTCTCCTTCTTCTACTTCTTCTGATTCACCCTCCAGACTTCACCTTCTCCTTCTCCTTCTTCTACTTCTTCTGATTCACCCACCAGACTTCACCTTCTCCTTCTCCTTCTTCCGCTTCTTCTGATTCACCCTCCAGACCTCACCTTCTCCTTCTCCTTCTTCTGCTTCTTTTGATTCACCCCTCAGACTTCACCTTCTCCTTCTCCTTCTTCTGCTTCTTCTGATTCACCCTCCAGACCTCACCTTCTCCTTCTCCTTCTTCTACTTCTTCTGATTCACCCTCCAGACTTCATCTTCTCCTTCTCCTTCTTTTGCTTCTTCTGATTCACCCTCCAGACTTCACCTTCTCCTTCTCCTTCTTCTGCTTCTTCTGATTCACCCTCCAGACTTCGCCTTCTCCTTCTCCTTCCTCTACTTCTTCTGATTCACCCTCCAGACTTCACCTTCTCCTTCTCCTTCTTCTGCTTCTTCTGATTCACCCTCCAGACCTCACCTTCTCCTTCTCCTTCTTCTACTTCTTCTGATTCACCCTCCAGTCTCCACCTTCTCCTTCTCCTTCTTCTGCTTCTTCTGATTCACCCTCCAGACTTCACCTTCTCCTTCTCCTTCTTCTGCTTCTCCTGATTCACCCGCCTGACTTCACCTTCTCCTTCTCCTTCTTCTGCTTCTTCTGATTCACCCTCCAGACTTCACCTTCTCCTTCTCCTTCTTTTACTTCTTCTGATTCACCCTCCAGACTTCACCTTCTCCTGCTACTTCTTCTGCTTCTTCTGATTCACCCTCCAGACTTCACCGTCTCCTTTTCCTTCTTATGCTTCTTCTGATTCACCCTCCAGATTTCACCTTCTCCTTCTCCTTCTTCTGCTTCTTCTGATTCACCCTCCAGACTTCACCTTCTCCTTCTCCTTCTTCTACTTCTTCTGATTCACCCTCCAGACTTCACCTTCTCCTTCTCCTTCTTCTGCTTCTTCTGATTCACCCTCCAGACATCACCTTCTCCTTCTCCTTCGTCTACTTCTTCTGATTCACCCTCCAGACTACACCTTCTCCTTCTCCTTCTTCTACTTCTTCTGATTCACCCTCCAGACTTCACCTTCTCCTTCTCCTTCTTCTGCTCCTTCTGATTCACCCTCCAGACTTCACCTTCTCCTTCTCCTTCTTCTACTTCTTCTGATTCACCCTCCAGACTTCACCTTCTCCTTCCCCTTCTTCTACTTCTTCTGATACACCCTCCAGACTTCACCTTCTCCTTCTCCTTCTTCTACTTCTTCTGCTTCTCCCTCCAGACTTCACCTTCTCCTTCTCCTTCTTCTGCTTCTTCTGATTCACCCTCCAGACTTCACCTTCTCCTTCTCCTTCTTCTGCTCCTTCTGATTCACCCTCCAGACTTCACCTTCTCCTTCTCCTTCTTCTACTTCTTCTGATTCACCCTCCAGACTTCACCTTCTCCTTCTCCTTCTTCTAATTCTTTTGATTCACCCTCCAGACTTCACCTTCTCCTTCTCCTTCTTCTGCTTCTTCTGATTCACCCTCCTGACTTCACCTTCTCCTTCTCCTTCTTCTACTTCTTCTGATTCACCCTCCTGCCTTCACCTTCTCCTTCTCCTTCTTCTACTTCTTCTGCTTCACCCTCCAGACTTCACCTTCTCCTTCTCCTTCTTCTACTTCTTCTGATTCACCCTCCAGACTTCACCTTCTCCTTCTCCTTCTTCTGCTTCTTCTGATTCACCCGCCAGAATTCACCTTCTCCTTCTCCTTATTCTGCTTCTTCTGATTCACCCTCCAGACTTCACCTTCTCCTTCTCCTTCTTCTGCTTCTTCTGATTCACCCTCCAGACTTACCTTCTCCTTCTCCTTCTTCTGCTTCTTCTGATTCACCCTCCAGACTTCACCTTCTCCTTCTCCTTCATCTACTTCTTCTGATTCACCATCCAGACTTCATCTTCTCCTTCTCCTTCTTCTGCTTCTTCTGATTCACCCTCCAGACTTCACCTTCTCCTTCTCCTTCTTCTGCTTTTTCTGATTCTCCCTCCTGACTTCACCTTCTCCTTCTCCTTCTTCTACTTCTTCTGATCCACCCTCCAGACTTCATCTTCTCCTTCTCCTTCTTTTGCTTCTTCTGATTCACCCTCCAGACTTCACCTTCTCCTTCTCCTTCTTCTGCTTCTTCTGATTCACCCTCCAGACTTCGCCTTCTCCTTCTCCTTCTTCTTCTTCTTCTGATTCACCCTCCAGACTTCATCTTCTCCTTCTCCTTCTTCTACTTCTTCTGATTCACCCTCCAGTCTTCATCTTCTCCTTCTCCTTCTTCTGCTTCTTCTGATTCACCCTCCAGACTTCACCTTCTCCTTCTCCTTCTTCTGCTTCTCCTGATTCACCCTCCTGACTTCACCTTCTCCTTCTCCTTCTTCTGCTTCTTCTGATTCACCCTCCAGACTTCACCTTCTCCTTCTCCTTCTTCTACTTCTTCTGATTCACCCTCCAGACTTCTCCTTCTCCTGCTACTTCTTCTGCTTCTTCTGATTCACCCTCCAGACTTCACTTTCTCCTTTTCCTTCTTCTGCTTCTTCTGATTCACCCTCCAGATTTCACCTTCTCCTTCTCCTTCTTCTGCTTCTTCTGATTCACCCTCCAGACTTCACCTCCTCCTTCTCCTTCTTCTGCTTCTTCTGATTCACCCTCCAGACTTCACCTTCTCCTTCTCCTTCTTCTACTTCTTCTGATTCACCCTCCAGACTTCACCTTCTCCTTCTCCTTCTTCTGCTTCTTTTATTCACCCTCCAGACTTCACCTTCTCCTTCTCCTTCGTCTACTTCTTCTGATTCACCCTCCAGACTACACCTTCTCCTTCTCCTTCTTCTACTTCTTCTGATTCACCCTCCAGACTTCACCTTCTCCTTCTCCTTCTTCTGCTTCTTCTGATTCACCCTCCAGACTTCACCTTCTCCTTCTCCTTCTTCTACTTCTTCTGATTCACCCTCCAGACTTCACCTTCTCCTTCTCCTTCTTCTACTTCTTCTGATTCACCCTCCAGACTTCACCTTCTCCTTCTCCTTCTTCTACTTCGTCTGCTTCTCCCTCCAGACTTCACCTTCTCCTTCTCCTTCTTCTGCTTCTTCTGATTCACCTTCCAGACTTCACCTTCTCCTTCTCCTTCTTGTGCTTCTTCTGATTCACCCTCCAGACTTCACCTTCTCCTTCTCCTTCTTTTACTTCTTCTGATTCAACCTCCAGACTTCACCTTCTCCTTCTCCTTCTTCTACTTCTTCTGATTCACCCTCCAGACTTCACCTTCTCCTTCTCCTTCTTCTACTTCTTCTGATTCACCCTCCAGACTTCACCTTCTCCTTCTCCTTCTTCTACTTCTTATGATTCACCCTCCTGACTTCACCTTCTCCTTCTCCTTCTTCTGCTTCTTCTGCTTCACCCTCCAGACTTCACCTTCTCCTTCTCCTTCTTCTGCTTCTTCTGCTTCACCCTCCAGACTTCACCTTCTCCTTCTCCTTCTTCTGCTTCTTCTGCTTCACCCTCCTGACTTCACCTTCTCCTTCTCCTTCTTCTACTTCTTCTGATTCACCCTCCAGACTTCACCTTCTCCTTCTCCTTCACCTGCTTCTTCTGCTTCACCCTCCTGAAATCACCTTCTCCTTCTTCTTCTGCTTCTTCTGATTCACCCTCCTGACTTCACCTTCTCCTTCTCCTTCTTCTCCTTCTTCTGATTCACCCTCCAGACTTCACCTTCTCCTTCTTCTGCTTCTTCTGATTCACCCTCCAGACTTCACCTTCTCCTTCTCCTTCTTCTGCTTCTTCTGATTCACCCTCCAGACTTCACCTTCTCCTTCTCCTTCTTCTACTTCTTCTGATTCACCCTCCAGACTTCACCTTCTCCTTCTCCTTCTTCTACTTCTTCTGATTCACCCTCCAGTCTTCACCTTCTCCTTCTCCTTCTTCTGCTTCTTCTGATTCACCCTCCAGACTTCACCTTCTCCTTCTCCTTCTTCTGATTCTTTTGATTCACCCTCCAGACTTCACCTTCTCCTTCTCCTTCTTCTGCTTCTTCTGATTCACCCTCCTGACTTCACCCTCTCCTTCTCCTTATTCTGCTTCTTCTGATTCACCCTCCAGACTTCACCTCCTCCTTCTCCTTCTTCTGCTTCTTCTGATTCACCCTCCAGACTTTACCTTCTCCTTCTCCTTCTTCTGCTTCTTCTGATTCACCCTCCAGACTTCACCTTCTCCTTCTCCTTCATCTACTTCTTCTGATTCACCCTCCAGACTTCATCTTCTCCTTCTCCTTCTTCTGCTTCTTCTGATTCACCCTCCAGACTTTACCTTCTCCTTCTCCTTCTTCTGCTTTTTCTGATTCACCCTCCTGACTTCACCTTCTCCTTCTCCTTCTTCTACTTCTTCTGATTCACCCTCCAGACTTCACCTTCTCCTTCTCCTTTTTCTACTTCTTCTGATTCACCCACCAGACTTCACCTTCTCCTTCTCCTTCTTCTGCTTCTTCTGATTATCCCTCCAGACTTCACCTTCTCCTTCTCCTTCTTCTGCTTCTTCTGATTCACCCTCCAGACTTCACCTTCTCCTTCTCCTTCTTCTGCTTCTTTTGATTCACCCTTCAGACTTCACCTTCTCCTTCTCCTTCTTCTGCTTCTTCTGATTCACCCTCCAGACCTCACCTTCTCCTTCTCCTTCTTCAACTTCTTCTGATTCACCCTCCAGACTTCATCTTCTCCTTCTCCTTCTTTTGCTTCTTCTGATTCACCCTCCAGACTTCACCTTCTCCTTCTCCTTCTTCTGCTTCTTCTGATTCACCCTCCAGACTTCGCCTTCTCCTTCTCCTTCTTCTACTTCTTCTGATTCACCCTCCAGACTACACCTTCTCCTTCTCCTTCTTCTACTTCTTCTGATTCACCCTCCAGTCTTCACCTTCTCCTTCTCCTTCTTCTGCTTCTTCTGATTCACCCTCCAGACTTCACCTTCTCCTTCTCCTTCTTCTGCTTCTCCTGATTCCCCCTCCGGACTTCATCTTCTCATTCTCCTTCTTCTGCTTCTTCTGATTCACCCTCCAGACTTCACCTTCTCCTTCTCCTTCTTCTACTTCTTCTGATTCACCCTCCAGACTTCACCTTCTCCTTCTACTTCTTCTGCTTCTTCTGATTCACCCTCCAGACTTCACCTTCTCCTTTTCCTTCTTCTGCTTCTTCTGATTCACCCTCCAGATTTCACCTTCTCCTTCTCCTTCTTCTGCTTTTTCTGATTCACCCTCCAGACTTCACCTTCTCCTTCTCCTTCTTCTGCTTCTTCTGATTCACCCTCCAGACTTCACCTTCTCCTTCTCCTTCTTCTACTTCTTCTGATTCACCCTCCAGACTTCACCTTCTCCTTCTCCTTCTTCTGCTTCTTCTGATTCACCCTCCAGACTTCACCTTCTCCTTCTCCTTCGTCTACTTCTTCTGCTTCACCCTCCAGACTACACCTTCTCCTTCTCCTTCTCCTACTTCTTCTGATTCACCCTCCAGACTTCACCTTCTCCTTCTCCTTCTTCTGCTTCTTCTGATTCACCCTCCAGACTTCACCTTCTCCTTCTCCTTCTTCTACTTCTTCAGATTCACCCTCCAGACTTCACCTTCTCCTTCTCCTTCTTCTACTTCTTCTGATTCACCCTCCAGACTTCACCTTCTCCTTCTCCTTCTTCTACATCTTCTGCTTCTCCCTCCAGACTTCACCTTCTCCTTCTCCTTCTTCTGCTTCTTCTGATTCACCCTCCAGACTTCACCTTCTCCTTCTCCTTCTTCTACTTCTATTGATTCACCCTCCAGACTTCTCCTTCTCCTGCTCCTTCTTCTGCTTCTTCTGATTCACCCTCCAGACTTCACTTTCTCCTTTTCCTTCTTCTGCTTCTTCTGATTCACCCTCCAGATTTCACCTTCTCCTTCTCCTTCTTCTGCTTCTTCTGATTCACCCTCCAGACTTCACCTTCTCCTTCTCCTTCTTCTGCTTCTTCTGATTCACCCTCCAGACTTCACCTTCTCCTTCTCCTTCTTCTACTTCTTCTGATTCACCCTCCAGACTTCACCTTCTCCTTCTCCTTCTTCTGCTTCTTTTATTCACCCTCCAGACTTCACCTTCTCCTTCTCCTTCGTCTACTTCTTCTGATTCACCCTCCAGACTACACCTTCTCCTTCTCCTTCTTCTACTTCTTCTGATTCACCCTCCAGACTTCACCTTCTCCTTCTCCTTCTTCTGCTTCTTCTGATTCACCCTCCAGACTTCACCTTCTCCTTCTCCTTCTTCTACTTCTTCTGATTCACCCTCCAGACTTCACCTTCTCCTTCTCCTTCTTCTACTTCTTCTGATTCACCCTCCAGACTTCACCTTCTCCTTCTCCTTCTTCTACTTCGTCTGCTTCTCCCTCCAGACTTCACCTTCTCCTTCTCCTTCTTCTGCTTCTTCTGCTTCACCCTCCAGACTTCACCTTCTCCTTCTCCTTCTTCTGCTTCTTCTGCTTCACCCTCCTGACTTCACCTTCTCCTTCTCCTTCTTCTACTTCTTCTGATTCACCCTCCAGACTTCACCTTCTCCTTCTCCTTCACCTGCTTCTTCTGCTTCACCCTTCTGACTTCACCTTCCCCTTCTCCTTCTTCTGCTTCTTCTGATTCACCCTCCTGACTTCACCTTCTCCTTCTCCTTCTTCTGCTTCTTCTGATTCACCCTCCAGACTTCACCTTCTCCTTCTCCTTCTTCTGCTTCTTTTGATTCACCCTCCAGACTTCACCTTATCCTTCTCCTTCTTCTGCTTCTTCTGATTCACCCTCCAGACCTCACCTTCTCCTTCTTCTTCTTCTACTTCTTCTGATTCACCCTCCAGACTTCATCTTCTCCTTCTCCTTCTTCTGCTTCTTCTGATTCACCCTCCAGACTTCAACTTCTCCTTCTCCTTCTTGTGCTTCTTCTGATTCACCCTCCAGAATTCACCTTCTCCTTCTCCTTCTTCTACTTCTTCTGATTCACCCTCCAGACTTCACCTTCTCCTTCTCCTTCTTCTACTTCTTCTGATTCACCCTCCAGACTTCACCTTCTCCTTCTCTTTCTTCTACTTCTTCTGATTCACCCTCCAGACTTCACCTTCTCCTTCTCCTTCTTCTACTTCTTATGATTCACCCTCATGACTTCACCTTCTCCTTCTCCTTCTTCTGCTTCTTCTGCTTCACCCTCCAGACTTCACCTTCTCCTTCTCCTTCTTCTGCTTCTTCTGCTTCACCCTCCAGACTTCACCTTCTCCTTCTCCTTCTTCTGCTTCTTCTGCTTCACCCTCCTGACTTCACCTTCTCCTTCTACTTCTTCTACTTCTTCTGATTCACCCTCCAGACTTCACCTTCTCCTTCTCCTTCACCTGCTTCTTCTGCTTCACCCTCCTGAAATCACCTTCTCCTTCTCCTTCTTCTGCTTCTTCTGATTCACCCTCCTGACTTCACCTTCTCCTTCTCCTTCTTCTCCTTCTTCTGATTCACCCTCCAGACTTCACCTTCTCCTTCTTCTGCTTCTTCTGATTCACCCTCCAGACTTCACCTTCTCCTTCTCCTTCTTCTGCTTCTTCTGATTCACCCTCCAGACCTCACCTTCTCCTTCTTCTTCTTCTGCTTCTTGTGATTCACCCTCCAGACTTCACCTTCTCCTTCTCCTTCTTCTGCTTCTTCTGATTCACCCTCCAGACTTCACCTTCTCCTTCTCCTTCTTCTACTTCTTCTGATTCACCCTCCAGACTTCACCTTCTCCTTCTCCTTCTTCTACTTCTTCTGATTCACCCTCCAGTCTTCACCTTCTCCTTCTCCTTCTTCTGCTTCTTCTGATTCACCCTCCAGACTTCACCTTCTCCTTCTCCTTCTTCTGATTCTTTTGATTCACCCTCCAGACTTCACCTTCTCCTTCTCCTTCTTCTGCTTCTTCTGATTCACCCTCCTGACTTCACCCTCTCCTTCTCCTTATTCTGCTTCTTCTGATTCACCCTCCAGACTTCACCTCCTCCTTCTCCTTCTTCTGCTTCTTCTGATTCACCCTCCAGACTTTACCTTCTCCTTCTCCTTCTTCTGCTTCTTCTGATTCACCCTCCAGACTTTACCTTCTCCTTCTCCTTCATCTACTTCTTCTGATTCACCCTCCAGACTTCATCTTCTCCTTCTCCTTCTTCTGCTTCTTCTGATTCACCCTCCAGACTTTACCTTCTCCTTCTCCTTCTTCTGCTTTTTCTGATTCACCCTCCTGACTTCACCTTCTCCTTCTCCTTCTTCTACTTCTTCTGATTCACCCTCCAGACTTCACCTTCTCCTTCTCCTTTTTCTACTTCTTCTGATTCACCCACCAGACTTCACCTTCTCCTTCTCCTTCTTCTGCTTCTTCTGATTATCCCTCCAGACTTCACCTTCTCCTTCTCCTTCTTCTGCTTCTTCTGATTCACCCTCCAGACTTCACCTTCTCCTTCTCCTTCTTCTGCTTCTTTTGATTCACCCTTCAGACTTCACCTTCTCCTTCTCCTTCTTCTGCTTCTTCTGATTCACCCTCCAGACCTCACCTTCTCCTTCTCCTTCTTCAACTTCTTCTGATTCACCCTCCAGACTTCATCTTCTCCTTCTCCTTCTTTTGCTTCTTCTGATTCACCCTCCAGACTTCACCTTCTCCTTCTCCTTCTTCTGCTTCTTCTGATTCACCCTCCAGACTTCGCCTTCTCCTTCTCCTTCTTCTACTTCTTCTGATTCACCCTCCAGACTACACCTTCTCCTTCTCCTTCTTCTACTTCTTCTGATTCACCCTCCAGTCTTCACCTTCTCCTTCTCCTTCTTCTGCTTCTTCTGATTCACCCTCCAGACTTCACCTTCTCCTTCTCCTTCTTCTGCTTCTCCTGATTCACCCTCCGGACTTCACCTTCTCATTCTCCTTCTTCTGCTTCTTCTGATTCACCCTCCAGACTTCACCTTCTCCTTCTCCTTCTTCTACTTCTTCTGATTCACCCTCCAGACTTCACCTTCTCCTTCTACTTCTTCTGCTTCTTCTGATTCACCCTCCAGACTTCACCTTCTCCTTTTCCTTCTTCTGCTTCTTCTGATTCACCCTCCAGATTTCACCTTCTCCTTCTCCTTCTTCTGCTTTTTCTGATTCACCCTCCAGACTTCACCTTCTCCTTCTCCTTCTTCTGCTTCTTCTGATTCACCCTCCAGACTTCACCTTCTCCTTCTCCTTCTTCTACTTCTTCTGATTCACCCTCCAGACTTCACCTTCTCCTTCTCCTTCTTCTGCTTCTTCTGATTCACCCTCCAGACTTCACCTTCTCCTTCTCCTTCGTCTACTTCTTCTGCTTCACCCTCCAGACTACACCTTCTCCTTCTCCTTCTCCTACTTCTTCTGATTCACCCTCCAGACTTCACCTTCTCCTTCTCCTTCTTCTGCTTCTTCTGATTCACCCTCCTAACTTCACCTTCTCCTTCTCCTTCTTCTGCTTCTTCTGATTCACCCTCCTGACTTCACCTTCTCCTTCTCCTTCTTCTGCTTCTTCTGATTCACCCTCCAGACTTCACCTTCTCCTTCTCCTTCTTCTGCTTCTTCTGATTCACCCTCCAGACTTCAACTTCTCCTTCTCCTTCTTCTACTTCTTCTGATTCACCCTCCAGACTTCACCTTCTCCTTCTCCTTCTTTTACTTCTTCTGATTCACCCTCCAGTCTTCACATTCTCCTTCTCCTTCTTCTGCTTCTTCTGATTCACCCTCCAGACTTCACCTTCTCCTTCTCCTTCTTCTGATTCTTTTGATTCAGCCTCCAGACTTCATCTTCTCCTTCTCCTTCTTCTGCTTCTTCTGATTCACCCTCCTGACTTCACCCTCTCCTTCTCCTTCTTCTACTTCTTCTGATACACCCTCCTGACTTCACCTTCTCCTTCTCCTTCTTCTACTTCTTCTGCTTCATCCTCCAGACTTCACCTTCTCCTTCTCCTTCTTCTACTTCTTCTGATTCACCCTCCAGACTTCACCTTCTCCTTCTCCTTCTTCTGCTTCTTCTGATTCACCCTCCTGACTTCACCTTCTCCTTCTCCTTCTTCTGCTTTTTCTGATTCACCCTCCAGACTTCACCTTCTCCTTCTCCTTCTTCTGCTTCTTCTGATTCACCCTCCAGACTTCAACTTCTCCTTCTCCTTCTTCTGCTTCTTCTGATTCACCCTCCAGACCTCACCTTCTCCTTCTCCTTCTTCTGCTTCTTCTGATTCACCCTCCAGACTTCATCTTCTCCTTCTCCTTCTTCTGTTTCTTCTGATTCACCCTCCAGACTTCACCTTCTCCTTCTCCTTCTTCTGCTTCTTCTGATTCACCCTCCAGACTTCACCTTCTCCTTCTCCTTCTTCTACTTCTTCTGATACACCCTCCAGACTTCACCTTCTCCTTCTCCTTCTTCTACTTCTTCCGATTCACCCTCCAGTCTTCACCTTCTCCTTCTCCTTCTTCTGCTTCTTCTGATTCACCCTCCAGACTTCACCTTCTCCTTCTCATTATTCTGCTTCTTCTGATTCACCCTCCAGACTTCACCTTCTCATTCTCCTTCTTCTGCTTCTTCTGATTCACCCTCAAGACTTCACCTTCTCCTTCTCCTTCTTCTGCTTCTTCTGACTCACCCTCCAGACTTCACATTCTCCTTCTCCTTCTTCTACTTCTTCTGATTCACCCTCCAGACTTCATCTTCTCCTTCTCCTTCTTCTGCTTCTTCCGATTCACCCTCCAGACTTCACCTTCTCCTTCTCCTTCTTCTGCTTCTTCTGATTCACCCTCCAGACTTCACCTTCTCCTTCTCCTTCTTCTACTTCATCTGATTCACCCTCTAGACTTCACCTTCTCCTTCTCCTTCTTCTGCTTCTTCTGCTTCACCCTCCAGCCTTCACCTTCTCGTTCTCCTTCTTCTGCTTCTTCTGCTGCGCCCTCCAGACTTCACCTTCTCCTTCTCCTTCTTCTGCTTCTTCTGCTTCACCCTCCTGACTTCACCTTCTCCTTCTCCTTCTTCTACTTCTTCTGCTTCACCCCCCTGACTTCACCTTCTCCTTCTCCTTCTTCTGCTTCTTCTGATTCACCCTCCTAACTTCACCTTCTCCTTCTCCTTCTTCTGCTTCTTCTGATTCACCCTCCTGACTTCACCTTCTCCTTCTCCTTCTTCTGCTTCTTCTGATTCACCCTCCAGACTTCACCTTCTCCTTCTCCTTCTTCTGCTTCTTCTGATTCACCCTCCAGACTTCACCTTCTCCTTCTCCTTCTTCTGCTTCTTCTGATTCACCCTCCAGACCTCACCTTCTCCTTCTCCTTCTTCTACTTCTTCTGATTCACCCTCCAGACTTCATCTTCTCCTTCTCCTTCTTCTGCTTCTTCTGATTCACCCTCCATACTTCACCTTCTCCTTCTCCTTCTTCTGCATCTTCTGATTCACCCTCCAGACTTCACCTTCTCCTTCTCCTTGTTCTACTTCTTCTGATTCACCCTCCAGACTTCACCTTCTCCTTCTCCTTCTTTTACTTCTTCTGATTCACCCTCCAGTCTTCACCTTCTCCTTCTCCTTCTTCTGCTTCTTCTGATTCACCCTCCAGACTTCACCTTCTCCTTCTCCTTCTTCTGATTCTTTTGATTCAGCCTCCAGACTTCATCTTCTCCTTCTCCTTCTTCTGCTTCTTCTGATTCACCCTCCTGACTTCACCCTCTCCTTCTCCTTCTTCTACTTCTTCTGATACACCCTCCTAAATTCACCTTCTCCTTCTCCTTCTTCTGCTTCTTCTGATTCACCCTCCTGACTTCACCTTTTCCTTCTCCTTCTTCTGCTTTTTCTGATTCACCCTCCAGAATTCACCTTCTCCTTCTCCTGCTTCTGCTTCTTCTGATTCACCCTCCAGACTTTACCTTCTTCTTCTCCTTCTTCTGCTTCTTCTGATTCACCCTCCAGACTTCACCTTCTCCTTCTCCTTCATCTACTTCTTCTGATTCACCCTCCAGACTTCATCTTCTCCTTCTCCTTCTTCTGCATCTTCTGATTCACCCTCCAGACTTCACGTTCTCCTTCTCCTTCTTCTGCTTTTTCTGATTCACCCTCCTGACTTCACCTTCTCCTTCTCCTTCTTCTACTTCTTCTGATTCACCCTCCAGACTTCACCTTCTCCTTCTCCTTCTTCTACTTCTTCTGATTCACTCACCAGACTTCACCTTCTCCTTCTCCTTCTTCTGCTTCTTCTGATTCACCCTCCAGACTTCACCTTCTCCTTCTCCTTCTTCTGCTTCTTCTGATTCACCCTCCAGACTTCACCTTCTCCTTCTCCTTCTTCTGCTTCTTTTGATTCACCCTTCAGACTTCACCTTCTTCTTCTCCTTCTTCTGCTTCTTCTGATTCACCCTCCAGACCTCACCTTCTCCTTCTCCTTCTTCAGCTTCTTCTGATTCACCCTCCAGACTTCATCTTCTCCTTCTCCTTCTTTTGCTTCTTCTGATTCACCCTCCAGACTTCACCTTCTCCATCTCCTTCTTCTGCTTCTTCTGATTCACACTCCAGACTTCGCCTTCTTCTTCTCCTTCTTCTACTTCTTCTGATTCACCCTCCAGACTTCACCTTCTCCTTCTCCTTCTTCTACTTCTTCTGATTCTCCCTCCAGTCTTCACCATCTCCTTCTCCTTCTTCTGCGTCTTCTGATTCACCCTCCAGTCTTCACCATCTCCTTCTCCTTCTTCTGCGTCTTCTGATTCACCCTCCAGACTTCACCTTCTCCTTCTCCTTCTTCTGCTTCTCCTGATTCACCCTCCTGACTTCACCTTCTCCTTCTCCTTCTTCTGCTTCTTCTGATTCACCCTCCAGACTTCACCTTCTCCTTCTCCTTCTTCTACTTCTTCTGATTCACCCTCCAGACTTCACCTTCTCCTTCTACTTCTTCTGCTTCTTCTGATTCACCCTCCAGACTTCACCTTCTCTTTTTCCTTCTTCTGCTTCTTCTGATTCACCCTCCAGATTTCACCTTCTCCTTCTCCTTCTTCTGCTTCTTCTGATTCACCCTCCAGACTTCACCTTCTCCTTCTCCTTCTTCTACTTCATCTGATTCACTCTCCAGACTTCATCTTCTCCTTCTCCTTCTTCTGCTTCTTCTGATTCACCCTCCACACTTCACCTTCTCCTTCTCCTTCTTCTGCTTCTTCTGATTCACCCTCCAGACTTCACCTTCTCCTTCTCCTTATTCTACTTCTTCTGATTCACCCTCCAGACTTCACCTTCTCCTTCTCCTTCTTCTGCTTCTTCTGACTCACCCTCCAGACTTCACCTTCTCCTGCTACTTCTCCTGCTTCTTCTGATTCACCCTCCAGACATCACCTTCTCCTTTTCCTTCTTCTGCTTCTTCTGATTCACCCTCCAGATTTCACCTTCTCCTTCTCCTTCTTCTGCTTCTTCTGATTCACCCTCCAGACTTCACCTTCTTCTTCTCCTTCTTCTGCTCCTTCTGCTTCACCCTCCAGACTTCACCTTCTCCTTCTCTTTTTTCTGCTTCTTCTGATTCACCCTCCAGACTTCACCTTCTCCTTCTCCTTCTTCTGATTCTTTTGATTCACCCTCCAGACTTCACCTTCTCCTTCTCCTTCTTCTGCTTCTTCTGATTCACCCTCCTGACTTCACCTTCTCCTTCTCCTTCTTCTACTTCTTCTGATTCACCCTCCTGACTTCACCTTCTCCTTCTCCTTCTTCTACTTCTTCTGCTTCACCCTCCAGACTTCACCTTCTCCTTCTCCTTCTTCTACTTCTTCTGATTCACCCTCCAGACTTCACCTTCTCCTTCTCCTTCTTCTGCTTCTTCTGATTCACCCGCCAGACTTCACCTTCTCCTTCTCCTTAATCTGCTTCTCCTGATTCACCCTCCAGACTTCACCTACTCCTTCTCCTTTTTCTGCTTCTTCTGATTCACCCTCCTGACTTCACCTTCTCCTTCTCCTTCTTCTACTTCTTCTGATTCACCCTCCTGACTTCACCTTCTCCTTCTCCTTCTTCTACTTCTTCTGCTTCACCCTCCAGACTTCACCTTCTCCTTCTCCTTCTTCTACTTCTTCTGATTCACCCTCCAGACTTCACCTTCTCCTTCTCCTTCTTCTACTTCTTCTGATTCACCCTCCAGACTTCACCTTCTCCTTCTCCTTCTTCTGCTTCTTCTGATTCACCCTCCAGACTTCACCTTCTCCTTCTCCTTCTTCCACTTCTTCTGATTCACCCTCCAGACTTCACCTTCTCCTTCTCCTTCTTCTACTTCTCCTGATTCACCCTCCAGACTTCACCTTCTCCTTCTCCTTCTTCTGCTTCTTCTGATTCACCCTCCAGACTTCACCTTCTCCTTCTCCTTATTCTGCTTCTTCTGATTCACCCTCCAGACTTCACCTTCTCCTTCTCCTTCTTCTGCTTCTTCTGATACACCCTCCAGACTTCACCTTCTCCTTCTCCTTCTTCTGCTTCTTCTGACTCACCCTCCAGACTTCACATTCTCCTTCTCCTTCTTCTACTTCTTCTGATACACCCTCCAGACTTCACCTTCTCCTTCTCCTTCTTCTGCTTCTTCTGACTCACCCTCCAGACTTCACCTTCTCCTTCTCCTTCTTCTGCTTCTTCTGATTCACCCTCCAGACTTCACCTTCTCCTTCTCCTTCTTCTACTTCTTCTGATTCACCCTCTAGAGTTCACCTTCTCCTTCTCCTTCTTCTGCTTCTTCTGCTTCACCCTCCAGACTTCACCTTCTCGTTCTCCTTCTTCTGCTTCTTCTGCTGCGCCCTCCTGACTTCACCTTCTCCTTCTCCTTCTTCTGCTTCTTCTGCTTCACCCTCCTGACTTCACTTTCTCCTTCTCCTTCTTCTACTTCTTCTGCTTCACCCCCCTGACTTCACCTTCTCCTTCTCCTTCTTCTGCTTCTTCTGATTCACCCTCCTAACTTCACCTTCTCCTACTCCTTCTTCTGCTTCTTCTGATTCACCCTCCTGACTTCACCTTCTCCTTCTCCTTCTTCTGCTTCTTCTGATTCACCCTCCAGACTTCACCTTCTCCTTCTCCTTCTTCTGCTTCTTCTGATTCACCCTCCAGACTTCAACTTCTCCTTCTCCTTCTTCTACTTCTTCTGATTCACCCTCCAGACTTCACCTTCTCCTTCTCCTTCTTTTACTTCTTCTGATTCACCCTCCAGTCTTCACATTCTCCTTCTCCTTCTTCTGCTTCTTCTGATTCACCCTCCAGACTTCACCTTCTCCTTCTCCTTCTTCTGATTCTTTTGATTCAGCCTCCAGACTTCATCTTCTCCTTCTCCTTCTTCTGCTTCTTCTGATTCACCCTCCTGACTTCACCCTCTCCTTCTCCTTCTTCTACTTCTTCTGATACACCCTCCTGACTTCACCTTCTCCTTCTCCTTCTTCTACTTCTTCTGCTTCATCCTCCAGACTTCACCTTCTCCTTCTCCTTCTTCTACTTCTTCTGATTCACCCTCCAGACTTCACCTTCTCCTTCTCCTTCTTCTGCTTCTTCTGCTTCACCCTCCTGACTTCACCTTCTCCTTCTCCTTCTTCTACTTCTTCTGCTTCACCCCCCTGACTTCACCTTCTCCTTCTCCTTCTTCTGCTTCTTCTGATTCACCCTCCTAAATTCACCTTCTCCTTCTCCTTCTTCTGCTTCTTCTGATTCACCCTCCTGACTTCACCTTCTCCTTCTCCTTCTTCTGCTTTTTCTGATTCACCCTCCAGACTTCACCTTCTCCTTCTCCTTCTTCTGCTTCTTCTGATTCACCCTCCAGACTTCAACTTCTCCTTCTCCTTCTTCTGCTTCTTCTGATTCACCCTCCAGACCTCACCTTCTCCTTCTCCTTCTTCTGCTTCTTCTGATTCACCCTCCAGACTTCATCTTCTCCTTCTCCTTCTTCTGTTTCTTCTGATTCACCCTCCAGACTTCACCTTCTCCTTCTCCTTCTTCTGCTTCTTCTGATTCACCCTCCAGACTTCACCTTCTCCTTCTCCTTCTTCTACTTCTTCTGATACACCCTCCAGACTTCACCTTCTCCTTCTCCTTCTTCTACTTCTTCCGATTCACCCTCCAGTCTTCACCTTCTCCTTCTCCTTCTTCTGCTTCTTCTGATTCACCCTCCAGACTTCACCTTCTCCTTCTCATTATTCTGCTTCTTCTGATTCACCCTCCAGACTTCACCTTCTCATTCTCCTTCTTCTGCTTCTTCTGATTCACCCTCAAGACTTCACCTTCTCCTTCTCCTTCTTCTGCTTCTTCTGACTCACCCTCCAGACTTCACATTCTCCTTCTCCTTCTTCTACTTCTTCTGATTCACCCTCCAGACTTCATCTTCTCCTTCTCCTTCTTCTGCTTCTTCCGATTCACCCTCCAGACTTCACCTTCTCCTTCTCCTTCTTCTGCTTCTTCTGATTCACCCTCCAGACTTCACCTTCTCCTTCTCCTTCTTCTACTTCTTCTGATTCACCCTCTAGACTTCACCTTCTCCTTCTCCTTCTTCTGCTTCTTCTGCTTCACCCTCCAGCCTTCACCTTCTCGTTCTCCTTCTTCTGCTTCTTCTGCTGCGCCCTCCAGACTTCACCTTCTCCTTCTCCTTCTTCTGCTTCTTCTGCTTCACCCTCCTGACTTCACCTTCTCCTTCTCCTTCTTCTACTTCTTCTGCTTCACCCCCCTGACTTCACCTTCTCCTTCTCCTTCTTCTGCTTCTTCTGATTCACTCTCCTAACTTCACCTTCTCCTTCTCCTTCTTCTGCTTCTTCTGATTCACCCTCCTGACTTCACCTTCTCCTTCTCCTTCTTCTGCTTCTTCTGATTCACCCTCCAGACTTCACCTTCTCCTTCTCCTTCTTCTGCTTCTTCTGATTCACCCTCCAGACTTCACCTTCTCCTTCTCCTTCTTCTGCTTCTTCTGATTCACCCTCCAGACCTCACCTTCTCCTTCTCCTTCTTCTACTTCTTCTGATTCACCCTCCAGACTTCATCTTCTCCTTCTCCTTCTTCTGCTTCTTCTGATTCACCCTCCATACTTCACCTTCTCCTTCTCCTTCTTCTGCATCTTCTGATTCACCCTCCAGACTTCACCTTCTCCTTCTCCTTGTTCTACTTCTTCTGATTCACCCTCCAGACTTCACCTTCTCCTTCTCCTTCTTTTACTTCTTCTGATTCACCCTCCAGTCTTCACCTTCTCCTTCTCCTTCTTCTGCTTCTTCTGATTCACCCTCCAGACTTCACCTTCTCCTTCTCCTTCTTCTGATTCTTTTGATTCAGCCTCCAGACTTCATCTTCTCCTTCTCCTTCTTCTGCTTCTTCTGATTCACCCTCCTGACTTCACCCTCTCCTTCTCCTTCTTCTACTTCTTCTGATACACCCTCCTAAATTCACCTTCTCCTTCTCCTTCTTCTGCTTCTTCTGATTCACCCTCCTGACTTCACCTTCTCCTTCTCCTTCTTCTGCTTTTTCTGATTCACCCTCCAGAATTCACCTTCTCCTTCTCCTGCTTCTGCTTCTTCTGATTCACCCTCCAGACTTTACCTTCTTCTTCTCCTTCTTCTGCTTCTTCTCATTCACCCTCCAGACTTCACCTTCTCCTTCTCCTTCATCTACTTCTTCTGATTCACCCTCCAGACTTCATCTTCTCCTTCTCCTTCTTCTGCATCTTTCGATTCACCCTCCAGACTTCACGTTCTCCTTCTCCTTCTTCTGCTTTTTCTGATTCACCCTCCTGACTTCACCTTCTCCTTCTCCTTCTTCTCCTTCTTCTGATTCACCCTCCAGACTTCACCTCCTCCTTCTCCTTCTTCTACTTCTTCTGATTCACTCACCAGACTTCACCTTCTCCTTCTCCTTCTTCTGCTTCTTCTGATTCACCCTCCAGACTTCACCTTCTCCTTCTCCTTCTTCTGCTTCTTCTGATTCACCCTCCAGACTTCACCTTCTCCTTCTCCTTCTTCTGCTTCTTTTGATTCACCCTTCAGACTTCACCTTCTTCTTCTCCTTCTTCTGCTTCTTCTGATTCACCCTCCAGACCTCACCTTCTCCTTCTCCTTCTTCAACTTCTTCTGATTCACCCTCCAGACTTCATCTTCTCCTTCTCCTTCTTTTGCTTCTTCTGATTCACCCTCCAGACTTCACCTTCTCCATCTCCTTCTTCTGCTTCTTCTGATTCACCCTCCAGACTTCGCCTTCTTCTTCTCCTTCTTCTACTTCTTCTGATTCACCCTCCAGACTTCACCTTCTCCTTCTCCTTCTTCTACTTCTTCTGATTCACCCTCCAGTCTTCACCATCTCCTTCTCCTTCTTCTGCGTCTTCTGATTCACCCTCCAGTCTTCACCATCTCCTTCTCCTTCTTCTGCGTCTTCTGATTCACCCTCCAGACTTCACCTTCTCCTTCTCCTTCTTCTGCTTCTCCTGATTCACCCTCCTGACTTCACCTTCTCCTTCTCCTTCTTCTGCTTCTTCTGATTCACCCTCCAGACTTCACCTTCTCCTTCTCCTTCTTCTACTTCTTCTGATTCACCCTCCAGACTTCACCTTCTCCTTCTACTTCTTCTGCTTCTTCTGATTCACCCACCAGACTTCACCTTCTCTTTTTCCTTCTTCTGCTTCTTCTGATTCACCCTCCAGATTTCACCTTCTCCTTCTCCTTCTTCTGCTTCTTCTGATTCACCCTCCAGACTTCACCTTCTCCTTCTCCTTCTTCTACTTCTTCTGATTCACCCTCCAGACTTCATCTTCTCCTTCTCCTTCTTCTGCTTCTTCTGATTCACCCTCCACACTTCACCTTCTCCTTCTCCTTCTTCTGCTTCTTCTGATTCACCCTCCAGACTTCACCTTCTCCTTCTCCTTATTCTACTTCTTCTGATTCACCCTCCAGACTTCACCTTCTCCTTCTCCTTCTTCTGCTTCTTCTGACTCACCCTCCAGACTTCACCTTCTCCTGCTACTTCTCCTGCTTCTTCTGATTCACCCTCCAGACATCACCTTCTCCTTTTCCTTCTTCTGCTTCTTCTGATTCACCCTCCAGATTTCACCTTCTCCTTCTCCTTCTTCTGCTTCTTCTGATTCACCCTCCAGACTTCACCTTCTCCTTCTCCTTCTTCTGCTCCTTCTGCTTCACCCTCCAGACTTCACCTTCTCCTTCTCTTTTTTCTGCTTCTTCTGATTCACCCTCCAGACTTCACCTTCTCCTTCTCCTTCTTCTGATTCTTTTGATTCACCCTCCAGACTTCACCTTCTCCTTCTCCTTCTTCTGCTTCTTCTGATTCACCCTCCTGACTTCACCTTCTCCTTCTCCTTCTTCTACTTCTTCTGATTCACCCTCCTGACTTCACCTTCTCCTTCTCCTTCTTCTACTTCTTCTGCTTCACCCTCCAGACTTCACCTTCTCCTTCTCCTTCTTCTACTTCTTCTGATTCACCCTCCAGACTTCACCTTCTCCTTCTCCTTCTTCTGCTTCTTCTGATTCACCCGCCAGACTTCACCTTCTCCTTCTCCTTAATCTGCTTCTCCTGATTCACCCTCCAGACTTCACCTTCTCCTTCTTCTTTTTCTGCTTCTTCTGATTCACCCTCCTGACTTCACCTTCTCCTTCTCCTTCTTCTACTTCTTCTGATTCACCCTCCTGACTTCACCTTCTCCTTCTCCTTCTTCTACTTCTTCTGCTTCACCCTCCAGACTTCACCTTCTCCTTCTCCTTCTTCTACTTCTTCTGATTCACCCTCCAGACTTCACCTTCTCCTTCTCCTTCTTCTACTTCTTCTGATTCACCCTCCAGACTTCACCTTCTCCTTCTCCTTCTTCTGCTTCTTCTGATTCACCCTCCAGACTTCACCTTCTCCTTCTCCTTCTTCCACTTCTTCTGATTCACCCTCCAGACCTCACCTTCTCCTTCTCCTTCTTCAACTTCTTCTGATTCACCCTCCAGACTTCATCTTCTCCTTCTCCTTCTTTTGCTTCTTCTGATTCACCCTCCAGACTTCACCTTCTCCATCTCCTTCTTCTGCTTCTTCTGATTCACCCTCCAGACTTCGCCTTCTTCTTCTCCTTCTTCTACTTCTTCTGATTCACCCTCCAGACTTCACCTTCTCCTTCTCCTTCTTCTACTTCTTCTGATTCACCCTCCAGTCTTCACCATCTCCTTCTCCTTCTTCTGCGTCTTCTGATTCACCCTCCAGTCTTCACCATCTCCTTCTCCTTCTTCTGCGTCTTCTGATTCACCCTCCAGACTTCACCTTCTCCTTCTCCTTCTTCTGCTTCTCCTGATTCACCCTCCTGACTTCACCTTCTCCTTCTCCTTCTTCTGCTTCTTCTGATTCACCCTCCAGACTTCACCTTCTCCTTCTCCTTCTTCTACTTCTTCTGATTCACCCTCCAGACTTCACCTTCTCCTTCTACTTCTTCTGCTTCTTCTGATTCACCCACCAGACTTCACCTTCTCTTTTTCCTTCTTCTGCTTCTTCTGATTCACCCTCCAGATTTCACCTTCTCCTTCTCCTTCTTCTGCTTCTTCTGATTCACCCTCCAGACTTCACCTTCTCCTTCTCCTTCTTCTACTTCTTCTGATTCACCCTCCAGACTTCATCTTCTCCTTCTCCTTCTTCTGCTTCTTCTGATTCACCCTCCACACTTCACCTTCTCCTTCTCCTTCTTCTGCTTCTTCTGATTCACCCTCCAGACTTCACCTTCTCCTTCTCCTTATTCTACTTCTTCTGATTCACCCTCCAGACTTCACCTTCTCCTTCTCCTTCTTCTGCTTCTTCTGACTCACCCTCCAGACTTCACCTTCTCCTGCTACTTCTCCTGCTTCTTCTGATTCACCCTCCAGACATCACCTTCTCCTTTTCCTTCTTCTGCTTCTTCTGATTCACCCTCCAGATTTCACCTTCTCCTTCTCCTTCTTCTGCTTCTTCTGATTCACCCTCCAGACTTCACCTTCTCCTTCTCCTTCTTCTGCTCCTTCTGCTTCACCCTCCAGACTTCACCTTCTCCTTCTCTTTTTTCTGCTTCTTCTGATTCACCCTCCAGACTTCACCTTCTCCTTCTCCTTCTTCTGATTCTTTTGATTCACCCTCCAGACTTCACCTTCTCCTTCTCCTTCTTCTGCTTCTTCTGATTCACCCTCCTGACTTCACCTTCTCCTTCTCCTTCTTCTACTTCTTCTGATTCACCCTCCTGACTTCACCTTCTCCTTCTCCTTCTTCTACTTCTTCTGCTTCACCCTCCAGACTTCACCTTCTCCTTCTCCTTCTTCTACTTCTTCTGATTCACCCTCCAGACTTCACTTTCTCCTTCTCCTTCTTCTGCTTCTTCTGATTCACCCGCCAGACTTCACCTTCTCCTTCTCCTTAATCTGCTTCTCCTGATTCACCCTCCAGACTTCACCTTCTCCTTCTTCTTTTTCTGCTTCTTCTGATTCACCCTCCTGACTTCACCTTCTCCTTCTCCTTCTTCTACTTCTTCTGATTCACCCTCCTGACTTCACCTTCTCCTTCTCCTTCTTCTACTTCTTCTGCTTCACCCTCCAGACTTCACCTTCTCCTTCTCCTTCTTCTACTTCTTCTGATTCACCCTCCAGACTTCACCTTCTCCTTCTCCTTCTTCTACTTCTTCTGATTCACCCTCCAGACTTCACCTTCTCCTTCTCCTTCTTCTGCTTCTTCTGATTCACCCTCCAGACTTCACCTTCTCCTTCTCCTTCTTCCACTTCTTCTGATTCACCCTCCAGACTTCACCTTCTCCTTCTCCTTCTTCTACTTCTCCTGATTCACCCTCCAGACTTCACCTTCTCCTTCTCCTTCTTCTACTTCTTCTGATTCATCCTCCAGACTTCACCTTCTCCTTCTCTTTCTTCTGCTTCTTCTGATTCACCCTCCAGACTTCACCTTCTCCTTCTCCTTCTTCTGATTTTTTTATTCACCCTCCAGACTTCACGTCTCCTTCTCCTTCTTCTGCTTTTTCTGATTCACCCTCCTGACTTCACCTTCTCCTTCTCCTTCTTCTACTTCTTCTGATTCACCCTCCAGACTTCACCTTCTCCTTCTTCTACTTCTTCTGATTCACCCACCAGACTTCACCTTCTCCTTCTCCTTCTTCTGCTTCTTCTGATTCACCCTCCAGACTTCACCTTCTCCTTCTCCTTCTTCTGCTTCTTCTGATTCACCCTCCAGACTTCACCTTCTCCTTCTCCTTCTTCTGCTTCTTTTGATTCACCCTTCAGACTTCACCTTCTTCTTCTCCTTCTTCTGCTTCTTCTGATTCACCCTCCAGACCTCACCTTCTCCTTCTCCTTCTTCAACTTCTTCTGATTCACCCTCCAGACTTCATCTTCTCCTTCTCCTTCTTTTGCTTCTTTTGATTCACCCTCCAGACTTCACCTTCTCCATCTCCTTCTTCTGCTTCTTCTGATTCACCCTCCAGACTTCGCCTTCTCCTTCTCCTTCTTCTACTTCTTCTGATTCACCCTCCAGACTTCACCTTCTCCTTCTCCTTCTTCTACTTCTTCTGATTCACCCTCCAGTCTTCACCATCTCCTTCTCCTTCTTCTGCGTCTTCTGATTCACCCTCCAGACTTCACCTTCTCCTTCTCCTTCTTCTGCTTCTCCTGATTCACCCTCCTGACTTCACCTTCTCCTTCTCCTTCTTCTGCTTCTTCTGATTCACCCTCCAGACTTCACATAAGAACATAAGAACATAAGAAATAGGAGCAGGAGTAGGCCAATCGGCCCCTCGAGCCTGCTCCACCATTCAATAAGTTCATGGCTGATCTGATCCTAACCTCAAATCTTCTATCACTCTGCATCCCCCCGAACCCATGTGATCTCCCGGGAGAGGCGAAAAACCAGATAAAGACCCAATGCCCAATTTGGGAGAAAAAAATCTGGGAAATTCCTCTCCGACCCATCTAGGCGATCGAAATTCTTCCAGGAGATCACTCTGTCCCTATATTTTCTGCAGTACTTACCTTCTGTAAAGGCGATCTCCACCCCAGCCAGGAACAGTAATAAAACCATCTCCTGAAATCTAACAGAATTAGACACAGTAGGAGCAGAACAAGGCTACACGGCCCCTGGGCCCGCTCCACTACCCACAGGGCCATGACCATTCCGAACCCAGACTCATGTCCAATTTCCTGCCCGCTCCCCGTAACCCTTTATTCCCTTTACTTCTAGGAAACTATCTATTTCTGTTTTAAATTTATTTAATGATGTAGCTTCCACAGCTTTCTGGGGCAGCAAATTCCACAAACCTACCACCCTCTGAGTGAAGAAGTTTCTCCTCATCTCAGTTTTGAATGAGCAGCCCCTTATTTTAAGATTATGCCCCCTAGTTCTAGTTTCACCCATCATTGGGAACATCCTCACCGCATCCACCCGATCAAGCCCCTTCACAATCTTATATGTTTCAATAAGATCGCCTCTCATTCTTCTGAACTCCAATGAGTAGAGTCCCAATCTACTCAACCTCTCCTCATATGACCACCCCCTCATCCCCGGGATTAACCGAGTGAACCTTCTTTGTACTGACTCGAGAGCAAGTATGTCTTTTCTTAAGTATGGACACTAAAACTGTATGCAGTATTCCAGGTGCGGCCTCACCAATACCTTGTACAACTGCAGCAATACCTCCCTGTTTTTATATTCCAACCCCCTAGCAATAAAAGCCAACATTCCATTGGCCTTCTTAATCACTTGCTGCACCTGCATACTAACTTTTTGTGTTTCGTGCACCAGGACCCCCAGATCCCTTTGTACTACAGTACTTTCCAGTTTCTTGCCATTAAATAATAACTTGCTCTATGATTTTTCCTGCCAAATTGCATAACCTCACACTTTCCAGTATTGTATTCCATCTGCCAAATCTCTGCCCACTTACTTAGCCTGTCTATGTCCCTTTGAAGGTTCTTTATGTCCTCCTCACTCATTACTTTCCCTCCCATCTTTGTATCATCTGCAAACTTTGATATGTTACACTCGGTCCCCTCCTCCAAATCGTTAATATAGATTGTAAAGAGTTGGGGACCCAGCACTGACCCCTGCGGAACACCACTAGTTACTGGTTGCCAATCTGAGAACGAACCATTTATCCCAACTCTCTGCTTTCTGTTAGAGAGCCAATCCTCCACCCACGCCAGAATATTACCCCCAATCCCGTGATTTTTTATCTTGAGCGATAATCTTTTGTGTGGCACCTTGTCAAATGCCTTTTGGAAGTCTAAATACACTACGTCCACTGGTTCCCCTTTATCCACCCTGTATGTTACTTCCTCAAAAAACTCAAGCAAATTTGTTAAACATGACTTCCCCTTCATGAAACCATGCTGAGTTTGCCCTATTAAATTATGTTTATCCAAATGTCCCGTTACTGTCTCCTTAATAATGGACTCTAACATTTTACCAACCACAGATGTTAGGCTAACAGGTCTATAGTTTCCAACCTTTTGCCTACTACCCTTTTTAAATAAGGGTGTTACATTAGCAGTTTTCCAATCTGCTGGGACCTTTGCTGAGTCCAGTGAGTTTTGGAAAATTATTACCAATGCATCCACAATCCCTACCGCTACTTCTCTCAAGACCCTGGGATGCAAGCCATCAGGTCCAGGGGATTTATCCGCCTTGAGTCCCATTATTTTACCAAGTACCACTTCCTTAGTGATTTTAATCGTATTTAGTTCCTCCCCCCCTAGAGCCCCCTGTTTGTCCAGTGTTGGGATATTCTTAGTGTCCTCTACTGTCAAGACTGATACAAAATAATTGTTCAGTGTTTTTGCCATCTCCATGTTTCCCACCATTAATTTCCCGGTCTCATCCTCTAAGGGACCAACATTTACTTTAGCCACCCTTTTTCTTTTTATATAACTATAGAAACTTTTACTATCTGTTTTTATATTTTTTGCTAATTTACTTTCATAATCTATCTTCCCTTTCTTAATCAATCTTTTTGTTATTTTTTGCTGTCTTTTAAAGACTTCCCAATCTTCCATCCTCCCACTAGATTTGGCTACCTTATATGCCCTTGTTTTTAGTTGGATACTATCCTTAATTACTTTACTTAGCCACGGATGGCTATCTTTTCTTTTACACCCTTTTTTCCTCAGTGGAATATATTTTTTTTGGAAGTTGTAAAATAACTCCTTAAATGTACACCACTGGTCATGTACCGTCTTACCCTTTAATCTATTTTCCCAGTCCACTCTAATTAATTCCGCTCTCATACCTTCATAGTCTCCTTTATTCAAGCTCAGCACGCTTGTTTGAGATCCAACCTTCTCACCCTCTAATTGAATATGGAACTCAACCATGTTATGGTCACTCATTCCAAGGGGATCCTTTACTAGGACATTTTTAATTAATCCTGTCTCATTACACAGGACCAAATCTAAGGTTGCTTACCCCCTGGTCGGTTCAGTTACATACTGCTCAAGAAACCCATCCCTAATACACTCAATGAACTCTTCCTCAAGGCTGCTCTGCCCAATTTGATTTGTCCAGTTAATATGATAATTAAAATCCCCCATAATTATAGCTGTTCCCTTATTACAAGCCTCAACTATTTCCTGATTAATACTTCGTCCAACAGAGTTGCAACTGTTCGGAGGCCTATAGACTACACCCACTAGTGTTTTTTTCCCCTTATTATTCCTTACCTCCACCCAAACTGTTTCACTATCCTGCTCCTTTGACCCAATATCATTTCTCTGTATTATGGTGATTACTTCCTTTATTAACATAGCCACCCCACCTCGTCTCCCTTCCTGCCTGTCCTTCCTGATTGTTAAATAACCTGGTATGTTTAATTCCCAGTCATGGTCACCCTGCAGCCATGTTTCTGTAATGGCCACAAGATCATACCCATATGTCATTATTTGTGCCGTTAACACATTCATTTTGTTACGAATGCTACGTGCATTCAGATAAAGAACTTTCAAATATGTTTTGTAACACTTAGTTCCTGTTTTTTCCCTTTTTAGTACTTTACTTTTTACTCCATACCTTCTGTCCCTTCCTGACACATTCTGTTTTTTAATTCCCCCACTGCTACCTAAGTCTATGACCTTCTCTGTTGTCATTTCTATTATTTGCTCTCTAGAAACCTCCCCCCCACTAATTAGTTTAAAGCCCTCACCTTCTCCTTCTCCTTCTTCTACTTCTTCTGATTCACCCTCCAGACTTCACCTTCTCCTTCTACTTCTTCTGCTTCTTCTGATTCACCCTCCAGACTTCACCTTCTCTTTTTCCTTCTTCTGCTTCTTCTGATTCACCCTCCAGATTTCACCTTCTCCTTCTCCTTCTTCTGCTTCTTCTGATTCACCCTCCAGACTTCACCTTCTCCTTCTCCTTCTTCTACTTCTTCTGATTCACCCTCCAGACTTCATCTTCTCCTTCTCCTTCTTCTGCTTCTTCTGATTCACCCTCCACACTTCACCTTCTCCTTCTCCTTCTTCTGCTTCTTCTGATTCACCCTCCAGACTTCACCTTCTCCTTCTCCTTCTTCTACTTCTTCTGATTCACCCTCCAGACTTCACCTTCTCCTTCTCCTTCTTCTACTTCTTCTGATTCACCCTCCAGACTTCACCTTCTCCTTCTCCTTCTTCTACTTCTTCTGCTTCTCCCTCCAGACTTCACCTTCTCCTTCTCCTTCTTCTGCTTCTTCTGATTCAACCTCCAGACTTCACCTTCTCCTTCTCCTTCTTCTACTTCTTCTGATTCACCCTCCAGACTTCACCTTCTCCTTCTCCTTCTTCTACTTCTTCTGATTCACCCTCCAGACTTCACCTTCTCCTTCTCCTTCTTCTACTTCTTATGATTCACCCTCCTGACTTCACCTTCTCCTTCTCCTTCTTCTGCTTCTTCTGCTTCACCCTCCAGACTTCACCTTCTCCTTCTCCTTCTTCTGCTTCTTCTGCTTCACCCTCCAGACTTCATCTTCTCCTTCTCCTTCTTCTGCTTCTTCTGCTTCACCCTCCTGACTTCACCTTCTCCTTCTCCTTCTTCTACTTCTTCTGATTCACCATCCAGACTTCACCTTCTCCTTCTCCTTCTTCTGCTTCTTCTGCTTCACCCTCCAGACTTCACCTTCTCCTTCTCCTTCTTCTGTTTCTTCTGCTTCGCCCTCCAGACTTCACCTTCTCCTTCTCCTTCTTCTACTTCTTCTGCTTCACCCTCCAGACTTCACCTTCTCCTTCTCCTTCTTCTGCTTCTTCTGCTTCACCCTCCTGACTTCACCTTCTCCTTCTCCTTCTTCTACTTCTTCTGATTCACCCTCCAGACTTCACCTTCTCCTTCTCCTTCTTCTTCTTCTTCTGCTTCACCCTCCAGACTTCACCTTCTCGTTCTCCTTCTTCTGCTTCTTCTGCTGCGCCCTCCAGACTTCACCTTCTCCTTCTCCTTCTTCTGCTTCTTCTGCTTCACCCTCCTGACCTCACCTTCTCCTTCTCCTTCTCCTTCTTCTACTTCTTCTGATTCACCCTCCAGACTTCACCTTCTCCTTCTCCTTCTTCGGCTTCTTCTGATTCACCCTCCAGACTTCACATTCTCCTTCTCCTTCTTCTACTTCTTCTGATTCACCCTCGAGACTTCATCTTCTCCTTCTCCTTCTTCTGCTTCTTCTGATTCACCCTCCAGACTTCACCTTCTCCTTCTCCTTCTTCTGCTTCTTCTGATTCACCCTCCAGACTTCACCTTCTCCTTCTCCTTCTTCTACTTCTTCTGATGCACCCTCTAGACTTCAACTTCTCCTTCTCCTTCTTCTGCTTCTTCTGATTCACCCTCCTGACTTCACCTTCTCCTTCTCTTTCTTCTGCTTCTTCTGATTCACCCTCCAGACTTCACCTTCTCCTTCTCCTTCTTCTGCTTCTTCTGATTCACCCTCCAGACTTCACCTTCTCCTTCTCCTTCTTCTGCTTCTTCTGATTCACCCTCCAGACCTCACCTTCTCCTTCTCCTTCTTCTACTTCTTCTGATTCACCCTCCAGACTTCATCTTCTCCTTCTCCTTCTTCTGCTTCTTCTGATTCACCCTCCAGACTTCACCTTCTCCTTCTCCTTCTTCTGCTTCTTCTGATTCACCCTCCAGACTTCACCTTCTCCTTCTCCTTCTTCTACTTCTTCTGATTCACCCTCCAGACTTCACCTTCTCCTTCTCCTTCTTTTACTTCTTCTGATTCAACCTCCAGTCTTCACCTTCTCCTTCTCCTTCTTCTGCTTCTTCTGATTCACCCTCCAGACTTCACCTTCTCCTTCTCCTTCTTCTGATTCTTTTGATTCACCCTCCAGACTTCACCTTCTCCTTCTCCTTCTTCTGCTTCTTCTGATTCACCCTCCTGACTTCACCCTCTCCTTCTCCTTCTTCTACTTCTTCTGATTCACCCTCCTGACTTCACCTTCTCCTTCTCCTTCTTCTACTTCTTCTGCTTCACCCTCCAGACTTCACCTTCTCCTTCTCCATCTTCTACTTCTTCTGATTCACCCTCCAGACTTCACCTTCTTCTTTTCCTTCTTCTGCTTCTTCTGATTCTCCCTCCAGACTTCACCTTCTCCTTCACCTTATTCTGCTTCTTCTGATTCACCCGCCAGACTTCACCTTCTCCTTCTCCTTATTCTGCTTCTTCTGATTCACCCTCCAGACTTCACCTTCTCCTTCTCCTTCTTCTGCTTCTTCTGATTCACCCTCCAGACTTTACCTTCTCCTTCTCCTTCTTCTGCTTCTTCTGATTCACCCTCCAGACTTCACCTTCTCCTTCTCCTTCATCTACTTCTTCTGATTCACCCTCCTGACTTCACCTTCTCCTTCTCCTTCTTCTGCTTCTTCTGATTCACCCTCCAGACTTCACCTTCTCCTTCTCCTTCTTCTTCTTCTTCTGATTCACCCTCCTGACTTCACCTTCTCCTTCTCCTTCTTCTGCTTCTTCTGCTTGACCCTCCAGACTTCACCTTCTCCTTCTCCTTCTTCTGCTTCTTCTGCTTCACCCTCCAGACTTCACCTTCTCCTTCTCCTTCTTCTGCTTCTTCTGCTTCACCCTCCTGACTTCACCTTCTCCTTCTGCTTCTTCTACTTCTTCTGATTCACCCTCCAGACTTCACCTTCTCCTTCTCCTTCTTCGGCTTCTTCTGATTCACCCTCCAGACTTCACATTCTCCTTCTCCTTCTTCTACTTCTTCTGATTCACCCTCGAGACTTCATCTTCTCCTTCTCCTTCTTATGCTTCTTCTGATTCACCCTCCAGACTTCACCTTCTCCTTCTCCTTCTTCTGCTTCATCTGATTCACCCACCAGACTTCACCTTCTCCTTCTCCTACTTCTACTTCTTCTGATTCACCCTCTAGACTTCAACTTCTCCTTCTCCTTCTTCTGCTTCTTCTGCTTCACCCTCCAGACTTCACCTTCTCGTTCTCCTTCTTCTGCTTCTTCTGCTGCGCCCTCCAGACTTCACCTTCTCCTTCTCCTTCTTCTGCTTCTTCTGCTTCACCCTCCTGACTTCACCTTCTCCTTCTCCTTCTTCTACTTCTTCTGCTTCACCCCCCTGACTTCACCTTCTCCTTCTCCTTCTTCTGCTTCTTCTGATTCACCCTCCTAACTTCACCTGCTCCTTCTCCTTCTTCTGCTTCTTCTGATTCACCCTCCTGACTTCACCTTCTCCTTCTCCTTCTTCTGCTTCTTCTGATTCACCCTCCAGACTTCACCTTCTCCTTCTCCTTCTTCTGCTTCTTCTGATTCACCCTCCAGACTTCACCTTCTCCTTCTCCTTCTTCTGCTTCTTCTGATTCACCCTCCAGACCTCACCTTCTCCTTCTCCTTCTTCTTCTTCTTCTGATTCACACTCCAGACTTCATCTTCTCCTTCTCCTTCTTCTGCTTCTTCTGATTCACCCTCCAGACTTCACCTTCTCCTTCTCCTTCTTCTGCTTCTTCTGATTCACCCTCCAGACTTCACCTTCTCCTTCTCCTTCTTCTACTTCTTCTGATTCACCCTCCAGACTTCACCTTCTCCTTCTCCTTCTTTTACTTCTTCTGATTCAACCTCCAGTCTTCACCTTCTCCTTCTCCTTCTTCTGCTTCTTCTGATTCACCCTCCAGACTTCACCTTCTCCTTCTCCTTCTTCTGATTCTTTTGATTCACCCTCCAGACTTCACCTTCTCCTTCTCCTTCTTCTGCTTCTTCTGATTCACCCTCCTGACTTCACCTTCTCCTTCTCCTTCTTCTACTTCTTCTGCTTCACCCTCCAGACTTCACCTTCTCCTTCTCCATCTTCTACTTCTTCTGATTCACCCTCCAGACTTCACCTTCTCCTTCTCCTACTTCTGCTTCTTCTGATTCACCCTCCAGACTTCACCTTCTCCTTCTCCTTATTCTGCTTCTTCTGATTCACCCGCCAGACTTCACCTTCTCCTTCTCCTTATTCTGCTTCTTCTGATTCACCCTCCAGACTTCACCTTCTCCTTCTCCTTCTTCTGCTTCTTCTGATTCACCCTCCAGACTTTACCTTCTCCTTCTCCTTCTTCTGCTTCTTCTGATTCACCCTCCAGACTTCACCTTCTCCTTCTCCTTCATCTACTTCTTCTGATTCACCCTCCAGACTTCATCTTCTCCTTCTCCTTCTTCTGCTTCTTCTGATTCACCCTCCAGACTTCACCTTCTCCTCCTCCTTCTTCTGCTTTTTCTGATTCACCCTCCTGACTTCACCTTCTCCTTCTCCTTCTTCTACTTCTTCTGATTCACGCTCCAGACTTCACCTTCTCCTTCTCCTTCTTCTACTTCTTCTGATTCACCCACCAGACTTCACCTTCTCCTTCTCCTTCTTCTGCTTCTTCTGATTCACCCTCCAGACTTCACCTTCTCCTTCTCCTTCTTCTGCTTCTTCTGATTCACCCTCCAGACTTCATCTTCCCCTTCTCCTTCTTCTGCTTCTTTTGATTCACCCTTCAGACTTCACCTTCTCCTTCTCCTTCTTCTGCTTCTTCTGATTCACCCTCCAGACCTCACCTTCTCCTTCTCCTTCTTCAACTTCTTCTGATTCACCCTCCAGACTTCATCTTCTCCTTCTCCTTCTTTTGCTTCTTCTGATTCACCCTCCAGACTTCACCTTCTCCTTCTCCTTCTTCTGCTTCTTCTGATTCACCCTCCAGACTTCGCCTTCTCCTTCTCCTTCTTCTACTTCTTCTGATTCACCCTCCAGACTTCACCTTCTCCTTCTCCTTCTTCTACTTCTTCTGATTCACCCTCCAGTCTTCACCTTCTCCTTCTCCTTCTTCTGCGTCTTCTGATTCACCGTCCAGACTTCACCTTCTCCTTCTCCTTCTTCTGCTTCTCCTGATTCACCCTCCTGACTTCACCTTCTCCTTCTCCTTCTTCTGCTTCTTCTGATTCACCCTCCAGACTTCACCTTCTCCTTCTCCTTCTTCTACTTCTTCTGATTCACCCTCCAGACTTTACCTTCTCCTTCTACTTTTTCTGCTTCTTCTGATTCACCCTCCAGACTTCACCTTCTCTTTTTCCTTCTTCTGCTTCTTCTGATTCACCCTCCAGATTTCACCTTCTCCTTCTCCTTCTTCTGCTTCTTCTGATTCACCCTCCAGACTTTACCTTCTCCTTCTCCTTCTTCTGCTTCTTCTGATTCACCCTCCAGACTTCACCTTCTCCTTCTCCTTCATCTACTTCTTCTGATTCACCCTCCAGACTTCATCTTCTCCTTCTCCTTCTTCTGCTTCTTCTGATTCACCCTCCAGACTTCACCTTCTCCTTCTCCTTCTTCGGCTTCTTCTGATTCACCCTCCAGACTTCACATTCTCCTTCTCCTTCTTCTACTTCTTCTGATTCACCCTCGAGACTTCATCTTCTGCTTCTCCTTCTTCTGCTTCTTCTGATTCACCCTCCAGACTTCACCTTCTCCTTCTCCTTCTTCTGCTTCTTCTGATTCACCCTCCAGACTTCACCTTCTCCTTCTCCTTCTTCTACTTCTTCTGATTCACCCTCTAGACTTCAACTTCTCCTTCTCCTTCTTCTGCTTCTGCTTCACCCTCCAGACTTCACCTTCTCGTTCTCCTTCTTCTGCTTCTTCTGCTGCGCCCTCCAGACTTCACCTTCTCCTTCTCCTTCTTCTGCTTCTTCTGCTTCACCCTCCTGACTTCACCTTCTCCTTCTCCTTCTTCTACTTCTTCTGCTTCACCCCCCTGACTTCACCTTCTCCTTCTCCTTCTTCTGCTTCTTCTGATTCACCCTCCTAACTCCACCTTCTCCTTCTCCTTCTTCTGCTTCTTCTGATTCACCCTCCTGACTTCACCTTCTCCTTCTCCTTCTTCTGCTTCTTCTGATTCACCCTCCAGACTTCACCTTCTCCTTCTCCTTCTTCTGCTTCTTCTGATTCACCCTCCAGACCTCACCTTCTCCTTCTCCTTCTTCTACTTCTTCTGATTCACCCTCCGGACTTCATCTTCTCCTTCTCCTTCTTCTGCTTCTTCTGATACACCCTCCAGACTTCACCTTCTCCTTCTCCTTCTTCTGCTTCTTCTGATTCACCCTCCAGACTTCACCTTCTCCTTCTCCTTCTTCTACTTCTTCTGATTCACCCTCCAGACTTCACCTTCTCCTTCTCCTTCTTTTACTTCTTCTGATTCAACCTCCAGTCTTCACCTTCTCCTTCTCCTTCTTCTGCTTCTTCTGATTCACCCTCCAGACTTCACCTTCTCCTTCTCCTTCTTCTGATTCTTTTGATTCACCCTCCAGACTTCACCTTCTCCTTCTCCTTCTTCTGCTTCTTCTGATTCACCCTCCTGACTTCACCCTCTCCTTCTCCTACTTCTACTTCTTTTGATTCACCCTCCTGACTTCACCTTCTCCTTCTCCTTCTTCTACTTCTTCTGCTTCACCCTCCAGACTTCACCTTCTCCTTCTCCTTCTTCTGCTTCTTCTGATTCACCCTCCAGACTTTACCTTCTCCTTCTCCTTCTTCTGCTTCTTCTGATTCACCCTCCAGACTTCACCTTCTCCTTCTCCTTCATCTACTTCTTCTGATTCACCCTCCTGACTTCACCTTCTCCTTCTCCTTCTTCTGCTTCTTCTGATTCACCCTCCAGACTTCACCTTCTCCTTCTCCTTCTTCTGCTTCTTCTGATTCACCCTCCTGACTTCACCTTCTCCTTCTCCTTCTTCTGCTTCTTCTGCTTCACCCTCCAGACTTCACCTTCTCCTTCTCCTTCTTCTGCTTCTTCTGCATCACCCTCCAGACTTCACCTTCTCCTTCTCCTTCTTCTGCTTCTTCTGCTTCACCCTCCTGACTTCACCTTCACCTTCTCCTTCTTCTACTTCTTCTGATTCACCCTCCAGACTTCACCTTCTCCTTCTCCTTCTTCGGCTTCTTCTGATTCACCCTCCAGACTTCACATTCTCCTTCTCCTTCTTCTACTTCTTCTGATTCACCCTCGAGACTTCATCTTCTCCTTCTCCTTCTTCTGCTTCTTCTGCTTCACCCTCCAGACTTCACCTTCTCCTTCTCCTTCTTCTGCTTCTTCTGCATCACCCTCCAGACTTCACCTTCTCCTTCTCCTTCTTCTGCTTCTTCTGATTCACCCTCCTGACTTCACCTTCTCCTTCTCCTTCTTCTACTTCTTCTGCTTCACCCCCCTGACTTCACCTTCTCCTTCTCCTTCTTCTGCTTCTTCTGATTCACCCTCCTAACTTCACCTGCTCCTTCTCCTACTTCTGCTTCTTCTGATTCACCCTCCTGACTTCACCTTCTCCTTCTCCTTCTTCTGCTTCTTCTGATTCACCCTCCAGACTTCACCTTCTCCTTCTCCTTCTTCTGCTTCTTCTGATTGACCCTCCAGACTTCACCTTCTCCTTCTCCTTCTTCTGCTTCTTCTGATTCACCCTCCAGACCTCACCTTCTCCTTCTCCTTCTTCTTCTTCTTCTGCTTCACCCTCCAGACTTCATCTTCTCCTTCTCCTTCTTCTGCTTCTTCTGATTCACCCTCCAGACTTTACCTTCTCCTTCTCCTTCTTTTACTTCTTCTGATTCACCCTCCAGACTTCACCTTCACCTTCTCCTTCTTCTGCTTCTTCTGATTCACCCTCCTAACTTCACCTGCTCCTTCTCCTACTTCTGCTTCTTCTGATTCACCCTCCTGACTTCACCTTCTCCTTCTCCTTCTTCTGCTTCTTCTGATTCACCCTCCAGACTTCACCTTCTCCTTCTCCTTCTTCTGCTTCTTCTGATTGACCCTCCAGACTTCACCTTCTCCTTCTCCTTCTTCTGCTTCTTCTGATTCACCCTCCAGACTTCACCTTCTCCTTCTCCTTCTTCTGATTCTTTTGATTCACCCTCCAGACTTCACCTTCTCCTTCTCCTTCTTCTGCTTCTTCTGATTCACCCTCCTGACTTCACCCTCTCCTTCTCCTTCTTCTACTTCTTCTGATTCACCCTCCTGACTTCACCTTCTCCTTCTCCTTCTTCTACTTCTTCTGCTTCACCCTCCAGACTTCACCTTCTCCTTCTCCATCTTCTACTTCTTCTGATTCACCCTCCAGACTTCACCTTCTCCTTCTCCTTCTTCTGCTTCTTCTGATTCACCCTCCAGACTTCACCTTCTCCTTCTCCTTATTCTGCTTCTTCTGATTCACCCGCCAGACTTCACCTTCTCCTTCTCCTTATTCTGCTTCTTCTGATTCACCCTCCAGACTTCACCTTCTCCTTCTCCTTCTTCTGCTTCTTCTGATTCACCCTCCAGACTTTACCTTCTCCTTCTCCTTCTTCTGCTTCTTCTGATTCACCCTCCAGACTTCACCTTCTCCTTCTCCTTCATCTACTTCTTCTGATTCACCCTCCAGACTTCATCTTCTCCTTCTCCTTCTTCTGCTTCTTCTGATTCACCCTCCAGACTTCACCTTCTCCTCCTCCTTCTTCTGCTTTTTCTGATTCACCCTCCTGACTTCACCATCTCCTTCTCCTTCTTCTACTTCTTCTGATTCACCCTCCAGACTTCACCTTCTCCTTCTCCTTATTCTACTTCTTCTGATTCACCCACCAGACTTCACCTTCTCCTTCTCCTTCTTCTGCTTCTTCTGATTCACCCTCCAGACTTCACCTTCTCCTTCTCCTTCTTCTGCTTCTTCTGATTCACCCTCCAGACTTCATCTTCCCCTTCTCCTTCTTCTGCTTCTTTTGATTCACCCTTCAGACTTCACCTTCTCCTTCTCCTTCTTCTGCTTCTTCTGATTCACCCTCCAGACCTCACCTTCTCCTTCTCCTTCTTCAACTTCTTCTGATTCACCCTCCAGACTTCATCTTCTCCTTCTCCTTCTTTTGCTTCTTCTGATTCACCCTCCAGACTTCACCTTCTCCTTCTCCTTCTTCTGCTTCTTCTGATTCACCCTCCAGACTTCGCCTTCTCCTTCTCCTTCTTCTACTTCTTCTGATTCACCCTCCAGACTTCACCTTCTCCTTCTCCTTCTTCTACTTCTTCTGATTCACCCTCCAGTCTTCACCTTCTCCTTCTCCTTCTTCTGTGTCTTCTGATTCACCGTCCAGACTTCACCTTCTCCTTCTCCTTTTTCTGCTTCTCCTGATTCACCCTCCTGACTTCACCTTCTCCTTCTCCTTCTTCTGCTTCTTCTGATTCACCCTCCAGACCTCACCTTCTCCTTCTCCTTCTTCTACTTCTTCTGATTCACCCTCCAGACTTCACCTTCTCCTTCTACTTTTTCTGCTTCTTCTGATTCACCCTCCAGACTTCACCTTCTCTTTTTCCTTCTTCTGCTTCTTCTGATTCACCCTCCAGATTTCACCTTCTACTTCTCCTTCTTCTGCTTCTTCTGATTCACCCTCCAGACTTTACCTTCTCCTTCTCCTTCTTCTGCTTCTTCTGATTCACCCTCCAAACTTCACCTTCTCCTTCTCCTTCATCTACTTCTTCTGATTCACCCTCCAGACTTCATCTTCTCCTTCTCCTTCTTCTACTTCTTCTGATTCACCCTCCAGACTTCACCTTCTCCTTCTACTTTTTCTGCTTCTTCTGATTCACCCTCCAGACTTCACCTTCTCTTTTTCCTTCTTCTGCTTCTTCTGATTCACCCTCCAGATTTCACCTTCTCCTTCTCCTTCTTCTGCTTCTTCTGATTCACCCTCCAGACTTTACCTTCTCCTTCTCCTTCTTCTGCTTCTTCTGATTCACCCTCCAGACTTCACCTTCTCCTTCTCCTTCATCTACTTCTTCTGATTCACCCTCCAGACTTCATCTTCTCCTTCTCCTTCTTCTGCTTCTTCTGATTCACCCTCCAGACTTCACCTTCTCCTTCTCCTTCTTCGGCTTCTTCTGATTCACCCTCCAGACTTCACATTCTCCTTCTCCTTCTTCTACTTCTTCTGATTCACCCTCGAGACTTCATCTTCTCCTTCTCCTTCTTCTGCTTCTTCTGATTCACCCTCCAGACTTCACCTTCTCCTTCTCCTTCTTCTGCTTCTTCTGATTCACCCTCCAGACTTCACCTTCTCCTTCTCCTTCTTCTACTTCTTCTGATTCACCCTCTAGACTTCAACTTCTCCTTCTCCTTCTTCTGCTTCTGCTTCACCCTCCAGACTTCACCTTCTCGTTCTCCTTCTTCTGCTTCTTCTGCTGCGCCCTCCAGACTTCACCTTCTCCTTCTCCTTCTTCTGCTTCTTCTGCTTCACCCTCCTGACTTCACCTTCTCCTTCTCCTTCTTCTACTTCTTCTGCTTCACCCCCCTGACTTCACCTTCTCCTTCTCCTTCTTCTGCTTCTTCTGATTCACCCTCCTAACTCCACCTTCTCCTTTTCCTTCTTCTGCTTCTTCTGATTCACCCTCCTGACTTCACCTTCTCCTTCTCCTTCTTCTGCTTCTTCTGATTCACCCTCCAGACTTCACCTTCTCCTTCTCCTTCTTCTGCTTCTTCTGATTCACCCTCCAGACCTCACCTTCTCCTTCTCCTTCTTCTACTACTTCTAATTCACCCTCCGGACTTCATCTTCTCCTTCTCCTTCTTCTGCTTCTTCTGATTCACCCTCCAGACTTCACCTTCTCCTTCTCCTTCTTCTGCTTCTTCTGATTCACCCTCCAGACTTCATCTTCCCCTTCTCCTTCTTCTGCTTCTTTTGATTCACCCTTCAGACTTCACCTTCTCCTTCTCCTTCTTCTGCTTCTTCTGATTCACCCTCCAGACCTCACCTTCTCCTTCTCCTTCTTCAACTTCTTCTGATTCACCCTCCAGACTTCATCTTCTCCTTCTCCTTCTTTTGCTTCTTCTGATTCACCCTCCAGACTTCACCTTCTCCTTCTCCTTCTTCTGCTTCTTCTGATTCACCCTCCAGACTTCGCCTTCTCCTTCTCCTTCTTCTACTTCTTCTGATTCACCCTCCAGACTTCACCTTCTCCTTCTCCTTCTTCTACTTCTTCTGATTCACCCTCCAGTCTTTACCTTCTCCTTCTCCTTCTTCTGCGTCTTCTGATTCACCGTCCAGACTTCACCTTCTCCTTCTCCTTTTTCTGCTTCTCCTGATTCACCCTCCTGACTTCACCTTCTCCTTCTCCTTCTTCTGCTTCTTCTGATTCACCCTCCAGACTTCACCTTCTCCTTCTCCTTCTTCTACTTCTTCTGATTCACCCTCCAGACTTCACCTTCTCCTTCTACTTTTTCTGCTTCTTCTGATTCACCCTCCAGACTTCACCTTCTCTTTTTCCTTCTTCTGCTTCTTCTGATTCACCCTCCAGATTTCACCTTCTCCTTCTCCTTCTTCTGCTTCTTCTGATTCACCCTCCAGACTTTACCTTCTCCTTCTCCTTCTTCTGCTTCTTCTGATTCACCCTCCAGACTTCACCTTCTCCTTCTCCTTCATCTACTTCTTTGATTCACCCTCCAGACTTCATCTTCTCCTTCTCCTTCTTCTACTTCTTCTGATTCACCCTCCAGACTTCACCTTCTCCTTCTACTTTTTCTGCTTCATCTGATTCACCCTCCAGACTTCACCTTCTCTTTTTCCTTCTTCTGCTTCTTCTGATTCACCCTCCAGATTTCACCTCCTCCTTCTCCTTCTTCTACTTCTTCTGATTCACCCTCCAGACTTTACCTTCTCCTTCTCCTTCTTCTGCTTCTTCTGATTCACCCTCCAGACTTCACCTTCTCCTTCTCCTTCATCTACTTCTTCTGATTCACCCTCCAGACTTCATCTTCTCCTTCTCCTTCTTCTGCTTCTTCTGATTCACCCTCCAGACATCACCTTCTCCTTCTCCTTCTTCGGCTTCTTCTGATTCACCCTCCAGACTTCACATTCTCCTTCTCCTTCTTCTACTTCTTCTGATTCACCCTCGAGACTTCATCTTCTCCTTCTCCTTCTTCTGCTTCTTCTGATTCACCCTCCAGACTTCACCTTCTCCTTCTCCTTCTTCTGCTTCTTCTGATTCACCCTCCAGACTTCACCTTCTCCTTCTCCTTCTTCTACTTCTTCTGATTCACCCTCTAGACTTCAACTTCTCCTTCTACTTCTTCTGCTTCTGCTTCACCCTCCAGACTTCACCTTCTCGTTCTCCTTCTTCTGCTTCTTCTGCTGCGCCCTCCAGACTTCACCTTCTCCTTCTCCTTCTTCTGCTTCTTCTGCTTCACCCTCCTGACTTCACCTTCTCCTTCTCCTTCTTCTACTTCTTCTGCTTCACCCCCCTGACTTCACCTTCTCCTTCTCCTTCTTCTGCTTCTTCTGATTCACCCTCCTAACTCCACCTTCTGCTTCTCCTTCTTCTGCTTCTTCTGATTCACCCTCCTGACTTCACCTTCTCCTTCTCCTTCTTCTGCTTCTTCTGATTCACCCTCCAGACTTCACCTTCCCCTTCTCCTTCTTCTGCTTCTTCTGATTCACCCTCCAGACCTCACCTTCTCCTTCTCCTTCTTCTACTACTTCTAATTCACCCTCCGGACTTCATCTTCTCCTTCTCCTTCTTCTGCTTCTTGCTTCTTCTGATTCACCCTCCAGACTTCACCTTCTCCTTCTCCTTCTTCTGCTTCTTCTGATTCACCCTCCAGACTTCACCTTCTCCTTCTCCTTCTTTTACTTCTTCTGATTCAACCTCCAGTCTTCACCTTCTCCTTCTCCTTCTTCTGCTTCTTCTGATTCACCCTCCAGACTTCACCTTCTCCCTCTCCTTCTTCTGATTCTTTTGATTCACCCTCCAGACTTCACCTTCTCCTTCTCCTTCTTCTGCTTCTTCTGATTCACCCTCCTGACTTCACCCTCTCCTTCTCCTTCTTCTACTTCTTCTGATTCACCCTCCTGACTTCACCTTCTCCTTCTCCTTCTTCTACTTCTTCTGCTTCACCCTCCAGACTTCACCTTCTCCTTCTCCTTCTTCTGCTTCTTCTGATTCACCCTCCAGACTTTACCTTCTCCTTCTCCTTCTTCTGCTTCTTCTCATTCACCCTCCAGACTTCACCTTCTCCTTCTCCTTCATCTACTTCTTCTGATTCACCCTCCTGACTTCACCTTCTCCTTCTCCTTCTTCTGCTTCTTCTGATTCACCCTCCAGACTTCACCTTCTCCTTCTCCTTCTTCTGCTTCTTCTGATTCACCCTCCTGACTTCACCTTCTCCTTCTCCTTCTTCTGCTTCTTCTGCTTCACCCTCCAGACTTCACCTTCTCCTTCTCCTTCTTCTGCTTCTTCTGCTTCACCCTCCAGACTTCACCTTCTCCTTCTCCTTCTTCTGCTTCTTCTGCTTCACCCTCCTGACTTCACCTTCTCCTTCTCCTTCTTCTACTTCTTCTGATTCACCCTCCAGACTTCACCTTCTCCTTCTCCTTCTTCGGCTTCTTCTGATTCACCCTCCAGACTTCACATTCTCCTTCTCCTTCTTCTACTTCTTCTGATTCACCCTCGAGACTTCATCTTCTCCTTCTCCTTCTTATGCTTCTTCTGATTCACCCTCCAGACTTCACCTTCTCCTTCTCCTTCTTCTGCTTCTTCTGATTCACCCTCCAGACTTCACCTTCTCCTTCTCCTTCTTCTACTTCTTCTGATTCACCCTCTAGACTTCAACTTCTCCTTCTCCTTCTTCTGCTTCTTCTGCTTCACCCTCCAGACTTCACCTTCTCGTTCTCCTTCTTCTGCTTCTTCTGCTGCGCCCTCCAGACTTCACCTTCTCCTTCTCCTTCTTCTGCTTCTTCTGCTTCACCCTCCTGACTTCACCTTCTCCATCTCCTTCTTCTACTTCTTCTGCTTCACCCCCCTGACTTCACCTTCTCCTTCTCCTTCTTCTGCTTCTTCTGATTCACCCTCCTAACTTCACCTGCTCCTTCTCCTACTTCTGCTTCTTCTGATTCACCCTCCTGACTTCACCTTCTCCTTCTCCTTCTTCTGCTTCTTCTGATTCACCCTCCAGACTTCACCTTCTCCTTCTCCTTCTTCTGCTTCTTCTGATTCACCCTCCAGACTTCACCTTCTCCTTCTCCTTCTTCTGCTTCTTCTGATTCACCCTCCAGACCTCACCTTCTCCTTCTACTTCTTCTTCTTCTTCTGATTCACCCTCCAGACTTCATCTTCTCCTTCTCCTTCTTCTGCTTCTTCTGATTCACCCTCCAGACTTCACCTTCTCCTTCTCCTTCTTCTGCTTCTTCTGATTCACCCTCCAGACTTCACCTTCTCCTTCTCCTTCTTCTACTTCTTCTGATTCACCCTCCAGACTTCACCTCCTCCTTCTCCTTCTTTTACTTCTTCTGATTCAACCTCCTGTCTTCACCTTCTCCTTCTTCTTCTTCTGCTTCTTCTGATTCACCCTCCAGACTTCACCTTCTCCTTCTCCTTCTTCTGATTCTTTTGATTCACCCTCCAGACTTCACCTTCTCCTTCTCCTTCTTCTGCTTCTTCTGATTCACCCTCCTGACTTCACCCTCTCCTTCTCATTCTACTACTTCTTCTGATTCACCCTCCTGACTTCACCTTCTCCTTCTCCTTCTTCTACTTCTTCTGCTTCACCCTCCAGACTTCACCTTCTCCTTCTCCATCTTCTACTTCTTCTGATTCACCCTCCAGACTTCACCTTCTCCTTCTCCTTCTTCTGCTTCTTCTGATTCACCCTCCAGACTTCACCTTCTCCTTCTCCTTATTCTGCTTCTTCTGATTCACCCGCCAGACTTCACCTTCTCCTTCTCCTTATTCTGCTTCTTCTGATTCACCCTCCAGACTTCACCTTCTCCTTCTCCTTCTTCTGCTTCTTCTGATTCACCCTCCAGACTTCACCTTCTCCTTCTCCTTCATCTACTTCTTCTGATTCACCCTCCAGACTTCATCTTCTCCTTCTCCTTCTTCTGCTTCTTCTGATTCACCCTCCAGACTTCACCTTCTCCTCCTCCTTCTTCTGCTTTTTCTGATTCACCCTCCTGACTTCACCTTCTCCTTCTCCTTCTTCTACTTCTTCTGTTTCACCCTCCAGACTTCACCTTCTCCTTCTCCTTCTTCTACTTCTTCTGATTCACCCACCAGACTTCACCTTCTCCTTCTCCTTCTTCTGCTTCTTCTGATTCACCCTCCAGACTTCACCTTCTCCTTCTCCTTCTTCTGCTTCTTCTGATTCACCCTCCAGACTTCATCTTCCCCTTCTCCTTCTTCTGCTTCTTTTGATTCACCCTTCAGACTTCACCTTCTCCTTCTCCTTCTTCTGCTTCTTCTGATTCACCCTCCAGACCTCACCATCTCCTTCTCCTTCTTCAACTTCTTCTGATTCACCCTCCAGACTTCATCTTCTCCTTCTCCTTCTTTTGCTTCTTCTGATTCACCCTCCAGACTTCACCTTCTCCTTCTCCTTCTTCTGCTTCTTCTGATTCACCCTCCAGACTTCGCCTTCTCCTTCTCCTTCTTCTACTTCTTCTGATTCACCCTCCAGACTTCACCTTCTCCTTCTCCTTCTTCGACTTCTTCTGATTCACCCTCCAGTCTTCACCTTCTCCTTCTCCTTCTTCTGCGTCTTCTGATTCACCGTCCAGACTTCACCTTCTCCTTCTCCTTCTTCTGCTTCTCCTGATTCACCCTCCTGACTTCACCTTCTCCTTCTCCTTCTTCTGCTTCTTCTGATTCACCCACCAGACTTCACCTTCTCCTTCTCCTTCTTCTACTTCTTCTGATTCACCCTCCAGACTTCACCTTCTCCTTCTACTTTTTCTGCTTCTTCTGATTCACCCTCCAGACTTCACCTTCTCTTTTTCCTTCTTCTGCTTCTTTTGATTCACCCTCCAGATTTCACCTTCTCCTTCTCCTTCTTCTGCTTCTTCTGATTCACCCTCCAGACTTTACCTTCTCCTTCTCCTTCTTCTGCTTCTTCTGATTCACCCTCCAGACTTCACCTTCTCCTTCTCCTTCATCTACTTCTTCTGATTCAACCTCCAGACTTCATCTTCTCCTTCTCCTTCTTCTGCTTCTTCTGATTCAACCTCCAGACTTCACCTTCTCCTTCTCCTTCTTCGGCTTCTTCTGATTCACCCTCCAGACTTCACCTTCTCCTTCTCCTTCTTCTACTTCTTCTGATTCACCCTCGAGACTTCATCTTCTCCTTCTCCTTCTTCTGCTTCTTCTGATTCACCCTCCAGACTTCACCTTCTCCTTCTCCTTCTTCTGCTTCTTCTGATTCACCCTCCAGACTTCACCTTCTCCTTCTCCTTCTTCTACTTCTTCTGATTCACCCTCTAGACTTCAACTTCTCCTTCTCCTTCTTCTGCTTCTGCTTCACCCTCCAGACTTCACCTTCTCGTTCTCCTTCTTCTGCTTCTTCTGCTGCGCCCTCCAGACTTCACCTTCTCCTTCTCCTTCTTCTGCTTCTTCTGCTTCACCCTCCTGACTTCACCTTCTCCTTCTCCTTCTTCTACTTCTTCTGCTTCCCCCCCCTGACTTCACCTTCTCCTTCTCCTTCTTCTGCTTCTTCTGATTCACCCTCCTAACTCCACCTTCTCCTTCTCCTTCTTCTGCTTCTTCTGATTCACCCTCCTGACTTCACCTTCTCCTTCTCCTTCTTCTGCTTCTTCTGATTCACCCTCCAGACTTCACCTTCTCCTTCTCCTTCTTCTGCTTCTTCTGATTCACCCTCCAGACCTCACCTTCTCCTTCTCCTTCTTCTACTTCTTCTGATTCACCCTCCGGACTTCATCTTCTCCTTCTCCTTCTTCTGCTTCTTCTGATTCACCCTCCAGACTTCACCTTCTCCTTCTCCTTCTTCTGCTTCTTCTGATTCACTCTCCAGACTTCACCTTCTCCTTCTCCTTCATCTACTTCTTCTGATTCACCCTCCAGACTTCACCTTCTCCTTCTCCTTCTTTTACTTCTTCTGATTCAACCTCCAGTCTTCACCTTCTCCTTTTCCTTCTTCTGCTTCTTCTGATTCACCCTCCAGACTTCACCTTCTCCTTCTCCTTCTTCTGATTCTTTTGATTCACCCTCCAGACTTCACCTTCTCCTTCTCCTTCTTCTGCTTCTTCTGATTCACCCTCCTGACTTCACCCTCTCCTTCTCCTTCTTCTACTTCTTCTGATTCACCCTCCTGACTTCACCTTCTCCTTCTCCTTCTTCTACTTCTTCTGCTTCACCCTCCAGACTTCACCTTCTCCTTCTCCATCTTCTACTTCTTCTGATTCACCCTCCAGACTTCACCTTCTCCTTCTCCTTCTTCTGCTTCTTCTGATTCACCCTCCAGACTTCACCTTCTCCTTCTCCTTATTCTGCTTCTTCTGATTCACCCGCCAGACTTCACCTTCTCCTTCTCCTTATTCTGCTTCTTCTGATTCACCCTCCAGACTTCACCTTCTCCTTCTCCTACTTCTGCTTCTTCTGATTCACCCTCCAGACTTTACCTTCTCCTTCTCCTTCTTCTGCTTCTTCTGATTCACCCTCCAGACTTCACCTTCTCCTTCTCCTTCATCTACTTTTTCTGATTCACCCTCCTGACTTCACCTTCTCCTTCTCCTTCTTCTACTTCTTCTGATTCACCCTCCAGACTTCACCTTCTCCTTCTCCTTCTTCTACTTCTTCTGATTCACCCACCAGACTTCACCTTCTCCTTCTCCTTCTTCTGCTTCTTCTGATTCAGCCTCCAGACTTCACCTTCTCCTTCTCCTTCTTCTGCTTCTTCTGATTCACCCTCCAGACTTAACCTTCTCCTTCTCCTTCTTCTGCTTCTTTTGATTCACCCTTCAGACTTCACCTTCTCCTTCTCCTTCTTCTGCTTCTTCTGATTCACCCTCCAGACCTCTCCTTCTCCTTCTCCTTCTTCAACTTCTTCTGATTCACCCTCCGGACTTCATCTTCTCCTTCTCCTTCTTTTGCTTCTTCTGATTCACCCTCCAGACTTCACCTTCTCCTTCTCCTTCTTCTGCTTCTTCTGATTCACCCTCCAGACTTCACCTTCTCCTTCTCCTTCTTCTACTTCTTCTGATTCACCCTCCAGCCTTCACCTTCTCCTTCTCCTTCTTCTACTTCTTCTGATTCACCCTCCAGTCTTCACCTTCTCCTTCTCCTTCTTCTGCGTCTTCTGATTCACCGTCCAGACTTCACCTTCTCCTTCTCCTTCTTCTGCTTCTCCTGATTCACCCTTCTGACTTCACCTTCTCCTTCTCCTTCTTCTGCTTCTTCTGATTCACCCTCCAGACTTCACCTTCTCCTTCTCCTTCTTCTACTTCTTCTGATTCACCCTCCAGACTTCACCTTCTCCTTCTACTTCTTCTGCTTCTTCTGATTCACCCTCCAGACTTCACCTTCTCTTTTTCCTTCTTCTGCTTCTTCTGATTCACCCTCCAGATTTCACCTTCTCCTTCTCCTTCTTCTGCTTCTTCTGATTCACCCTCCAGACTTTACCTTCTCCTTCTCCTTCTTCTGCTTCTTCTAATTCACCCTCCAGACTTCACCTTCTCCTTCTCCTTCATCTACTTCTTCTGATTCACCCTCCAGACTTCATCTTCTCCTTCTCCTTCTTCTGCCTCTTCTGATTCACCCTCCAGACTTCACCTTCTCCTTCTCCTTCTTCTGCTTTTTCTGATTCACCCTCCTGACTTCACCTTCTCCTTCTCCTTCTTCTACTTCTTCTGATTCACCCTCCAGACTTCACCTTCTCCTTCTCCTTCTTCTACTTCTTCTGATTCACCCACCAGACTTCACCTTCTCCTTCTCCTTCTTCAACTTCTTCTGATTCACCCTCCAGACTTCATCTTCTCCTTCTCCTTCTTTTGCTTCTTCTGATTCACCCTCCAGACTTCACCTTCTCCTTCTCCTTCTTATGCTTCTTCTGATTCACCCTCCAGACTTCACCTTCTCCTTCTCCTTCTTCTGCTTCTTCTGATTAACCCTCCAGACTCAACTTCTCCTTCTCCTTCTTCTACTTCTTCTGATTCAACCTCCAGACTTCACCTTCTCCTTCTTCTGCTTCTTCTGATTCACCCTCCAGACTTCACCTTCTCCTTCTCTTTCTTCTACTTCTTCTGATTCACCCTCCAGACTTCATCTTCTCCTTCTCCTTCTTCTGCTTCTTCTGATTCACCCTCCACACTTCACCATCTCCTTCTCCTTCTTCTGCTTCTTCTGATTCACCCTCCAGACTTCACCTTCTCCTTCTCCTTCTTCTACTTCTTCTGATTCACCCTCCAGACTTCACCTTCTCCTTCTCCTTCTTCTGCTTCTTCTGACTCACCCTCCAGACTTCACCTTCTCCTGCGACTTCTCCTGCTTCTTCTGATTCACCCTCCAGACTTCACCTTCTCCTTTTCCTTCTTCTGTTTCTTCTGATTCACCCTCCAGATTTCACCTTCTCCTTCTCCTTTTCTGCTTCTTCTGATTCACCCTCCAGACTTCACCTTCTCCTTCTCCTTCTTCTGCTTCTTCTGATTAACCCTCCAGACACACCTTCTCCTTCTCCTTCTTCTACTTCTTCTGATTCACCCTCCAGACTTCACCTTCTCCTTCTCCTTCTTCTGCTTCTTCTGATTCACCCTCCAGACTTCACCTTCTCCTTCTCCTTCGTCTACTTCTTCTGATTCACCCTCCAGACTTCACCTTCTCATTCTCCTTCTTCTACTTCTTCTGATTCACCCTCCAGACTTCACCTTCTCCTTCTCCTTCTTCTGCTTCTTCTGATTCACCCTCCAGACTTCACCTTCTCCTTCTCCTTCTTCTACTTCTTCTGATTCACCCTCCAGACTTCACCTTCTCCTTCTCCTTCTTCTACTTCTTCTGATTCACCCTCCAGACTTCACCTTCTCCTTCTCCTTCTTCCACTTCTTCTGCTTCTCCCTCCAGACTTCACCTTCTCCTTCTCCTTCTTCTGCTTCTTCTGATTCAACCTCCAGACTTCACCTTCTCCTTCTCCTTCTTCTACTTCTCCTGATTCACCCTCCAGACTTCACCTTCTCCTTCTCCTTCTTCTACTTCTTCTGATTCACCCTCCAGACTTCACCTTCTCCTTCTCCTTCTTCTACTTCTTATGATTCACCCTACTGACTTCACCTTCTCCTTCTCCTTCTTCTGCTCCTTCTGCTTCACCCTCCAGACTTCACCTTCTCCTTCTCTTTCTTCTGCTTCTTCTGATTCACCCTCCAGACTTCACCTTCTCCTTCTCCTTCTTCTGATTCTTTTGATTCACCCTCCAGACTTCACCTTCTCCTTCTCCTTCTTCTGCTTCTTCTGATTCAGCCTCCAGACTTCACCTTCTCCTTCTCCTTCTTCTACTTCTTCTGATTCACCCTCCTGACTTCACCTTCTCCTTCACCTTCTTCTACTTCTTCTGCTTCACCCTCCAGACTTCACCTTCTGCTTCTCCTTCTTCTACTTCTTCTGATTCACCCTCCAGACTTCACCTTCTCCTTCTCCTTCTTCTGCTTCATCTGATTCACCCGCCAGACTTCACCTTCTCCTTCTCCTTATTCTGCTTCTCCTGATTCACCCTCCAGACTTCACCTTCTCCTTCTCCTTCTTCTGCTTCTTCTGAATCACCCTCCTGACTTACCTTCTCCTTCTCCTTCTTCTGCTTCTTCTGATTCACCCTCCAGACTTCACCTTCTCCTTCTCCTTCATCTACTTCTTCTGATTCACCCTCCAGACTTCATCTTCTCCTTCTCCTTCATCTGCTTCTTCTGATTCACCCTCCAGACTTCACCTTCTCCTTCTCCTTCTTCTGCTTTTTCTGATTCACCCTCCTGACTTCACCTTCTCCTTCTCCTTCTTCTACTTCTTCTGATTCACCCTCCAGACTTCACCTTCTCCTTCTCCTTCTTCTACTTCTTCTGATTCACCCACCAGACTTCACCTTCTCCTTCTCCTTCTTCTGCTTCTTCTGATTCACCCTCCAGACTTCACCTTCTCCTTCTCCTTCTTCTGCTTCTTCTGATTCACCCTCCAGACTTCACCTTCTCCTTCTCCTTCTTCTGCTTCTTTTGATTCACCCTTCAGACTTCGCCTTCTCCTTCTCCTTCTTCTGCTTCTTCTGATTCACCCTCCAGACCTCACCTTCTCCTTCTCCTTCTTCTACTTCTTCTGATTCACCCTCCAGACTTCATCTTCTCCTTCTCCTTCTTTTGCTTCTTCTGATTCACCCTCCAGACTTCACCTTCTCCTTCTCCTTCTTCTGCTTCTTCTGATTCACCCTCCAGACTTCGCCTTCTCCTTCTCCTTCTTCTACTTCTTCTGATTCACCCTCCAGACTTCACCTTCTCCTTCTCCTTCTTCTACTTCTTCTGATTCACCCTCCAGTCTTCATCTTCTCCTTCTCCTTCTTCTGCTTCTTCTGATTCACCCTCCAGACTTCACCTTCTCCTTCTCCTTTTTCTGCTTCTCCTGATTCACCCTCCTGACTTCACCTTCTCCTTCTCCTTCTTCTGCTTCTTCTGATTCACCCTCCAGACTTCACCTTCTCCTTCTCCTTCTTCTACTTCTTCTGATTCACCCTCCAGACTTCACCTTCTCCTGCTACTTCTTCTGCTTCTTCTGATTCACCCTCCTGACTTCACCTTCTCCTTCTCATTCTTCTGCTTCTTCTGATTCATCCTCCAGACTTCACCTTCTCCTTCACCTTCTTCTACTTCTTCTGATTCACCCTCCAGACTTCACCTTCTCCTTCTCCTTCTTCTGCTTCTTTTGATTCACCCTCCAGACTTCACCTTCTCCTTCTCCTTCTTCTGCTTCTTCTGATTCAGCCTCCAGACTTCACCTTCTCCTTCTCCTTGTTCTACTTCTTCTGATTCACCCTCCAGACTTCACCTTCTCCTTCTCCTTCTTTTACTTCTTCTGATTCACCCTCCAGTCTTCACCTTCTCCTTCTCCTTCTTCTGCTTCTTCTGATTCACCCTCCAGACTTCACCTTCTCCTTCTCCTTCTTCTGATTCTTTTGATACAGCCTCCAGACTTCATCTTCTCCTTCTCCTTCTTCTGCTTCTTCTGATTCACCCTCCTGACTTCACCCTCTCCTTCTCCTGCTTCTACTTCTTCTGATACACCCTTCTGACTTCACCTTCTCCTTCTCCTTCTTCTACTTCTTCTGCTTCATCCTCCAGACTTCACCTTCTCCTTCTCCTTCTTCTACTTCTTCTGATTCACCCTCCAGACTTCACCTTCTCCTTCTCATTCTGCTGCTTCTTCTGATTCACCCTCCAGACTTCACCTTCTCCTTCTCCTTCTTCTACTTCTTCTGATTCACCCTCCAAACTTCACCTTCTCCTTCTCCTTCTTCTACTTCTTCTGCTTCTCCCTCCAGACTTCACCTTCTCCTTCTCCTTCTTCTGCTTCTTCTGATTCAGCCTCCAGACTTCACCTTCTCCTTCTCCTTCTTCTACTTCTTCTGATTCACCCTCCAGACTTCACCTTCTCCTTCTCCTTCTTCTACTTCTTCTGATTCACCCTCCAGACTTCACCTTCTCCTTCTCCTTCTTCTACTTCTTATGATTCACCCTCCTGACTTCACCTTCTCCTTCTCCTTCTTCTGCTTCTTCTGCTTCACCCTCCAGACTTCACCTTCTCCTTCTCCTTCTTCTGCTTCTTCTGCTTCACCCTCCAGACTTCACCTTCTCCTTCTCCTTCTTCTGCTTCTTCTGCTTCACCCTCCAGACCTCACCTTCTCCTTCTCCTTCTTCTGCTTCTTCTGATTCACCCTCCTGACTTCATCTTCTCCTTCTCCTTCTTCTACTTCTTCTGCTTCACCCTCCAGACTTCACCTTCTCCTTCTCCTTCTTCTGCTTCTTCTGATTCACCCTCCAGACTTCACCTTCTCCTTCTCCTTCTTCTGCTTCTTCTGATTCACCCGCCAGACTTCACCTTCTCCTTCTCCTTATTCTGCTTCTCCTGATTCACCCTCCAGACTTCACCTTCTCCTTCTCCTTCTTCTGCTTCTTCTGAATCACCCTCCTGACTTACCTTCTCCTTCTCCTTCTTCTGCTTCTTCTGATTCACCCTCCAGACTTCACCTTCTCCTTCTCCTTCTTCTGCTTCTTCTGATTCACCCTCCAGACTTCACCTTCTCCTTCTCCTTCTTCTGCTTCTTTTGATTCACCCTTCAGACTTCACCTTCGCCTTCTCCTTCTTCTACTTCTTCTGATTCACCCTCCAGACTTCACCTTCTCCTTCTCCTTCTTCTGCTTCATCTGATTCACCCGCCAGACTTCACCTTCTCCTTCTCCTTATTCTGCTTCTCCTGATTCACCCTCCAGACTTCACCTTCTCCTTCTTCTGCTTCTTCTGAATCACCCTCCTGACTTACCTTCTCCTTCTCCTTCTTCTGCTTCTTCTGATTCACCCTCCAGACTTCACCTTCTCCTTCTCCTTCATCTACTTCTTCTGATTCACCCTCCAGACTTCATCTTCTCCTTCTCCTTCATCTGCTTCTTCTGATTCACCCTCCAGACTTCACCTTCTCCTTCTCCTTCTTCTGCTTTTTCTGATTCACCCTCCTGACTTCACCTTCTCCTTCTCCTTCTTCCACTTCTTCTGATTCACCCTCCAGACTTCAGCTTCTCCTTCTCCTTCTTCTACTTCTTCTGATTCACCCACCAGACTTCACCTTCTCCTTCTCCTTCTTCTGCTTCTTCTGATTCACCCTCCAGACTTCACCTTCTCCTTCTCCTTCTTCTGCTTCTTCTGATTCACCCTCCAGACTTCACCTTCTCCTTCTCCTTCTTCTGCTTCTTTTGATTCACCCTTCAGACTTCGCCTTCTCCTTCTCCTTCTTCTGCTTCTTCTGATTCACCCTCCAGACCTCACCTTCTCCTTCTCCTTCTTCTACTTCTTCTGATTCACCCTCCAGACTTCATCTTCTCCTTCTCCTTCTTTTGCTTCTTCTGATTCACCCTCCAGACTTCACCTTCTCCTTCTCCTTCTTCTGCTTCTTCTGATTCACCCTCCAGACTTCGCCTTCTCCTTCTCCTTCTTCTACTTCTTCTGATTCACCCTCCAGACTTCACCTTCTCCTTCTCCTTCTTCTACTTCTTCTGATTCACCCTCCAGTCTTCACCTTCTCCTTCTCCTTCTTCTGCTTCTTCTGATTCACCCTCCAGACTTCACCTTCTCCTTCTCCTTCTTCTGCTTCTCCTGATTCACCCTCCTGACTTCACCTTCTCCTTCTCCTTCTTCTGCTTCTTCTGATTCACCCTCCAGACTTCACCTTCTCCTTCTCCTTCTTCGACTTCTTCTGATTCACCCTCCAGACTTCACCTTCTCCTGCTACTTTTTCTGCTTCTTCTGATTCACCCTCCAGACTTCACCTTCTCCTTTTCCTTCTTCTGCTTCTTCTGATTCATCCTCCAGATTTCACCTTCTCCTTCTCCTTCTTCTGCTTCTTCTGATTCACCCTCCAGACTTCACCTTCTCCTTCTCATTCTTCTGCTTCTTCTGATTCACCCTCCAGACTTCACCTTCTCCTTCACCTTCTTCTACTTCTTCTGATTCACCCTCCAGACTTCACCTTCTCCTTCTCCTTCTTCTGCTTCTTCTGATTCACCATCCAGACTTCACCTTCTCCTTCTCCTTCGTCTACTTCTTCTGATTCACCCTCCAGACTACACCTTCTCCTTCTCCTTCTTCTACTTCTTCTGATTCACCCTCCAGACTTCACCTTCTCCTTCTCCTTCTTCTGCTTCTTCTGATTCACCCTCCAGACTTCACCTTCTCCTTCTCCTTCTTCTACTTCTTCTGATTCACCCTCCAAACTTCACCTTCTCCTTCTCCTTCTTCTACTTCTTCTGCTTCTCCCTCCAGACTTCACCTTCTCCTTCTCCTTCTTCTGCTTCTTCTGATTCAGCCTCCAGACTTCACCTTCTCCTTCTCCTTCTTCTACTTCTTCTGATTCACCATCCAGACTTCACCTTCTCCTTCTCCTTCTTCTACTTCTTCTGATTCACCCTCCAGACTTCACCTTCTCCTTCTCCTTCTTCTACTTCTTATGATTCACCCTCCTGACTTCACCTTCTCCTTCTCCTTCTTCTGCTTCTTCTGCTTCACCCTCCAGACTTCACCTTCTCCTTCTCCTTCTTCTGCTTCTTCTGCTTCACCCTCCAGACTTCACCTTCTCCTTCTCCTTCTTCTGCTTCTTCTGCTTCACCCTCCAGACCTCACCTTCTCCTTCTCCTTCTTCTACTTCTTCTGATTCACCCTCCTGACTTCACCTTCTCCTTCTCCTTCTTCTACTTCTTCTGCTTCACCCTCCAGACTTCACCTTCTCCTTCTTCTTCTTCTGCTTCTTCTGATTCACCCTCCAGACTTCACCTTCTCCTTCTCCTTCTTCTGCTTCTTCTGATTCACCCGCCAGACTTCACCTTCTCCTTATTCTGCTTCTCCTGATTCACCCTCCAGACTTCACCTTCTCCTTCTCCTTCTTCTGCTTCTTCTGAATCACCCTCCTGACTTACCTTCTCCTTCTCCTTCTTCTGCTTCTTCTGATTCACCCTCCAGACTTCACCTTCTCCTTCTCCTTCTTCTGCTTCTTCTGATTCACCCTCCAGACTTCACCTTCTCCTTCTCCTTCTTCTGCTTCTTTTGATTCACCCTCCAGACTTCACCTTCGCCTTCTCCTTCTTCTGCTTCTTCTGATTCACCCTCCAGACCTCACCTTCTCCTTCTCCTTCTTCTACTTCTTCTGATTCACCCTCCAGACTTCATCTTCTCCTTCTCCTTCTTTTGCTTCTTCTGATTCACCCTCCAGACTTCACCTTCTCCTTCTCCTTCTTCTGCTTCTTCTGATTCACCCTCCAGACTTCGCCTTCTCCTTCTCCTTCTTCTACTTCTTCTGATTCACCCTCCAGACTTCACCTTCTCCTTCTCCTTCTTCTACTTCTTCTGATTCACCCTCCAGTCTTCATCTTCTCCTTCTCCTTCTTCTGCTTCTTCTGATTCACCCTCCAGACTTCACCTTCTCCTTCTCCTTCTTCTGCTTCTCCTGATTCACCCTCCTGACTTCACCTTCTCCTTCTCCTTCTTCTGCTTCTTCTGATTCACCCTCCAGACTTCACCTTCTCCTTCTCCTTCTTCTACTTCTTCTGATTCACCCTCCAGACTTTACCTTCTCCTGCTACTTCTTCTGCTTCTTCTGATTCACCCTCCAGACTTCACCTTCTCCTTTTCCTTCTTCTGCTTCTTCTGATTCACCCTCCAGATTTCACCTTCTCCTTCTCCTTCTTCTGCTTCTTCTGTATCACCCTCCAGACTTCACCTTCTCCTTCTCCTTCTGCTTCTTCTGATTCACCCTCCAGACTTCACCTTCTCCTTCACCTTCTTCTACTTCTTCTGATTCACCCGCCAGACTTCACCTTCTCCTTCGCCTTCTTCTGCTTCTTCTGATTCACCCTCCAGACTTCACCTTCTCCTTCTCCTTCGTCTACTTCTTCTGATTCACCCTCCAGACTACTCCTTCTCCTTCTCCTTCTTCTACTTCTTCTGATTCACCCTCCAGACTTCACCTTCTCCTTCTCCTTCTTCTGCTTCTTCTGATTCACCCTCCAGACTTCACCTTCTCCTTCTCCTTCTTCTACTTCTTCTGATTCACCCTCCAGACTTCACCTTCTCCTTCTCCTTCTTCTGCTTCTTCTGCTCCACCCTCCAGACTTCACCTTCTCCTTCTCCTTCTTCTACTTCTTCTGCTTCTCCCTCCAGACTTCACCTTCTCCTTCTCCTTCTTCTGCTTCTTCTGATTCACCCTCCAGACTTCACCTTCTCCTTCTCCTTCTTCTACTTCTTCTGATTCACCCTCCTGACTTCACCTTCTCCTTCTCCTTCTTCTGCTTCTTCTGCTCCACCCTCCAGACTTCACCTTCTTCTTCTCCTTCTTCTGCTTCTTCTGCTTCACCCTCCAGACTTCACTTTTCCTTCTCCTTCTTCTGCTTCTTCTGCTTCTCCCTCCTGACTTCACCTTCTCCTTCTCCTTCTTCTACTTCTTCTGATTCACCCTCCAGACTTCACCTTCTCCTTCTCCTTCTTCTGCTTCTTCAGCTTCACCCTCCTGACTTCACCTTCTCCTTCTCCTTCTTCTGCTTCTTCTGATTCACCCTCCTGACTTCACCTTCTCCTTCTCCTTCTTCTGCTTCTTCTGATTCACCCTCCAGACTTCACCTTCTCCTTCTCCTTCTTCTGCTTCTTCTGATTCACCCTCCAGACTTCACCTTCTCCTTCTCCTTCTTCTGCTTCTTCTGATTCACCCTCCAGACCTCACCTTCTCCTTCTCCTTCTTCTACTTCTTCTGATTCACCCTCCAGACTTCACCTTCTCCTTCTCCTTCTTCTGCTTCTTCTGATTCACCCTCCAGACCTCACCTTCTCCTTCTCCTTCTTCTACTTCTTCTGATTCACCCTCCAGACTTCATCTTCTCCTTCTCCTTCTTCTGCTTCTTCTGATTCACTCTCCAGACTTCACCTTCTCCTTCTCCTTCTTCTACTTCTTCTGATTCACCCTCCAGACTTCACCTTCTCCTTCTCCTTCTTCTACTTCTTCTGATTCACCCTCCAGACTTCACCTTCTCCTTCTCCTTCTTCTACTTCTTCTGATTCACCCTCCAGACTTCACCTTCTCCTGCTACTTCTTCTGCTTCTTCTGATTCACCCTCCAGACTTCACCTTCTCCTTTTCCTTCTTCTGCTTCTTCTGATTCACCCTCCAGATTTCACCTTCTCCTTCTCCTTCTTCTGCTTCTTCTGTATCACCCTCCAGACTTCACCTTCTCCTTCTCCTTCTGCTTCTTCTGATTCACCCTCCAGACTTCACCTTCTCCTTCACCTTCTTCTACTTCTTCTGATTCACCCGCCAGACTTCACCTTCTCCTTCGCCTTCTTCTGCTTCTTCTGATTCACCCTCCAGACTTCACCTTCTCCTTCTCCTTCGTCTACTTCTTCTGATTCACCCTCCAGACTAATCCTTCTCCTTCTCATTCTTCTACTTCTTCTGATTCACCCTCCAGACTTCACCTTCTCCTTCTCCTTCTTCTGCTTCTTCTGATTCACCCTCCAGGCTTCACCTTCTCCTTCTCCTTCTTCTACTTCTTCTGATTCACCCTCCAGACTTCACCTTCTCCTTCTCCTTCTTCTACTTCTTCTGCTTCTCCCTCCAGACTTCACCTTCTCCTTCTCCTTCTTCTGCTTCTTCTGATTCACCCTCCAGACTTCACCTTCTCATTCTCCTTCTTCTACTTCTTCTGATTCACCCTCCAGACTTCACCTTCTCCTTCTCCTTCTTCTACTTCTTCTGATTCACCCTCCAGACTTCACCTTCTCCTTCTCCTTCTTCTACTTCTTATGATTCACCCTCCTGACTTCACCTTCTCCTTCTCCTTCTTCTGCTTCTTCTGCTCCACCCTCCAGACTTCACCTTCTTCTTCTCCTTCTTCTGCTTCTTCTGCTTCACCCTCCAGACTTCACCTTCTCCTTCTCCTTCTTCTGCTTCTTCTGCTTCTCCCTCCTGACTTCACCTTCTCCTTCTCCTTCTTCTACTTCTTCTGATTCACCCTCCAGACTTCACCTTCTCCTTCTCCTTCTTCTGCTTCTTCTGCTTCACCCTCCTGACTTCACCTTCTCCTTCTCCTTCTTCTGCTTCTTCGGATTCACCCTCCTGACTTCACCTTCTCCTTCTCCTTCTTCTGCTTCTTCTGATTCACCCTCCAGACTTCACCTTCTCCTTCTCCTTCTTCTGCTTCTTCTGATTCACCCTCCAGACTTCACCTTCTCCTTCTCCTTCTTCTGCTTCTTCTGATTCACCCTCCAGACCTCACCTTCTCCTTCTCCTTCTTCTACTTCTTCTGATTCACCCTCCAGACTTCACCTTCTCCTTCTCCTTCTTCTGCTTCTTCTGATTCACCCTCCAGACCTCACCTTCTCCTTCTCCTTCTTCTACTTCTTCTGATTCACCCTCCAGACTTCATCTTCTCCTTCTCCTTCTTCTGCTTCTTCTGATTCACTCTCCAGACTTCACCTTCTCCTTCTCCTTCTTCTACTTCTTCTGATTCACCCTCCAGACTTCACCTTCTCCTTCTCCTTCTTCTACTTCTTCTGATTCACCCTCCAGTCTTCACCTTCTCCTTCTCCTTCTTCTGCTTCTTCTGATTCACCCTTCAGACTTCACCTTCTTCTTCTCCTTCTTCTGCTTCTTCTGATTCACCTTCCAGACCTCACCTTCTCCTTCTCCTTCAGCAACTTCTTCTGATTCACCCTCCAGACTTCATCTTCTCCTTCTCCTTCTTTTGCTTCTTCTGATTCACCCTCCAGACTTCACCTTCTCCTTCTCCTTCTTCTGCTTCTTCTGTTTCACCCTCCAGACTTCGCCTTCTCCTTCTCCTTCTTCTACTTCTTCTGATTCACCCTCCAGACTTCACCTTCTCCTTCTCCTTCTTCTACTTCTTCTGATTCACCCTCCAGTCTTCACCTTCTCCTTCTCCTTCTTCTGCGTCTTCTGATTCACCCTCCAGACTTCACCTTCTCCTTCTCCTTCTTCTGCTTCTCCTGATTCACCCTCCTGACTTCACCTTCTCCTTCTCCTTATTCTGCTTCTTCTGATTCACCCTCCAGACTTCACCTTCTCCTTCTCCTTCTTCTACTTCTTCTGATTCACCCTCCAGACTTCACCTTCTCCTTCTACTTCTTCTGCTTCTTCTGATTCACCCTCCAGACTTCACCTTCTCTTTTTCCTTCTTCTGCTTCTTCTGATTCACCCTCCAGATTTCACCTTCTCCTTCTCCTTCTTCTGCTTCTTCTGATTCACCCTCCAGACTTCACCTTCTCCTTCTCCTTCTTCTACTTCATCTGATTCACCCTCCAGACTTCATCTTCTCCTTCTCCTTCTTCTGCTTCTTCTGATTCACCCTCCACACTTCACCTTCTCCTTCTCCTTCTTCTGCTTCTTCTGATTCACCCTCCAGACTACACCTTCTCCTTCTCCTTCTTCTACTTCTTCTGATTCACCCTCCAGAGTTCACCTTCTCCTTCTCCTTCTTCTGCTTCTTCTGACTCACCCTCCAGACTTCACCTTCTCCTGCTACTTCTCCTGCTTCTTCTGATTCACCCTCCAGACTTCACCTTCTCCTTCTCCTTCTTCTACTTCTTCTGATTCACCCTCCAGACTTCACCTTCTCCTTCTCCTTCTTCTGCTTCTTCTGATTCACGCTTCAGACTTCACCTTCTCCTTCTCCTTCTTCTACTTCTTCTGATTCACCCTCCAGACTTCACCTTCTCCTTCTCCTTCTTCTACTTCTTCTGATTCACCATCCAGACTTCACCTTCTCCTTCTCCTTCTTCTACTTCTTCTGCTTCTCCCTCCAGACTTCACCTTCTCCTTCTCCTTCTTCTGCTTCTTCTGATTCACCCTCCAGACTTCACCTTCTCCTTCTCCTTCTTCTACTTCTCCTGATTCACCCTCCAGACTTCACCTTCTCCTTCTCCTTCTCCTACTTCTTCTGATTCACCCTCCAGACTTCACCTTCTCCTTCTCCTTCTTCTACTTCTTATGATTCACCCTCCTGACTTCACCTTCTCCTTCTCCTTCTTCTGCTCCTTCTGCTTCACCCTCCAGATTTCACCTTCTCCTTCTCTTTATTCTGCTTCTTCTGATTCACCCTCCAGACTTCACCTTCTCCTTCTCCTTCTTCTGATTCTTTTGATTCACCCTCCAGACTTCACCTTCTCCTTCTCCTTCTTCTGCTTCTTCTGATTCACCCTCCTGACTTCACCTTCTCCTTCTCCTTCTTCTACTTCTTCTGATTCACCCTCCTGACTTCACCTTCTCCTTCTCCTTCTTCTACTTCTTCTGCTTCACCCTCCAGACTTCACCTTCTCCTTCTCCTTCTTCTACTTCTTCTGATTCACCCTCCAGACTTCCCCTTCTCCTTCTCCTTCTTCTGCTTCTTCTGATTCACCCGCCAGACTTCACCTTCTCCTTCTCCTTATTCTGCTTCTCCTGATTCACCCTCCAGACTTCACCTTCTCCTTCTCCTTCTTCTGCTTCTTTTGAATCACCCTCCTGACTTACCTTCTCCTTCTCCTTCTTCTGCTTCTTCTGATTCACCCTCCAGACTTCACCTTCTCCTTCTCCTTCATCTACTTCTTCTGATTCACCCTCCAGACTTCATCTTCTCCTTCTCCTTCTTCTGCTTCTTCTGATTTACCCTCCAGACTTCACCTTCTCCTTCTCCTTCTTCTGCTTTTTCTGATTCACCCTCCTGACTTCACCTTCTCATTCTCCTTCTTCTACTTCTTCTGATTCACTCTCCAGACTTCACCTTCTCCTTCTCCTTCTTCTACTTCTTCTGATTCACCCTCCAGACTTCACCTTCTCCTTCTCCTTCTTCTACTTCTTCTGATTCACCCTCCAGTCTTCACCTTCTCCTTCTCCTTCTTCTGCTTCTTCTGATTCACCCTTCAGACATCACCTTCTTCTTCTCCTTCTTCTGCTTCTTCTGATTCACCCTCCAGACCTCACCTTCTCCTTCTCCTTCATCAACTTCTTCTGATTCACCCTCCAGACTTCATCTTCTCCTTCTCCTTCTTTTGCTTCTTCTGATTCACCCTCCAGACTTCACCTTCTCCTTCTCCTTCTTCTGCTTCTTCTGTTTCACCCTCCAGACTTCGCCTTCTCCTTCTCCTTCTTCTACTTCTTCTGATTCACCCTCCAGACTTCACCTTCTCCTTCTCCTTCTTCTACTTCTTCTGATTCACCCTCCAGTCTTCACCTTCTCCTTCTCCTTCTTCTGCGTCTTCTGATTCACCCTCCAGACTTCACCTTCTCCTTCTCCTTCTTCTGCTTCTCCTGATTCACCCTCCTGACTTCACCTTCTCCTTCTCCTTATTCTGCTTCTTCTGATTCACCCTCCAGACTTCACCTTCTCCTTCTCCTTCTTCTACTTCTTCTGATTCACCCTCCAGACTTCACCTTCTCCTTCTACTTCTTCTGCTTCTTCTGATTCACCCTCCAGACTTCACCTGCTCTTTTTCCTTCTTCTGCTTCTTCTGATTCACCCTCCAGATTTCACCTTCTCCTTCTCCTTCTTCTGCTTCTTCTGATTCACCCTCCAGACTTCACCTTCTCCTTCTCCTTCTTCTGCTTCTTCTGTTTCACCCTCCAGACTTCGCCTTCTCCTTCTCCTTCTTCTACTTCTTCTGATTCACCCTCCAGACTTCACCTTCTCCTTCTCCTTCTTCTACTTCTTCTGATTCACCCTCCAGAATTCATCTTCTCCTTCTCCTTCTTCTGCTTCTTCTGATTCACCCTCCACACTTCACCTTCTCCTTCTCCTTCTTCTGCTTCTTCTGATTCACCCTCCAGACTACACCTTCTCCTTCTCCTTCTTCTACTTCTTCTGATTCACCCTCCAGACTTCACCTTCTCCTTCTCCTTCTTCTGCTTCTTCTGACTCACCCTCCAGACTTCACCTTCTCCTGCTACTTCTCCTGCTTCTTCTGATTCACCCTCCAGACTTCACCTTCTCCTTCTCCTTCTTCTACTTCTTCTGATTCACCCTCCAGACTTCACCTTCTCCTTCTCCTTCTTCTGCTTCTTCTGATTCACGCTCCAGACTTCACCTTCTCCTTCTCCTTCTTCTACTTCTTCTGATTCACCCTCCAGACTTCACCTTCTCCTTCTCCTTCTTCTACTTCTTCTGATTCACCATCCAGACTTCACCTTCTCCTTCTCCTTCTTCTACTTCTTCTGCTTCTCCCTCCAGACTTCACCTTCTCCTTCTCCTTCTTCTGCTTCTTCTGATTCACCCTCCAGACTTCACCTTCTCCTTCTCCTTCTTCTACTTCTCCTGATTCACCCTCCAGACTTCACCTTCTCCTTCTCCTTCTTCTACTTCTTCTGATTCACCCTCCAGACTTCACCTTCTCCTTCTCCTTCTTCTACTTCTTATGATTCACCCTCCTGACTTCACCTTCTCCTTCTCCTTCTTCTGCTCCTTCTGCTTCACCCTCCAGATTTCACCTTCTCCTTCTCTTTCTTCTGCTTCTTCTGATTCACCCTCCAGACTTCACCTTCTCCTTCTCCTTCTTCTGATTATTTTGATTCACCCTCCAGACTTCACCTTCTCCTTCTCCTTCTTCTGCTTCTTCTGATTCACCCTCCTGACTTCACCTTCTCCTTCTCCTTCTTCTACTTCTTCTGATTCACCCTCCTGACTTCACCTTCTCCTTCTCCTTCTTCTACTTCTTCTGCTTCACCCTCCAGACTTCACCTTCTCCTTCTCCTTCTTCTACTTCTTCTGATTCACCCTCCAGACTTCCCCTTCTCCTTCTCCTTCTTCTGCTTCTTCTGATTCACCCGCCAGACTTCACCTTCTTCTTCTCCTTATTCTGCTTCTCCTGATTCACCCTCCAGACTTCACCTTCTCCTTCTCCTTCTTCTGCTTCTTTTGAATCACCCTCCTGACTTACCTTCTCCTTCTCCTTCTTCTGCTTCTTCTGATTCACCCTCCAGACTTCACCTTCTCCTTCTCCTTCATCTACTTCTTCTGATTCACCCTCCAGACTTCATCTTCTCCTTCTCCTTCTTCTGCTTCTTCTGATTTACCCTCCAGACTTCACCTTCTCCTTCTCCTTCTTCTGCTTTTTCTGATTCACCCTCCTGACTTCACCTTCTCCTTCTCCTTCTTCTACTTCTTCTGATTCACCCTCCAGACTTCACCTTCTCCTTCTCCTTCTTCTACTTCTTCTGATTCACCCTCCAGACTTCACCTTCTCCTTCTCCTTCTTCTGCTTCTTTTGATTCACCCTCCTGACTTCACCTTCTCCTTCTCCTTCTTTTGCTTCTTCTGATTCACCCTCCAGACCTCACCTTCTCCTTCTCCTTCTTCTACTTCTTCTGATTCACCCTCCAGACTTCATCTTCTCCTTCTCCTTCTTTTGCTTCTTCTGATTGACCCTCCAGACTTCACCTTCTCCTTCTCCTTCTTCTGCTTCTTCTGATTCACCCTCCAGACTTCGCCTTCTCCTTCTCCTTCTTCTACTTCTTCTGATTCACCCTCCAGACTTCACCTTCTCCTTCTCCTTCTTCTACTTCTTCTGATTCACCCTCCAGTCTTCATCTTCTCCTTCTCCTTCTTCTGCTTCTTCTGATTCACCCTCCAGACTTCACCTTCTCCTTCTCCTTCTTCTGCTTCTCCTGATTCACCCTCCTGACTTCACCTTCTCCTTCTCCTTCTTCTGCTTCTTCTGATTCACCCTCCAGACTTCACCTTCTCCTTCTCCTTCTTCTACTTCTTCTGATTCACCCTCCAGACTTCACCTTCTCCTGCTACACCTTCTGCTTCATTTGATTCACCCTCCAGACTTCACCTTCTCCTTTTCCTTCTTCTGCTTCTTCTGATTCACCCTCCAGATTTCACCTTCTCCTTCTCCTTCTTCTGCTTCTTCTGATTCACCCTCCAGACTTCACCTTCTCCTTCTCCTTCTTCTGCTTCTTCTGATTCACCCTCCAGACTTCACCTTCTCCTTCACCTTCTTCTACTTCTTCTGATTCACCCTCCAGACTTCACCTTCTCCTTCTCCTTCTTCTGCTTCTTCTGATTCACCGTCCAGACTTCACCTTCTCCTTCTCCTTCGTCTACTTCTTCTGATTCACCCTCCAGACTACACCTTCTCCTTCTCCTTCTTCTACTTCTTCTGATTCATCCTCCAGACTTCACCTTCTCCTTCTTCTGCTTCTTCTGATTCACCCTCCAGACTTCACCTTCTCCTTCTCCTTCTTCTACTTCTTCTGATTCACCCTCCAGACTTCACCTTCTCCTTCTCCTTCTTCTACTTCTTCTGATTCACCCTCCAGACTTCACCTTCTCCTTCTCCTTCTTCTACTTCTTCTGCTTCTCCCTCCAGACTTCACCTTCTCCTTCTCCTTCTTCTGCTTCTTCTGATTCACCCTCCAGACATCACCTTCTCCTTCTCCTTCTTCTACTTCTTCTGATTCACCCTCCAGACTTCACCTTCTCCTTCTCCTTCTTCTACTTCTTCTGATTCACCCTCCAGACTTCACCTTCTCCTTCTCCTTCTTCTACTACTTATGATTCACCCTCCTGACTTCACCTTCTCCTTCTCCTCCTTCTGCTTCTTCTGCTTCACCCTCCAGACTTCACCTTCTCCTTCTCCTTCTTCTGCTTCTTCTGCTTCACCCTCCAGACTTCACCTTCTCCTTCTCCTTCTTCTGCTTCTTCTGCTTCACCCTCCTGACTTCACCTTTCTCCTTCTCCTTCTTCTTCTTCTTCTGATTCACCCTCCAGACTTCACCTTCTCCTTCTCCTTCTTCTGCTTCTTCTGCTTCACCCTCCTGACTTCACCTTCGCCTTCTCCTTCTTCTGCTTCTTCTGATTCACCCTCCTGACTTCACCTTCTCCTTCTCCTTCTTCTGATTCTTTTGATTCACCCTCCAGACTTCACCTTCTCCTTCTCTTTCTTCTGCTTCTTCTGATTCACCCTCCAGATTTCATCTTCTCCTTCTCCTTCTTCTGCTTCTTCTGATTCACCCTCCAGACTTCACCTTCTCCTTCTCCTTCTTCTGCTTCTTCTGATTCACCCTCCAGACTTCACCTTCTCCTTCTCCTTCTTCTGCTTCTTCTGATTCACCCTCCAGACTTCACCTTCTCCTTCTCCTTCTTCTACTTCTTCTGATTCACCCTCCAGACCTCACCTTCTCCTTCTCCTTCTTCTACTTCTTCTGATTCACCCTCCAGATTTCATCTTCTCCTTCTCCTTCTTCTGCTTCTTCTGATTCACCCTCCAGACATCACCTTCTCCTTCTCCTTCTTCTGCTTCTTCTGATTCACCCTCCTGACTTCACCTTCTCCTTCTCCTTCTTCTACTTCTTCTGATTCACCCTCCTGACTTCACCTTCTCCTTCTCCTTCTTCTACTTCTTCTGCTTCACCCTCCAGACTTCACCTTCTCCTTCTCCTTCTTCTACTTCTTCTGATTCACCCTCCAGACTTGACCTTCTCCTTCTCCTTCTTCTACTTCTTCTGATTCACCCTCCAGACTTCACCTTCTCCTTCTCCTTCTTCTGCTTCTTCTGCTTCACCGTCCTGACTTCACCTTCTCCTTCTCCTTCTTCTACTTCTTCTGCTTCATCCCCCTGACATCACCTGCTCCTTCTCCTTCTTCTGCTTCTTCTGATTCACCCTCCTAACTTCACCTTCTCCTCCTCCTTCTTCTGCTTCTTCTGATTCACCCTCCTGACTTCACCTTCTCCTTCTCCTTCTTCTGCTTCTTCTGATTCACCCTCCAGACTTCACCTTCTCCTTCTCTTTCTTCTGCTTCTTCTGATTCACCCTCCAGACTTCACCTTCTCCTTCTCCTTCTTCTGATTCTTCTGATTCACCCTCCAGACTTCACCTTCTCCTTCTCCTTCTTCTGCTTCTTCTGATTCACCCTCCTGACTTCACCTTCTCCTTCTCCTTCTTCTACTTCTTCTGATTCACCCTCCTGACTTCACCTTCTCCTTCTCCTTCTTCTACTTCTTCTGCTTCACCCTCCAGACTTCACCTTCTCCTTCTCCTTCTTCTACTTCTTCTGATTCACCCTCCAGACTTGACCTTCTCCTTCTCCTCCTTCTACTTATTCTGATTCACCCTCCAGACTTCACCTTCTCCTTCTCCTTCTTCTGCTTCTTCTGCTTCACCGTCCTGACTTCACCTTCTCCTTCTCCTTCTTCTACTTCTTCTGCTTCATCCCGCTGACATCACCTGCTCCTTCTCCTTCTTCTGCTTCTTCTGATTCACCCTCCTAACTTCACCTTCTCCTTCTCCTTCTTCTGCTTCTTCTGATTCACCCTCCTGACTTCACCTTCTCCTTCTCCTTCTTCTGCTTCTTCTGATTCACCCTCCAGACTTCACCTTCTCCTTCTCTTTCTTCTGCTTCTTCTGATTCACCCTCCAGACTTCACCTTCTCCTTCTCCTTCTTCTGATTCTTCTGATTCACCCTCCAGACTTCACCTTCTCCTTCTCCTTCTTCTGATTCTTTTGATTCACCCTCCAGACTTCACCTTCTCCTTCTCTTTCTTCTGCTTCTTCTGATTCACCCTCCAGATTTCATCTTCTCCTTCTCCTTCTTCTGCTTCTTCTGATTCACCCTCCAGACTTCACCTTCTCCTTCTCCTTCTTCTGCTTCTTCTGATTCACCCTCCAGACTTCACCTTCTCCTTCTCCTTCTTCTGCTTCTTCTGATTCACCCTCCAGACTTCACCTTCTCCTTCTCCTTCTTCTGCTTCTTCTGATTCACCCTCCAGACCTCACCTTCTCCTTCTCCTTCTTCTACTTCTTCTGATTCACCCTCCAGATTTCATCTTCTCCTTCTCCTTCTTCTGCTTCTTCTGATTCACCCTCCAGACATCACCTTCTCCTTCTCCTTCTTCTGCTTCTTCTGATTCACCCTCCTGACTTCACCTTCTCCTTCTCCTTCTTCTACTTCTTCTGATTCACCCTCCTGACTTCACCTTCTCCTTCTCCTTCTTCTACTTCTTCTGCTTCACCCTCCAGACTTCACCTTCTCCTTCTCCTTCTTCTACTTCTTCTGATTCACCCTCCAGACTTGACCTTCTCCTTCTCCTTCTTCTACTTCTTCTGATTCACCCTCCAGACTTCACCTTCTCCTTCTCCTTCTTCTGCTTCTTCTGCTTCACCGTCCTGACTTCACCTTCTCCTTCTCCTTCTTCTACTTCTTCTGCTTCATCCCCCTGACATCACCTGCTCCTTCTCCTTCTTCTGCTTCTTCTGATTCACCCTCCTAACTTCACCTTCTCCTTCTCCTTCTTCTGCTTCTTCTGATTCACCCTCCTGACTTCACCTTCTCCTTCTCCTTCTTCTGCTTCTTCTGATTCACCCTCCAGACTTCACCTTCTCCTTCTCTTTCTTCTGCTTCTTCTGATTCACCCTCCAGACTTCACCTTCTCCTTCTCCTTCTTCTGATTCTTCTGATTCACCCTCCAGACTTCACCTTCTCCTTCTCCTTCTTCTGCTTCTTCTGCTTCACCGTCCTGACTTCACTTTCTCCTTCTCCTTCTTCTACTTCTTCTGATTCACCCTCCTGACTTCACCTTCTCCTTCTCCTTCTTCTACTTCTTCTGCTTCACCCTCCAGACTTCACCTTCTCCTTCTCCTTCTTCTACTTCTTCTGATTCACCCTCCAGACTTGACCTTCTCCTTCTCCTCCTTCTACTTATTCTGATTCACCCTCCAGACTTCACCTTCACCTTCTCCTTCTTCTGCTTCTTCTGCTTCACCGTCCTGACTTCACCTTCTCCTTCTCCTTCTTCTACTTCTTCTGCTTCATCCCGCTGACATCACCTGCTCCTTCTCCTTCTTCTGCTTCTTCTGATTCACCCTCCTAACTTCACCTTCTCCTTCTCCTTCTTCTGCTTCTTCTGATTCACCCTCCTGACTTCAACTTCTCCTTCTCCTTCTTCTGCTTCTTCTGATTCATCCTCCGGACTTCACCTTCTCCTTCTCCTTCTTCTGCTTCTTCTGATTCACCCTCCAGACTTCACCTTCTCCTTCTCCTTCTTCTGATTCTTCTGATTCACCCTCCAGACTTCACCTTCTCCTTCTCCTTCTTCTGCTTCTTCTGATTCACCCTCCTGACCTCACCTTCTCCTTCTCCTTCTTCTACTTCTTCTGATTCACCCTCCTGACTTCACCTTCTCCTTCTCCTTCTTCTGCTTCTTCTGATTCACCCTCCAGACTTCTCCTTCTCCTTCTCCTTCTTCTGCTTCTTCTGATTCACCCTCCAGACTTCACCTTCTCCTTCTCCTTCTTCTGCTTCTTCTGATTCACCCTCCAGACTTCACCTTCTCCTTCTCCTTCTTCTACTTCTTCTGATTCACCCTCCAGACTTCACCTTCTCCATTTCCTTCTTCTGCTTCTTCTGATTCACCCTCCAGACTTCACCTTCTCCTTCTCCTTCGTCTACTTCTTCTGATTGACCCTCCAGACTATACCTTCTCCTTCTCCTTCTTCTACTTCTTCTGATTCACCCTCCTGACTTCACCTTCTCCTTCTCCTTCTTCTACTTCTTCTGCTTCACCCTCCAGACTTCACCTTCTCCTTCTCCTTCTTCTACTTCTTCTGATTCACCCTCCAGACTTCATCTTCTCCTTCTCCTTCTTCTGCTTCTTCTGATTCACCCTCCAGACTTCACCTTCTCCTTCTCCTTATTCTGCTTCTTCTGATTCACCCTCCAGACTTCACCTTCTCCTTCTCCTTCTTCTGCTTCTTCTGATTCACCCTCCTGACTTCACCTTCTCCTTCTCCTTCTTCTACTTCTTCTGATTCACCCTCCTGACTTCACCTTCTCCTTCTCCTTCTTCTACTTCTTCTGCTTCACCCTCCAGACTTCACCTTCTCCTTCTCCTTCTTCTACTTCTTCTGATTCACCCTCCAGACTTCACCTTCTCCTTCTCCTTCTTCTGCGTCTTCTGATTCACCCTCCATACTTCACCTTCACTTCTCCTTATTCTGCTTCTTCTGATTCACCCTCCAGACTTCAACTTCTCCTTCTCCTTCTTCTGCTTCTTCTGATTCACCCTCCAGACTTCACCTTCTCCTTCTCCTTCTTCTGCTTCTTCTGATTCACCCTCCAGACTTCACCTTCTCCTTCTCCTTCTTCTGCTTCTTCTGATTCACCCTCCAGACTTCACCTTCTCCTTCTCCTTCTTCTACTTCTTCTGATTCACCCTCCAGACTTCACCTTCTCCTTCTCTTTCTTCTGCTTCTTCTGATTCACCCTCCAGATTTCATCTTCTCCTTCTCCTTCTTCTGCTTCTTCTGATTCACCCTCCAGACTTCACCTTCTACTTCTCCTTCTTCTGCTTCTTCTGATTCACCCTCCAGACTTCACCTTCTCCTTCTCCTTCTTCTGCTTCTTCTGATTCACCCTCCAGACTTCACCTTCTCCTTCTCCTTCTTCTACTTCTTCTGATTCACCCTCAAGACCTCACCTTCTCCTTCTCCTTCTTCTACTTCTTCTGATTCACCCTCCAGATTTCATCTTCTCCTTCTCCTTCTTCTGCTTCTTCTGATTCACCCTCCAGACTTCACCTTCTCCTTCTCCTTCTTCTGCTTCTTCTGATTCACCCTCCTGACTTCACCTTCTCCTTCTCCTTCTTCTACTTCTTCTGATTCACCCTCCTGACTTCACCTTCTCCTTCTCCTTCTTCTACTTCTTCTGCTTCACCCTCCAGACTTCACCTTCTCCTTCTCCTTCTTCTACTTCTTCTGATTCACCCTCCAGACTTGACCTTCTCCTTCTCCTTCTTCTACTTCTTCTGATTCACCCTCCAGACTTCACCTTCTCCTTCTCCTTCTTCTGCTTCTTTTGCTTCACCGTCCTGACTTCACCTTCTCCTTTTCCTTCTTCTACTTCTTCTGCTTCATCCCCCTGACATCACCTGCTCCTTCTCCTTCTTCTGCTTCTTCTGATTCACCCTCCTAACTTCACCTTCTCCTTCTCCTTCTTCTGCTTCTTCTGATTCACCCTCCTGACTTCACCTTCTCCTTCTCCTTCTTCTGCTTCTTCTGATTCACCCTCCAGACTTCACCTTCTCCTTCTCTTTCTTCTGCTTCTTCTGATTCACCCTCCAGACTTCACCTTCTCCTTCTTCTGATTCTTCTGATTCACCCTCCAGACTTCACCTTCTCCTTCTCCTTCTTCTGCTTCTTCTGATTCACCCTCCTGACTTCACCTTCTCCTTCTCCTTCTTCTACTTCTTCTGATTCACCCTCCTGACTTCACCTTCTCCTTCTCCTTCTTCTACTTCTTCTGCTTCACCCTCCAGACTTCACCTTCTCCTTCTCCTTCTTCTACTTCTTCTGATTCACCCTCCAGACTAGACCTTCTCCATCTCCTTCTTCTACTTATTCTGATTCACCCTCCAGACTTCACCTTCTCCTTCTCCTTCTTCTGCTTCTTCTGCTTCACCGTCCTGACTTCACCTTCTCCTTCTCCTTCTTCTACTTCTTCTGCTTTATCCCGCTGACATCACCTGCTCCTTCTCCTTCTTCTGCTTCTTCTGATTCACCCTCCTAACTTCACCTTCTCCTTCTCCTTCTTCTGCTTCTTCTGATTCACCCTCCTGACTTCACCTTCTCCTTCACCTTCTTCTGCTTCTTCTGATTCACCCTCCAGACTTCAGCTTCTCCTTCTCCTTCTTCTGCTTCTTCTGATTCACCCTCCAGACTTCACCTTCTCCTTCTCCTTCTTCTGATTCTTCTGATTCACCCTCCAGACTTCACCTTCTCCTTCTCCTTCTTCTGCTTCTTCTGATTCACCCTCCTGACCTCACCTTCTCCTTCTCCTTCTTTTACTTCTTCTGATTCACCCTCCTGACTTCACCTTCTCCTTCTCCTTCTTCTGCTTCTTCTGATTCACCCTCCAGACTTCACCTTCTCCTTCTCCTTCTTCTGCTTCTTCTGATTCACCCTCCAGACTTCACCTTCTCCTTCTCCTTTTTCTACTTCTTCTGATTCACCCTCCAGACTTCACCTTCTCCATTTCCTTCTTCTGCTTCTTCTGATTCACCCTCCAGACTTCACCTTCTCCTTCTCCTTCGTCTACTTCTTCTGATTGACCCTCCAGACTACACCTTCTCCTTCTACTTCTTCTACTTCTTCTGATTCACCCTCCAGACTTCACCTTCTCCTTCTCCTTCTTCTGTTTCTTCTGATTCACCGTCCAGACTTCACCTTCTCCTTCTCCTTCTTCTACTACTTCTGATTCACCCTCCAGACTTCACCTTCCCCTTCTCCTTCTTCTACTTCTTCTGATTCACCCTCAGACTTCATCTTCTCCTTCTCCTTCTTCTGCTTCTTCTGATTCACCCTCCAGACTTCACCTTCTCCTTCTCCTTCTTCTGCTTCTTCTGATTCACCCTCCAGACTTCACCTTCTCCTTCTCCTTCTTCTACTTCTTCTGATTCACCCTCCAGACTTCACCTTCTCCTTCTCCTTCTTCTACTTCTTCTGATTCACCCTCCAGTCTTCACCTTCTCATTCTCCTTCTTCTGTTTCTTCTGCTTCACCCTCCAGACTTCACCTTCTCCTTCTCTTTCTTCTGCTTCTTCTGATTCACCCTCCAGACTTCACCTTCTCCTTCTCCTTCTTCTGATTCTTCTGATTCACCCTCCAGACTTCACCTTCTCCTTCTCCTTCTTCTGCTTCTTCTGATTCACCCTCCTGACTTCACCTTCTCCTTCTCCTTCTTCTACTTCTTCTGCTTCACCCTCCAGACTTCAACTTCTCCTTCTCCTTCTTCTACTTCTTCTGATTCACCCTCCAGACTTCATCTTCTCCTTCTCCTTCTTCTGCTTCTTCTGATTCACCCTCCAGACTTCACCTTCTCCTTCTCCTTATTCTGCTTCCTCTGATTCACCCTCCAGACTTCACCTTCTCCTTCTCCTTATTCTGCTTCTTCTGATTCACCCTCCAGACTTCACCTTCTCCTTCTCCTTCCTTTGCTTCTTCTGATTCACCCTCCAGACTTCACCTTCTCCTTCTCCTTCTTCTGATTCTTCTGATTCACCCTCCAGACTTCACCTTCTCCTTCTCCTTCTTCTGCTTCTTCTGATTCACCCTCCTGACTTCACCTTCTCCTTCTCCTTCTTCTACTTCTTCTGATTCACCCTCCTAACTTCACCTTCTCCTTCTCCTACTTCTACTTCTTCTGCTTCACCCTCCAGACTTCACCTTCTCCTTCTCCTTCTTCTACTTCTTGTGATTCACCCTCCAGACTTCACCTTCTCCTTCTCCTTCTTCTGCTTCTTCTGATTCACCCTCCAGACTTCACCTTCTCCTTCTCCTTATTCTGCTTCTTCTGATTCACCCTCCAGACTTCACCTTCTCCTTCTCCTTCTTCTGCTTCTTCTGATTCACACTCCAGACTTCACCTTCTCCTTCTCCTTCTTCTACTTCTTCTGATTCACCCTCCAGACTTCACCTTCTCCTTCTCTTTCTTCTTCTTCATCTGATTCACCCTCCAGACTTCACCTTCTCCTTCTCCTTCTTCTGATTCTTCTGATTCACCCTCCTGACTTCACCTTCTTCTTCTCCTTCTTCTACTTCTTCTGATTCACCCTCCTGACTTCACCTTCTCCTTCTCCTTCTTCTACTACTTCTACTTCACCCTCCAGACTTCACCTTCTCCTTCTCCTTCTTCTGCTTCTTCTGATTCACCCTCCTGACTTCACCTTCTCCTTCTCCTTCTTCTACTTCTTCTGATTCACCCTCCTGACTTCACCTTCTCCTTCTCCTTCTTCTACTTCTTCTGCTTCACCCTCCAGACTTCACCTTCTCCTTCTCCTTCTTCTACTTCTTCTGATTCACCCTCCAGACTTGACCTTCTCCTTCTCCTCCTTCTACTTATTCTGATTCACCCTCCAGACTTCACCTTCTCCTTCTCCTTCTTCTGCTTCTTCTGCTTCACCGTCCTGACTTCACCTTCTCCTTCTCCTTCTTCTACTTCTTCTGCTTCATCCCGCTGACATCACCTGCTCCTTCTCCTTCTTCTGCTTCTTCTGATTCACCCTCCTAACTTCACCTTCTCCTTCTCCTTCTTCTGCTTCTTCTGATTCACCCTCCTGACTTCACCTTCTCCTTCTCCTTCTTCTGCTTCTTCTGATTCACCCTCCGGACTTCACCTTCTCCTTCTCCTTCTTCTGCTTCTTCTGATTCACCCTCCAGACTTCACCTTCTCCTTCTCCTTCTTCTGATTCTTCTGATTCACCCTCCAGACTTCACCTTCTCCTTCTCCTTCTTCTGCTTCTTCTGATTCACCCTCCTGACCTCACCTTCTCCTTCTCCTTCTTCTACTTCTTCTGATTCACCCTCCTGACTTCACCTTCTCCTTCTCCTTCTTCTACTTCTTCTGCTTCACCCTCCAGACATCACCTTCTCCTTCTCCTTCTTCTGCTTCTTCTGATTCACCCTCCAGACTTCTCCTTCTCCTTCTCCTTCTTCTGCTTCTTCTGATTCACCCTCCAGACTTCACCTTCTCCTTCTCCTTCTTCTGCTTCTTCTGATTCACCCTCCAGACTTCACCTTCTCCTTCTCCTTCTTCTACTTCTTCTGATTCACCCTCCAGACTTCACCTTCTCCATTTCCTTCTTCTGCTTCTTCTGATTCACCCTCCAGACTTCACCTTCTCCTTCTCCTTCGTCTACTTCTTCTGATTGACCCTCCAGACTACACCTTCTCCTTCTCCTTCTTCTACTTCTTCTGATTCACCCTCCTGACTTCACCTTCTCCTTCTCCTTCTTCTACTTCTTCTGCTTCACCCTCCAGACTTCACCTTCTACTTCTCCTTCTTCTACTTCTTCTGATTCACCCTCCAGACTTCATCTTCTCCTTCTCCTTCTTCTGCTTCTTCTGATTCACCCTCCAGACTTCACCTTCTCCTTCTCCTTATTCTGCTTCTTCTGATTCACCCTCCAGACTTCACCTTCTCCTTCTCCTGATTCTGCTTCTTCTGATTCACCCTCCAGACTTCACCTTCTCCTTCTCCTTCTTCTGCTTCTTCTGATTCACCCTCCTGACTTCACCTTCTCCTTCTCCTTCTTCTACTTCTTCTGATTCACCCTCCTGACTTCACCTTCTCCTTCTCCTTCTTCTACTTCTTCTACTTCACCCTCCAGACTTCACCTTCTCCTTCTCCTTCTTCTACTTCTTCTGATTCACCCTCCAGACTTCACCTTCTCCTTCTCCTTCTTCTGCTTCTTCTGATTCACCCTCCATACTTCACCTTCACTTCTCCTTATTCTGCTTCTTCTGATTCACCCTCCAGACTTCAACTTCTCCTTCTCCTTCTTCTGCTTCTTCTGATTCACCCTCCAGACTTCACCTTCTCCTTCTCCTTCTTCTGCTTCTTCTGATTCACCCTCCAGACTTCACCTTCTCCTTCTCCTTCTTCTGCTTCTTCTGATTCACCCTCCAGACTTCACCTTCTCCTTCTCCTTCTTCTACTTCTTCTGATTCACCCTCCAGACTTCACCTTCTCCTTCTCTTTCTTCTGCTTCTTCTGATTCACCCTCCAGATTTCATCTTCTCCTTCTCCTTCTTCTGCTTCTTCTGATTCACCCTCCAGACTTCACCTTCTCCTTCTCCTTTTTCTGCTTCTTCTGATTCACCCTCCAGACTTCACCTTCTCCTTCTCCTTCTTCTGCTTCTTCTGATTCACCCTCCAGACTTCACCTTCTCCTTCTCCTTCTTCTACGTCTTCTGATTCACCCTCAAGACCTCACCTTCTCCTTCTCCTTCTTCTACTTCTTCTGATTCACCCTCCAGATTTCATCTTCTCCTTCTCCTTCTTCTGCTTCTTCTGATTCACCCTCCAGACTTCACCTTCTCCTTCTCCTTCTTCTGCTTCTTCTGATTCACCCTCCTGACTTCACCTTCTCCTTCTCCTTCTTCTACTTCTTCTGATTCACCCTCCTGACTTCACCTTCTCCTTCTCCTTCTTCTACTTCTTCTGCTTCACCCTCCAGACTTCACCTTCTCCTTCTCCTTCTTCTACTTCTTCTGATTCACCCTCCAGACTTCACCTTCTCCTTCTCCTTCTTCTGCTTCTTCTGCTTCACCGTCCTGACTTCACCTTCTCCTTCTCCTTCTTCTACTTCTTCTGCTTCATCCCCCTGACATCACCTGCTCCTTCTCCTTCTTCTGCTTCTTCTGATTCACCCTCCTAACTTCACCTTCTCCTTCTCCTTCTTCTGCTTCTTCTGATTCACCCTCCTGACTTCACCTTCTCCTTCTCCTTCTTCTGCTTCTTCTGATTCACCCTCCAGACTTCACCTTCTCCTTCTCTTTCTTCTGCTTCTTCTGATTCACCCTCCAGACTTCACCTTCTCCTTCTCCTTCTTCTGATTCTTCTGATTCACCCTCCAGACTTCACCTTCTCCTTCTCCTTCTTCTGCTTCTTCTGATTCACCCTCCTGACTTCACCTTCTCCTTCTCCTTCTTCTACTTCTTCTGATTCACCCTCCTGACTTCACCTTCTCCTTCTCCTTCTTCTACTTCTTCTGCTTCACCCTCCAGACTTCACCTTCTCCTTCTCCTTCTTCTACTTCTTCTGATTCACCCTCCAGACTTGACCTTCTCATTCTCCTTCTTCTACTTCTTCTGATTCACCCTCCAGACTTCACCTTCTCCTTCTCCTTCTTCTGCTTCTTCTGCTTCACCGTCCTGACTTCACCTTCTCCTTCTCCTTCTTCTACTTCTTCTGCTTCATCCCCCTGACATCACTGCTCCTTCTCCTTTTTCTGCTTCTTCTGATTCACCCTCCTAACTTCACCTTCTCCTTCTCCTTCTTCTGCTTCTTCTGATTCACCCTCCTGACTTCACCTTCTCCTTCTCCTTCTTCTGCTTCTTCTGATTCACCCTCCAGACTTCAGCTTCTCCTTCTCCTTCTTCTGCTTCTTCTGATTCACCCTCCAGACTTCACCTTCTCCTTCTCCTTCTTCTGATTCTTCTGATTCACCCTCCAGACTTCACCTTCTCCTTCTCCTTCTTCTGCTTCTTCTGATTCACCCTCCTGACCTCACCTTCTCCTTCTCCTTCTTCTCCTTCTTCTGATTCACCCTCCTGACTTCACCTTCTCCTTCTCCTTCTTCTACTTCTTCTGCTTCACCCTCCAGACTTCACCTTCTCCTTCTCCTTCTTCTGCTTCTTCTGATTCACCCTCTAGACTTCACCTTCTCCTTCTCCTTCTTCTGCTTCTTCTGATTCACCCTCCAGACTTCACCTTCTCCTTCTCCTTCTTCTACTTCTTCTGATTCACCCTCCAGACTTCACCTTCTCCATTTCCTTCTTCTGCTTCTTCTGATTCACCCTCCAGACTTCACCTTCTCCTTCTCCTTCGTCTACTTCTTCTGATTGACCCTCCAGACTACACCTTCTCCTTCTCCTTCTTCTACTTCTTCTGATTCACCCTCCAGACTTCATCTTCTCCTTCTCCTTCTTCTGTTTCTTCTGATTCACCGTCCAGACTTCACCTTCTCCTTCTCCTTCTTCTACTACTTCTGATTCACCCTCCAGACTTCACCTTCCCCTTCTCCTTCTTCTACTTCTTCTGATTCACCCTCCAGACTTCATCTTCTCCTTCTCCTTCTTCTGCTTCTTCTGATTCACCCTCCAGACTTCACCTTCTCCTTCACCTTCTTCTGCTTCTTCTGATTCACCCTCCAGACTTCACCTTCTCCTTCTCCTTCTTCTACTTCTTCTGATTCACCCTCCAGACTTCACCTTCTCCTTCTCCTTCTTCTACTTCTTCTGATTCACCCTCCAGTCTTCACCTTCTCCTTCTCCTTCTTCTGTTTCTTCTGCTTCACCCTCCAGACTTCACCTTCTCCTTCTCTTTCTTCTGCTTCTTCTGATTCACCCTCCAGACTTCACCTTCTCCTTCTCCTTCTTCTGATTCTTCTGATTCACCCTCCAGACTTCACCTTCTCCTTCTCCTTCTTCTGCTTCTTCTGATTCACCCTCCTGACTACACCTTCTCCTTCTCCTTCTTCTACTTCTTCTGCTTCACCCTCCAGACTTCACCTTCTCCTTCTCCTTCTTCTACTTCTTCTGATTCACCCTCCAGACTTCATCTTCTCCTTCTCCTTCTTCTGCTTCTTCTGATTCACCCTCCAGACTTCACCTTCTCCTTCTCCTTATTCTGCTTCTTCTGATTCACCCTCCAGACTTCACCTTCTCCTTCTCCTTATTCTGCTTCTTCTGATTCACCCTCCAGACTTCACCTTCTCCTTCTCCTTCCTCTGCTTCTTCTGATTCACCCTCCAGACTTCACCTTCTCCTTCTCCTTCTTCTGATTCTTCTGATTCACCCTCCAGACTTCACCTTCTCCTTCTCCTTCTTCTGCTTCTTCTGATTCACCCTCCTGACTTCACCTTCTCCTTCTCCTTCTTCTACTTCTTCTGATTCACCCTCCTAACTTCACCTTCTCCTTCTCCTACTTCTACTTCTTCTGCTTCACCCTCCAGACTTCACCTTCTCCTTCTCCTTCTTCTACTTCTTCTGATTCACCCTCCAGACTTCACCTTCTCCTTCTCCTTCTTCTGCTTCTTCTGATTCACCCTCCAGACTTCACCTTCTCCTTCTCCTTATTCTGCTTCATCTGATTCACCCTCCAGACTTCACCTTCTCCTTCTCCTTCTTCTGCTTCTTCTGATTCACACTCCAGACTTCACCTTCTCCTTCTCCTTCTTCTACTTCTTCTGATTCACCCTCCAGACTTCACCTTCTCCTTCTCTTTCTTCTGCTTCATCTGATTCGCCCTCCAGACTTCACCTTCTCCTTCTCCTTCTTCTGATTCTTCTGATTCACCCTCCTGACTTCACCTTCTTCTTCTCCTTCTTCTACTTCTTCTGATTCACCCTCCTGACTTCACCTTCTCCTTCTCCTTCTTCTACTACTTCTACTTCACCCTCCAGACTTCACCTTCTCCTTCTCCTTCTTCTCCTTCTTCTGATTCACCCTCCAGACTTGACCTTCTCCTTCTCCTTCTTCTACTTCTTCTGATTCACCCTCCAGACTTCACCTTCTCCTTCTCCTTCTTCTGCTTCTTCTGCTTCACCGTCCTGACTTCACCTTCTCCTTCTCCTTCTTCTACTTCTTCTGCTTCATCCCCCTGACATCACCTGCTCCTTCTCCTTCTTCTGCTTCTTCTGATTCACCCTCCTAACTTCACCTTCTCCTTCTCCTTCTTCTGCTTCTTCTGATTCACCCTCCTGACTTCACCTTCTCCTTCTCCTTCTTCTGCTTCTTCTGATTCACCCTCCAGACTTCACCTTCTCCTTCTCCTTCTTCTGCTTCTTCTGATTCAACCTCCAGACTTCACCTTCTCCTTCTCCTTCTTCTGCTTCTTCTGATTCACCCTCCAGACCTCACCTTCTCCTTCTCCTTCTTCTACTTCTTCTGATTCACCCTCCAGACTTCATCTGTTCCTTCTCCTTCTACTGCTTCTTCTGATTCACCCTCCAGACTTCACCTTCTCCTTCTCCTTCTTCTGCTTCTTCTGATTCACACTCCAGACTTCACCTTCTCCTTCTCCTTCTTCTACTTCTTCTGATTCACCCTCCAGACTTCACCTTCTCCTTCTCCTTCTTCTACTTCTTCTGATTCACCCTCCAATCTTCACCTTCTCCTTCTCCTTCTTCTGTTTCTTCTGCTTCACCCTCCAGACTTCACCTTCTCCTTCTCTTTCTTCTGCTTCTTCTGATTCACCCTCCAGACTTCACCTTCTCCTTCTCCTTCTTCTGATTCTTCTGATTCACCCTCCAGACGTCACCTTCTCCTTCTCCTTCTTCTACTTCTTCTGATTCACCCTCCTGACTTCACCTTCTCCTTCTCCTTCTTCTACTTCTTCTGCTTCACCCTCCAGACTTCACCTTCTCCTTCTCCTTCTTCTACTTCTTCTGATTCACCCTTCAAACTTCACCTTCTCCTTCTCCTTTTTCTGCTTCTTCTGATTCACCCTCCAGACTTCACCTTCTCCTTCTCCTTATTCTGCTTCTTCTGATTCACCCTCCAGACTTCACCTTCTCCTTCTCCTTCTTCTGCTTCTTCTGATTCACTCTCCAGACTTCACCTTCTCCTTCTCCTTCGTCTACTTCTTCTGATTCACCCTCCAGACAACACCTTCTCCTTCTCCTTCTTCTACTTCTTCTGATTCACCCTCCAGACTTCACCTTCTCCTTCTCCTTCTTCTGCTTCTTCTGATTCACCCTCCTGACTTCACCTTCTCCTTCTCCTTCTTCTACTTCTTCTGATTCACCCTCCTGACTTCAACTTCTCCTTCTCCTTCTTCTACTTCTTCTGCTTCACCCTCCAGACTTCACCTTCTCCTTCTCCTTCTTCTACTTCTTCTGATTCACCCTCCAGACTTGACCTTCTCCTTCTCCTTCTTCTACTTATTCTGATTCACCCTCCAGACTTCACATTCTCCTTCTCCTTCTTCTGCTTCTTCTGCTTCACCGTCCTGACTTCACCTTCTCCTTCTCCTTCTTCTACTTCTTCTGCTTCATCCCGCTGACATCACCTGCTCCTTCTCCTTCTTCTGCTTCTTCTGATTCACCCTCCTAACTTCACCTTCTCCTTCTCCGTCTTCTGCTTCTTCTGATTCACCCTCCTGACTTCACCTTCTCCTTCTCCTTCTTCTGCTTCTTCTGATTCACCCTCCAGACTTCACCTTCTCCTTCTCCTTCTTCTGCTTCTTCTGATTCACCCTCCAGACTTCACCTTCTCCTTCTCCTTCTTCTGATTCTTCTGATTCACCCTCCAGACTTCACCTTCTCCTTCTCCTTCTTCTGCTTCTTCTGATTCACCCTCCTGACTTCACCTTCTCCTTCTCCTTCTTCTACTTCTTCTGATTCACCCTCCTGACTTCACCTTCTCCTTCTCCTTCTTCTACTTCTTCTGCTTCACCCTCCAGACTTCACCTTCTCCTTCTCCTTCTTCTGCTTCTTCTGATTCACCCTCCAGACTTCTCCTTCTCCTTCTCCTTCTTCTGCTTCTTCTGATTCACCCTCCAGACTTCACCTTCTCCTTCTCCTTCTTCTGCTTCTTCTGATTCACCCTCCAGACTTCACCTTCTCCTTCTCCTTCTTCTACTTCTTCTGATTCACCCTCCAGACTTCACCTTCTCCATTTCCTTCTTCTGCTTCTTCTGATTCACCCTCCAGACTTCACCTTCTCCTTCTCCTTCGTCTACTTCTTCTGATTCACCCTCCAGACTACACCTTCTCCTTCTCCTTCTTCTACTTCTTCTGATTCACCCTCCAGACTTCACCTTCTCCTTCTCCTTCTTCTGTTTCTTCTGATTCACCGTCCAGACTTCACCTTCTCCTTCTCCTTCTTCTACTACTTCTGATTCACCCTCCAGACTTCACCTTCTCCTTCTCCTTCTTCTACTTCTTCTGATTCACCCTCCAGAATTCATCTTCTCCTTCTCCTTCTTCTGCTTCTTCTGATTCACCCTCCAGACTTCACCTTCTCCTTCTCCTTCTTCTGTTTCTTCTGCTTCACCCTCCAGACTTCACCTTCTCCTTCTCTTTCTTCTGCTTCTTCTGATTCACCCTCCAGACTTCACCTTCTCCTTCTCCTTCTTCTGATTCTTCTGATTCACCCTCCTGACCTCACCTTCTCCTTCTCCTTCTTCTACTTCTTCTGCTTCACCCTCCAGACTTCACCTTCTCCTTCTCCTTCTTCTGCTTCTTCTGATTCACCCTCCAGACTTCTCCTTCTCCTTCTCCTTCTTCTGCTTCTTCTGATTCACCCTCCAGACTTCACCTTCTCCTTCTCCTTCTTCTGCTTCTTCTGATTCACCCTCCAGACTTCACCTTCTCCTTCTCCTTCTTCTACTTCTTCTGATTCACCCTCCAGACTTCACCTTCTCCATTTCCTTCTTCTGCTTCTTCTGATTCACCCTCCAGACTTCACCTTCTCCTTCTCCTTCGTCTACTTCTTCTGATTGACCCTCCAGACTACACCTTCTCCTTCTCCTTCTTCTACTTCTTCTGATTCACCCTCCTGACTTCACCTTCTCCTTCTCCTTCTTCTACTTCTTCTGCTTCACCCTCCAGACTTCACCTTCTCCTTCTCCTTCTTCTACTTCTTCTGATTCACCCTCCAGACTTCATCTTCTCCTTCTCCTTCTTCTGCTTCTTCTGATTCACCCTCCAGACTTCACCTTCTCCTTCTCCTTATTCTGCTTCTTCTGATTCACCCTCCAGACTTCACCTTCTCCTTCTCCTGATTCTGCTTCTTCTGATTCACCCTCCAGACTTCACCTTCTCCTTCTCCTTCTTCTGCTTCTTCTGATTCACCCTCCTGACTTCACCTTCTCCTTCTCCTTCTTCTACTTCTTCTGATTCACCCTCCTGACTTCACCTTCTCCTTCTCCTTCTTCTACTTCTTCTACTTCACCCTCCAGACTTCACCTTCTCCTTCTCCTTCTTCTACTTCTTCTGATTCACCCTCCAGACTTCACCTTCTCCTTCTCCTTCTTCTGCTTCTTCTGATTCACCCTCCATACTTCACCTTCACTTCTCCTTATTCTGCTTCTTCTGATTCACCCTCCAGACTTCAACTTCTCCTTCTCCTTCTTCTGCTTCTTCTGATTCACCCTCCAGACTTCACCTTCTCCTTCTCCTTCTTCTGCTTCTTCTGATTCACCCTCCAGACTTCACCTTCTCCTTCTCCTTCTTCTGCTTCTTCTGATTCACCCTCCAGACTTCACCTTCTCCTTCTCCTTCTTCTACTTCTTCTGATTCACCCTCCAGACTTCACCTTCTCCTTCTCTTTCTTCTGCTTCTTCTGATTCACCCTCCAGATTTCATCTTCTCCTTCTCCTTCTTCTGCTTCTTCTGATTCACCCTCCAGACTTCACCTTCTCCTTCTCCTTCTTCTGCTTCTTCTGATTCACCCTCCAGACTTCACCTTCTCCTTCTCCTTCTTCTGCTTCTTCTGATTCACCCTCCAGACTTCACCTTCTCCTTCTCCTTCTTCTACTTCTTCTGATTCACCCTCAAGACCTCACCTTCTCCTTCTCCTTCTTCTACTTCTTCTGATTCACCCTCCAGATTTCATCTTCTCCTTCTCCTTCTTCTGCTTCTTCTGATTCACCCTCCAGACTTCACCTTCTCCTTCTCCTTCTTCTGCTTCTTCTGATTCACCCTCCTGACTTCACCTTCTCCTTCTCCTTCTTCTACTTCTTCTGATTCACCCTCCTGACTTCACCTTCTCCTTCTCCTTCTTCTACTTCTTCTGCTTCACCCTCCAGACTTCACCTTCTCCTTCTCCTTCTTCTACTTCTTCTGATTCACCCTCCAGACTTGACCTTCTCCTTCTCCTTCTTCTACTTCTTCTGATTCACCCTCCAGACTTCACCTTCTCCTTCTCCTTCTTCTGCTTCTTCTGCTTCACCGTCCTGACTTCACCTTCTCCTTCTCCTTCTTCTACTTCTTCTGCTTCATCCCCCTGACATCACCTGCTCCTTCTCCTTCTTCTGCTTCTTCTGATTCACCCTCCTGACTTCACCTTCTCCTTCTCCTTCTTCTGCTTCTTCTGATTCACCCTCCAGACTTCACCTTCTCCTTCTCTTTCTTCTGCTTCTTCTGATTCACCCTCCAGACTTCACCTTCTCCTTCTCCTTCTTCTGATTCTTCTGATTCACCCTCCAGACTTCACCTTCTCCTTCTCCTTCTTCTGCTTCTTCTGATTCACCCTCCTGACTTCACCTTCTCCTTCTCCTTCTTCTACTTCTTCTGATTCACCCTCCTGACTTCACCTTCTCCTTCTCCTTCTTCTACTTCTTCTGCTTCACCCTCCAGACTTCACCTTCTCCTTCTCCTTCTTCTACTTCTTCTGATTCACCCTCCAGATTGACCTTCTCATTCTCCTTCTTCTACTTCTTCTGATTCACCCTCCAGACTTCACCTTCTCCTTCTCCTTCTTCTGCTTCTTCTGCTTCACCGTCCTGACTTCACCTTCGCCTTCTCCTTCTTCTACTTCTTCTGCTTCATCCCCCTGACATCACCTGCTCCTTCTCCTTCTTCTGCTTCTTCTGATTCACCCTCCTAACTTCACCTTCTCCTTCTCCTTCTTCTGCTTCTTCTGATTCACCCTCCTGACTTCACCTTCTCCTTCTCCTTCTTCTGCTTCTTCTGATTCACCCTCCAGACTTCAGCTTCTCCTTCTCCTTCTTCTGCTTCTTCTGATTCACCCTCCAGACTTCACCTTCTCCTTCTCCTTCTTCTGATTCTTCTGATTCACCCTCCAGACTTCACCTTCTCCTTCTCCTTCTTCTGCTTCTTCTGATTCACCCTCCTGACCTCACCTTCTCCTTCTCCTTCTTCTACTTCTTCTGATTCACCCTCCTGACTTCACCTTCTCCTTCTCCTTCTTCTACTTCTTCTGCTTCACCCTCCAGACTTCACCTTCTCCTTCTCCTTCTTCTGCTTCTTCTGATTCACCCTCTAGACTTCACCTTCTCCTTCTCCTTCTTCTGCTTCTTCTGATTCACCCTCCAGACTTCACCTTCTCCTTCTCCTTCTTCTACTTCTTCTGATTCACCCTCCAGACTTCACCTTCTCCATTTCCTTCTTCTGCTTCTTCTGATTCACCCTCCAGACTTCACCTTCTCCTTCTCCTTCGTCTACTTCTTCTGATTGACCCTCCAGACTACACCTTCTCCTTCTCCTTCTTCTACTTCTTCTGATTCACCCTCCAGACTTCACCTTCTCCTTCTCCTTCTTCTGTTTCTTCTGATTCACCGTCCAGACTTCACCTTCTCCTTCTCCTTCTTCTACTACTTCTGATTCACCCTCCAGACTTCACCTTCCCCTTCTCCTTCTTCTACTTCTTCTGATTCACCCTCCAGACTTCATCTTCTCCTTCTCCTTCTTCTGCTTCTTCTGATTCACCCTCCAGACTTCACCTTCTCCTTCTCCTTCTTCTGCTTCTTCTGATTCACCCTCCAGACTTCACCTTCTCCTTCTCCTTCTTCTACTTCTTCTGATTCACCCTCCAGACTTCACCTTCTCCTTCTCCTTCTTCTACTTCTTCTGATTCACCCTCCAGTCTTCACCTTCTCCTTCTCCTTCTTCTGTTTCTTCTGCTTCACCCTCCAGACTTCACCTTCTCCTTCTCTTTCTTCTGCTTCTTCTGATTCACCCTCCAGACTTCACCTTCTCCTTCTCCTTCTTCTGATTCTTCTGATTCACCCTCCAGACTTCACCTTCTCCTTCTCCTTCTTCTGCTTCTTCTGATTCACCCTCCTGACTACACCTTCTCCTTCTCCTTCTTCTACTTCTTCTGCTTCACCCTCCAGACTTCACCTTCTCCTTCTCCTTCTTCTACTTCTTCTGATTCACCCTCCAGACTTCATCTTCTCCTTCTCCTTCTTCTGCTTCTTCTGATTCACCCTCCAGACTTCACCTTCTCCTTCTCCTTATTCTGCTTCTTCTGATTCACCCTCCAGACTTCACCTTCTCCTTCTCCTTATTCTGCTTCTTCTGATTCACCCTCCAGACTTCACCTTCTCCTTCTCCTTCCTCTGCTTCTTCTGATTCACCCTCCAGACTTCACCTTCTCCTTCTCCTTCTTCTGATTCTTCTGATTCACCCTCCAGACTTCACCTTCTCCTTCTCCTTCTTCTGCTTCTTCTGATTCACCCTCCTGACTTCACCTTCTCCTTCTCCTTCTTCTACTTCTTCTGATTCACCCTCCTAACTTCACCTTCTCCTTCTCCTACTTCTACTTCTTCTGCTTCACCCTCCAGACTTCACCTTCTCCTTCTCCTTCTTCTACTTCTTCTGATTCACCCTCCAGACTTCACCTTCTCCTTCTCCTTCTTCTGCTTCTTCTGATTCACCCTCCAGACTTCACCTTCTCCTTCTCCTTATTCTGCTTCTTCTGATTCACCCTCCAGACATCACCTTCTCCTTCTCCTTCTTCTGCTTCTTCTGATTCACACTCCAGACTTCACCTTCTCCTTCTACTTCTTCTACTTCTTCTGATTCACCCTCCAGACTTCACCTTCTCCTTCTCTTTCTTCTGCTTCATCTGATTCGCCCTCCAGACTTCACCTTCTCCTTCTCCTTCTTCTGATTCTTCTGATTCACCCTCCTGACTTCACCTTCTTCTTCTCCTTCTTCTACTTCTTCTGATTCACCCTCCTGACTTCACCTTCTCCTTCTCCTTCTTCTACTACTTCTACTTCACCCTCCAGACTTCACCTTCTCCTTCTCCTTCTTCTCCTTCTTCTGATTCACCCTCCAGACTTGACCTTCTCCTTCTCCTTCTTCTACTTCTTCTGATTCACCCTCCAGACTTCAACTTCTCCTTCTCCTTCTTCTGCTTCTTCTGCTTCACCGTCCTGACTTCACCTTCTCCTTCTCCTTCTTCTACTTCTTCTGCTTCATCCCCCTGACATCACCTGCTCCTTCTCCTTCTTCTGCTTCTTCTGATTCACCCTCCTAACTTCAACTTCTCCTTCTCCTTCTTCTGCTTCTTCTGATTCACCCTCCTGACTTCACCTTCTCCTTCTCCTTCTTCTGCTTCTTCTGATTCACCCTCCAGACTTCACCTTCTCCTTCTCCTTCTTCTGCTTCTTCTGATTCAACCTCCAGACTTCACCTTCTCCTTCTCCTTCTTCTGCTTCTTCTGATTCACCCTCCAGACCTCACCTTCTCCTTCTCCTTCTTCTACTTCTTCTGATTCACCCTCCAGACTTCATCTGTTCCTTCTCCTTCTACCGCTTCTTCTGATTCACCCTCCAGACTTCACCTTCTCCTTCTCCTTCTTCTGCTTCTTCTGATTCACACTCCAGACATCACCTTCTCCTTCTCCTTCTTCTACTTCTTCTGATTCACCCTCCAGACTTCACCTTCTCCTTCTCCTTCTTCTACTTCTTCTGATTCACCCTCCAGTCTTCACCTTCTCCTTCTCCTTCTTCTGTTTCTTCTGCTTCACCCTCCAGACTTCACCTTCTCCTTCTCTTTCTTCTGCTTCTTCTGATTCACCCTCCAGACTTCACCTCCTCCTTCTCCTTCTTCTGATTCTTCTGATTCACCCTCCAGACGTCACCTTCTCCTTCTCCTTCTTCTACTTCTTCTGATTCACCCTCCTGACTTCACCTTCTCCTTCTCCTTCTTCTACTTCTTCTGCTTCACCCTCCAGACTTCACCTTCTCCTTCTCCTTCTTCTACTTCTTCTGATTCACCCTTCAGACTTCACCTTCTCCTTCTCCTTTTTCTGCTTCTTCTGATTCACCCTCCAGACTTCACCTTCTCCTTCTCCTTATTCTGCTTCTTCTGATTCACCCTCCAGACTTCACCTTCTCCTTCTCCTTCTTCTGCTTCTTCTGATTCACCCTCCAGACTTCACCTTCTCCTTCTCCTTCGTCTACTTCTTCTGATTCACCCTCCAGACAACACCTTCTCCTTCTCCTTCTTCTACTTCTTCTGATTCACCCTCCAGACTTCACCTTCTCCTTCTCCTTCTTCTGCTTCTTCTGATTCACCCTCCAGACTTCACCTTCTCCTTCCCCTTCTTCTACTACTTCTGATTCACCCTCCTGACTTCAACTTCTCCTTCTCCTTCTTCTACTTCTTCTGCTTCACCCTCCAGACTTCACCTTCTCCTTCTCCTTCTTCTACTTCTTCTGATTCACCCTCCAGACTTGACCTTCTCCTTCTCCTTCTTCTACTTATTCTGATTCACCCTCCAGACTTCACATTCTCCTTCTCCTTCTTCTGCTTCTTCTGCTTCACCGTCCTGACTTCACCTTCTCCTTCTCCTTCTTCTACTTCTTCTGCTTCATCCCGCTGACATCACCTGCTCCTTCTCCTTCTTCTGCTTCTTCTGATTCACCCTCCTAACTTCACCTTCTCCTTCTCCGTCTTCTGCTTCTTCTGATTCACCCTCCTGACTTCACCTTCTCCTTCTCCTTCTTCTGCTTCTTCTGATTCAACCTCCAGACTTCACCTTCTCCTTCTCCTTCTTCTGCTTCACCCTCCAGACTTCACCTTCTCCTTCTCCTTCTTCTGATTCTTCTGATTCACCCTCCAGACTTCACCTTCTCCTTCTCCTTCTTCTGCTTCTTCTGATTCACCCTCCTGACTTCACCTTGTTCTTCTCCTTCTTCTACTTCTTCTGATTCACCCTCCTGACTTCACCTTCTCCTTCTCCTTCTTCTACTTCTTCTGCTTCACCCTCCAGACTTCATCTTCTCCTTCTCCTTCTTCTGCTTCTTCTGATTCACCCTCCAGACTTCTCCTTCTCCTTCTCCTTCTTCTGCTTCTTCTGATTCACCCTCCAGACTTCACCTTCTCCTTCTCCTTCTTCTGCTTCTTCTGATTCACCCTCCAGACTTCACCTTCTCCTTCTCCTTCTTCTACTTCTTCTGATTCACCCTCCAGACTTCACCTTCTCCATTTCCTTCTTCTGCTTCTTCTGATTCACCCTCCAGACTTCACCTTCTCCTTCTCCTTCGTCTACTTCTTCTGATTCACCCTCCAGACTACACCTTCTCCTTCTCCTTCTTCTACTTCTTCTGATTCACCCTCCAGACTTCACCTTCTCCTTCTCCTTCTTCTGTTTCTTCTGATTCACCGTCCAGACTTCACCTTCTCCTTCTCCTTCTTCTACTACTTCTGATTCACCCTCCAGACTTCACCTTCTCCTTCTCCTTCTTCTACTTCTTCTGATTCACCCTCCAGAATTCATCTTCTCCTTCTCCTTCTTCTGCTTCTTCTGATTCACCCTCCAGACTTCACCTTCTCCTTCTCCTTCTTCTGTTTCTTCTGCTTCACCCTCCAGACTTCACCTTCTCCTTCTCTTTCTTCTGCTTCTTCTGATTCACCCTCCAGACTTCACCTTCTCCTTCTCCTTCTTCTGATTCTTCTGATTCACCCTCCAGACTTCACCTTCTCCTTTTCCTTCTTCTGCTTCTTCTGATTCACCCTCCTGACTTCACCTTCTCCTTCTCCTTCTTCTACTTCTTCTGATTCACCCTCCTGACTTCACCTTCTCCTTCTCCTTCTTCTACTTCTTCTGCTTCACCCTCCAGACTTCAGCTTCTCCTTCTCCTTCTTCTACTTCTTCTGCTTCACCCTCCAGACTTCATCTTCTCCTTCTCCTTCTTCTGCTTCTTCTGATTCACCCTCCAGACTTCACCTTCTCCTTCTCCTTATTCTGCTTCTTCTGATTCACCCTCCAGACTTCACCTTCTCCTTCTCCTTATTCTGCTTCTTCTGATTCACCCTCCAGACTTCACCTTCTCCTTCTCCTTCCTCTGCTTCTTCTGATTCACCCTCCAGACTTCACCTTCTCCTTCTCCTTCTTCTGATTCTTCTGATTCACCCTCCAGACTTCACCTTCTCCTTCTCCTTCTTCTGCTTCTTCTGATTCACCCTCCTGACTTCACCTTCTCCTTCTCCTTCTTCTACTTCTTCTGATTCACCCTCCTGACTTCACCTTCTCCTTCTCCTTCTTCTACTTCTTCTGATTCACCCTCCAGACTTCACCTTCTCCTTCTCCTTCTTCTGATTCTTCTGATTCACCCTCCAGACTTCACCTTCTCCTTCTCCTTCTTCTGCTTCTTCTGATTCACCCTCCTGACTACACCTTCTCCTTCTCCTTCTTCTACTTCTTCTGCTTCACCCTCCAGACTTCACCTTCTCCTTCTCCTTCTTCTACTTCTTCTGATTCACCCTCCAGACTTCATCTTCTCCTTCTCCTTCTTCTGCTTCTTCTGATTCACCCTCCAGACTTCACCTTCTCCTTCTCCTTATTCTGCTTCTTCTGATTCACCCTCCAGACTTCACCTTCTCCTTCTCCTTATTCTGCTTCTTCTGATTCACCCTCCAGACTTCACCTTCTCCTTCTCCTTCCTCTGCTTCTTCTGATTCACCCTCCAGACTTCACCTTCTCCTTCTCCTTCTTCTGATTCTTCTGATTCACCCTCCAGACTTCACCTTCTCCTTCTCCTTCTTCTGCTTCTTCTGATTCACCCTCCTGACTTCACCTTCTCCTTCTCCTTCTTCTACTTCTTCTGATTCACCCTCCTAACTTCACCTTCTCCTTCTCCTACTTCTACTTCTTCTGCTTCACCCTCCAGACTTCACCTTCTCCTTCTCCTTCTTCTACTTCTTCTGATTCACCCTCCAGACTTCACCTTCTCCTTCTCCTTCTTCTGCTTCTTCTGATTCACCCTCCAGACTTCACCTTCTCCTTCTCCTTATTCTGCTTCTTCTGATTCACCCTCCAGACATCACCTTCTCCTTCTCCTTCTTCTGCTTCTTCTGATTCACACTCCAGACTTCACCTTCTCCTTCTACTTCTTCTACTTCTTCTGATTCACCCTCCAGACTTCACCTTCTCCTTCTCTTTCTTCTGCTTCATCTGATTCGCCCTCCAGACTTCACCTTCTCCTTCTCCTTCTTCTGATTCTTCTGATTCACCCTCCTGACTTCACCTTCTTCTTCTCCTTCTTCTACTTCTTCTGATTCACCCTCCTGACTTCACCTTCTCCTTCTCCTTCTTCTACTACTTCTACTTCACCCTCCAGACTTCACCTTCTCCTTCTCCTTCTTCTCCTTCTTCTGATTCACCCTCCAGACTTGACCTTCTCCTTCTCCTTCTTCTACTTCTTCTGATTCACCCTCCAGACTTCAACTTCTCCTTCTCCTTCTTCTGCTTCTTCTGCTTCACCGTCCTGACTTCACCTTCTCCTTCTCCTTCTTCTACTTCTTCTGCTTCATCCCCCTGACATCACCTGCTCCTTCTCCTTCTTCTGCTTCTTCTGATTCACCCTCCTAACTTCAACTTCTCCTTCTCCTTCTTCTGCTTCTTCTGATTCACCCTCCTGACTTCACCTTCTCCTTCTCCTTCTTCTGCTTCTTCTGATTCACCCTCCAGACTTCACCTTCTCCTTCTCCTTCTTCTGCTTCTTCTGATTCAACCTCCAGACTTCACCTTCTCCTTCTCCTTCTTCTGCTTCTTCTGATTCACCCTCCAGACCTCACCTTCTCCTTCTCCTTCTTCTACTTCTTCTGATTCACCCTCCAGACTTCATCTGTTCCTTCTCCTTCTACCGCTTCTTCTGATTCACCCTCCAGACTTCACCTTCTCCTTCTCCTTCTTCTGCTTCTTCTGATTCACACTCCAGACATCACCTTCTCCTTCTCCTTCTTCTACTTCTTCTGATTCACCCTCCAGACTTCACCTTCTCCTTCTCCTTCTTCTACTTCTTCTGATTCACCCTCCAGTCTTCACCTTCTCCTTCTCCTTCTTCTGTTTCTTCTGCTTCACCCTCCAGACTTCACCTTCTCCTTCTCTTTCTTCTGCTTCTTCTGATTCACCCTCCAGACTTCACCTCCTCCTTCTCCTTCTTCTGATTCTTCTGATTCACCCTCCAGACGTCACCTTCTCCTTCTCCTTCTTCTACTTCTTCTGATTCACCCTCCTGACTTCACCTTCTCCTTCTCCTTCTTCTACTTCTTCTGCTTCACCCTCCAGACTTCACCTTCTCCTTCTCCTTCTTCTACTTCTTCTGATTCACCCTTCAGACTTCACCTTCTCCTTCTCCTTTTTCTGCTTCTTCTGATTCACCCTCCAGACTTCACCTTCTCCTTCTCCTTATTCTGCTTCTTCTGATTCACCCTCCAGACTTCACCTTCTCCTTCTCCTTCTTCTGCTTCTTCTGATTCACCCTCCAGACTTCACCTTCTCCTTCTCCTTCGTCTACTTCTTCTGATTCACCCTCCAGACAACACCTTCTCCTTCTCCTTCTTCTACTTCTTCTGATTCACCCTCCAGACTTCACCTTCTCCTTCTCCTTCTTCTGCTTCTTCTGATTCACCCTCCAGACTTCACCTTCTCCTTCCCCTTCTTCTACTACTTCTGATTCACCCTCCTGACTTCAACTTCTCCTTCTCCTTCTTCTACTTCTTCTGCTTCACCCTCCAGACTTCACCTTCTCCTTCTCCTTCTTCTACTTCTTCTGATTCACCCTCCAGACTTGACCTTCTCCTTCTCCTTCTTCTACTTATTCTGATTCACCCTCCAGACTTCACATTCTCCTTCTCCTTCTTCTGCTTCTTCTGCTTCACCGTCCTGACTTCACCTTCTCCTTCTCCTTCTTCTACTTCTTCTGCTTCATCCCGCTGACATCACCTGCTCCTTCTCCTTCTTCTGCTTCTTCTGATTCACCCTCCTAACTTCACCTTCTCCTTCTCCGTCTTCTGCTTCTTCTGATTCACCCTCCTGACTTCACCTTCTCCTTCTCCTTCTTCTGCTTCTTCTGATTCAACCTCCAGACTTCACCTTCTCCTTCTCCTTCTTCTGCTTCACCCTCCAGACTTCACCTTCTCCTTCTCCTTCTTCTGATTCTTCTGATTCACCCTCCAGACTTCACCTTCTCCTTCTCCTTCTTCTGCTTCTTCTGATTCACCCTCCTGACTTCACCTTGTTCTTCTCCTTCTTCTACTTCTTCTGATTCACCCTCCTGACTTCACCTTCTCCTTCTCCTTCTTCTACTTCTTCTGCTTCACCCTCCAGACTTCATCTTCTCCTTCTCCTTCTTCTGCTTCTTCTGATTCACCCTCCAGACTTCTCCTTCTCCTTCTCCTTCTTCTGCTTCTTCTGATTCACCCTCCAGACTTCACCTTCTCCTTCTCCTTCTTCTGCTTCTTCTGATTCACCCTCCAGACTTCACCTTCTCCTTCTCCTTCTTCTACTTCTTCTGATTCACCCTCCAGACTTCACCTTCTCCATTTCCTTCTTCTGCTTCTTCTGATTCACCCTCCAGACTTCACCTTCTCCTTCTCCTTCGTCTACTTCTTCTGATTCACCCTCCAGACTACACCTTCTCCTTCTCCTTCTTCTACTTCTTCTGATTCACCCTCCAGACTTCACCTTCTCCTTCTCCTTCTTCTGTTTCTTCTGATTCACCGTCCAGACTTCACCTTCTCCTTCTCCTTCTTCTACTACTTCTGATTCACCCTCCAGACTTCACCTTCTCCTTCTCCTTCTTCTACTTCTTCTGATTCACCCTCCAGAATTCATCTTCTCCTTCTCCTTCTTCTGCTTCTTCTGATTCACCCTCCAGACTTCACCTTCTCCTTCTCCTTCTTCTGTTTCTTCTGCTTCACCCTCCAGACTTCACCTTCTCCTTCTCTTTCTTCTGCTTCTTCTGATTCACCCTCCAGACTTCACCTTCTCCTTCTCCTTCTTCTGATTCTTCTGATTCACCCTCCAGACTTCACCTTCTCCTTTTCCTTCTTCTGCTTCTTCTGATTCACCCTCCTGACTTCACCTTCTCCTTCTCCTTCTTCTACTTCTTCTGATTCACCCTCCTGACTTCACCTTCTCCTTCTCCTTCTTCTACTTCTTCTGCTTCACCCTCCAGACTTCAGCTTCTCCTTCTCCTTCTTCTACTTCTTCTGCTTCACCCTCCAGACTTCATCTTCTCCTTCTCCTTCTTCTGCTTCTTCTGATTCACCCTCCAGACTTCACCTTCTCCTTCTCCTTATTCTGCTTCTTCTGATTCACCCTCCAGACTTCACCTTCTCCTTCTCCTTATTCTGCTTCTTCTGATTCACCCTCCAGACTTCACCTTCTCCTTCTCCTTCCTCTGCTTCTTCTGATTCACCCTCCAGACTTCACCTTCTCCTTCTCCTTCTTCTGATTCTTCTGATTCACCCTCCAGACTTCACCTTCTCCTTCTCCTTCTTCTGCTTCTTCTGATTCACCCTCCTGACTTCACCTTCTCCTTCTCCTTCTTCTACTTCTTCTGATTCACCCTCCTGACTTCACCTTCTCCTTCTCCTTCTTCTACTTCTTCTGCTTCACCCTCCAGACTTCACCTTCTCCTTCTCCTTCTTCTACTTCTTCTGATTCACCCTCCAGACTTCACCTTCTCCTTCTCCTTCTTCTGCTTCTTCTGATTCACCCTCCAGACTTCACCTTCTCCTTCTCCTTCTTCTGCTTCTTCTGATTCACACTCCAGACTTCACCTTCTCCTTCTCCTTCTTCTACTTCTTCTGATTCACCCTCCAGACTTCACCTTCTCCTTCTCTTTCTTCTGCTTCTTCTGATTCACCCTCCAGACTTCACCTTCTCCTTCTCCTTCTTCTGATTCTTCTGATTCACCCTCCAGACTTCACCTTCTTCTTCTCCTTCTTCTGCTTCTTCTGATTCACCCTCCTTACTTCACCTTCTCCTTCTCCTTCTTCTACTTCTTCTGATTCACCCTCCTGACTTCACCTTCTCCTTCTCCTTCTTCTACTTCTTCTGCTTCACCCTCCAGACTTCACCTTCTCCTTCTCCTTCTTCTACTTCTTCTGATTCACCCTCCAGACTTGACCTTCTCCTTCTCCTTCTTCTACTTCTTCTGATTCACCCTCCAGACTTCACCTTCTCCTTCTCCTTCTTCTGCTTCTTCTGCTTCACCGTCCTGACTTCACCTTCTCCTTCTCCTTCTTCTACTTCTTCTGCTTCATCCCGCTGACATCACCTGCTCCTTCTCCTTCTTCTGCTTCTTCTGATTCACCCTCCTAACTTCACCTTCTCCTTCTCCGTCTTCTGCTTCTTCTGATTCACCCTCCTGACTTCACCTTCTCCTTCTCCTTCTTCTGCTTCTTCTGATTCACCCTCCAGACTTCACCTTCTCCTTCTCCTTCTTCTGCTTCTTCTGCTTCACCGTCCTGACTTCACCTTCTCCTTCTCCTTCTTCTACTTCTTCTGCTTCATCCCCCTGACATCACCTGCTCCTTCTCCTTCTTCTGCTTCTTCTGATTCACCCTCCTGACTTCACCTTCTCCTTCTCCTTCTTCTGCTTCTTCTGATTCACCCTCCAGACTTCACCTTCTCCTTCTCTTTCTTCTGCTTCTTCTGATTCACCCTCCAGACTTCACCTTCTCCTTCTCCTTCTTCTGATTCTTCTGATTCACCCTCCAGACTTCACCTTCTCCTTCTCCTTCTTCTGCTTCTTCTGATTCACCCTCCTGACTTCACCTTCTCCTTCTCCTTCTTCTACTTCTTCTGATTCACCCTCCTGACTTCACCTTCTCCTTCTCCTTCTTCTACTTCTTCTGCTTCACCCTCCAGACTTCACCTTCTCCTTCTCCTTCTTCTACTTCTTCTGATTCACCCTCCAGATTGACCTTCTCATTCTCCTTCTTCTACTTCTTCTGATTCACCCTCCAGACTTCACCTTCTCCTTCTCCTTCTTCTGCTTCTTCTGCTTCACCGTCCTGACTTCACCTTCGCCTTCTCCTTCTTCTACTTCTTCTGCTTCATCCCCCTGACATCACCTGCTCCTTCTCCTTCTTCTGCTTCTTCTGATTCACCCTCCTAACTTCACCTTCTCCTTCTCCTTCTTCTGCTTCTTCTGATTCACCCTCCTGACTTCACCTTCTCCTTCTCCTTCTTCTGCTTCTTCTGATTCACCCTCCAGACTTCAGCTTCTCCTTCTCCTTCTTCTGCTTCTTCTGATTCACCCTCCAGACTTCACCTTCTCCTTCTCCTTCTTCTGATTCTTCTGATTCACCCTCCAGACTTCACCTTCTCCTTCTCCTTCTTCTGCTTCTTCTGATTCACCCTCCTGACCTCACCTTCTCCTTCTCCTTCTTCTACTTCTTCTGATTCACCCTCCTGACTTCACCTTCTCCTTCTCCTTCTTCTACTTCTTCTGCTTCACCCTCCAGACTTCACCTTCTCCTTCTCCTTCTTCTGCTTCTTCTGATTCACCCTCTAGACTTCACCTTCTCCTTCTCCTTCTTCTGCTTCTTCTGATTCACCCTCCAGACTTCACCTTCTCCTTCTCCTTCTTCTACTTCTTCTGATTCACCCTCCAGACTTCACCTTCTCCATTTCCTTCTTCTGCTTCTTCTGATTCACCCTCCAGACTTCACCTTCTCCTTCTCCTTCGTCTACTTCTTCTGATTGACCCTCCAGACTACACCTTCTCCTTCTCCTTCTTCTACTTCTTCTGATTCACCCTCCAGACTTCACCTTCTCCTTCTCCTTCTTCTGTTTCTTCTGATTCACCGTCCAGACTTCACCTTCTCCTTCTCCTTCTTCTACTACTTCTGATTCACCCTCCAGACTTCACCTTCCCCTTCTCCTTCTTCTACTTCTTCTGATTCACCCTCCAGACTTCATCTTCTCCTTCTCCTTCTTCTGCTTCTTCTGATTCACCCTCCAGACTTCACCTTCTCCTTCTCCTTCTTCTGCTTCTTCTGATTCACCCTCCAGACTTCACCTTCTCCTTCTCCTTCTTCTACTTCTTCTGATTCACCCTCCAGACTTCACCTTCTCCTTCTCCTTCTTCTACTTCTTCTGATTCACCCTCCAGTCTTCACCTTCTCCTTCTCCTTCTTCTGTTTCTTCTGCTTCACCCTCCAGACTTCACCTTCTCCTTCTCTTTCTTCTGCTTCTTCTGATTCACCCTCCAGACTTCACCTTCTCCTTCTCCTTCTTCTGATTCTTCTGATTCACCCTCCAGACTTCACCTTCTCCTTCTCCTTCTTCTGCTTCTTCTGATTCACCCTCCTGACTACACCTTCTCCTTCTCCTTCTTCTACTTCTTCTGCTTCACCCTCCAGACTTCACCTTCTCCTTCTCCTTCTTCTACTTCTTCTGATTCACCCTCCAGACTTCATCTTCTCCTTCTCCTTCTTCTGCTTCTTCTGATTCACCCTCCAGACTTCACCTTCTCCTTCTCCTTATTCTGCTTCTTCTGATTCACCCTCCAGACTTCACCTTCTCCTTCTCCTTATTCTGCTTCTTCTGATTCACCCTCCAGACTTCACCTTCTCCTTCTCCTTCCTCTGCTTCTTCTGATTCACCCTCCAGACTTCACCTTCTCCTTCTCCTTCTTCTGATTCTTCTGATTCACCCTCCAGACTTCACCTTCTCCTTCTCCTTCTTCTGCTTCTTCTGATTCACCCTCCTGACTTCACCTTCTCCTTCTCCTTCTTCTACTTCTTCTGATTCACCCTCCTAACTTCACCTTCTCCTTCTCCTACTTCTACTTCTTCTGCTTCACCCTCCAGACTTCACCTTCTCCTTCTCCTTCTTCTACTTCTTCTGATTCACCCTCCAGACTTCACCTTCTCCTTCTCCTTCTTCTGCTTCTTCTGATTCACCCTCCAGACTTCACCTTCTCCTTCTCCTTATTCTGCTTCTTCTGATTCACCCTCCAGACATCACCTTCTCCTTCTCCTTCTTCTGCTTCTTCTGATTCACACTCCAGACTTCACCTTCTCCTTCTACTTCTTCTACTTCTTCTGATTCACCCTCCAGACTTCACCTTCTCCTTCTCTTTCTTCTGCTTCATCTGATTCGCCCTCCAGACTTCACCTTCTCCTTCTCCTTCTTCTGATTCTTCTGATTCACCCTCCTGACTTCACCTTCTTCTTCTCCTTCTTCTACTTCTTCTGATTCACCCTCCTGACTTCACCTTCTCCTTCTCCTTCTTCTACTACTTCTACTTCACCCTCCAGACTTCACCTTCTCCTTCTCCTTCTTCTCCTTCTTCTGATTCACCCTCCAGACTTGACCTTCTCCTTCTCCTTCTTCTACTTCTTCTGATTCACCCTCCAGACTTCAACTTCTCCTTCTCCTTCTTCTGCTTCTTCTGCTTCACCGTCCTGACTTCACCTTCTCCTTCTCCTTCTTCTACTTCTTCTGCTTCATCCCCCTGACATCACCTGCTCCTTCTCCTTCTTCTGCTTCTTCTGATTCACCCTCCTAACTTCAACTTCTCCTTCTCCTTCTTCTGCTTCTTCTGATTCACCCTCCTGACTTCACCTTCTCCTTCTCCTTCTTCTGCTTCTTCTGATTCACCCTCCAGACTTCACCTTCTCCTTCTCCTTCTTCTGCTTCTTCTGATTCAACCTCCAGACTTCACCTTCTCCTTCTCCTTCTTCTGCTTCTTCTGATTCACCCTCCAGACCTCACCTTCTCCTTCTCCTTCTTCTACTTCTTCTGATTCACCCTCCAGACTTCATCTGTTCCTTCTCCTTCTACCGCTTCTTCTGATTCACCCTCCAGACTTCACCTTCTCCTTCTCCTTCTTCTGCTTCTTCTGATTCACACTCCAGACATCACCTTCTCCTTCTCCTTCTTCTACTTCTTCTGATTCACCCTCCAGACTTCACCTTCTCCTTCTCCTTCTTCTACTTCTTCTGATTCACCCTCCAGTCTTCACCTTCTCCTTCTCCTTCTTCTGTTTCTTCTGCTTCACCCTCCAGACTTCACCTTCTCCTTCTCTTTCTTCTGCTTCTTCTGATTCACCCTCCAGACTTCACCTCCTCCTTCTCCTTCTTCTGATTCTTCTGATTCACCCTCCAGACGTCACCTTCTCCTTCTCCTTCTTCTACTTCTTCTGATTCACCCTCCTGACTTCACCTTCTCCTTCTCCTTCTTCTACTTCTTCTGCTTCACCCTCCAGACTTCACCTTCTCCTTCTCCTTCTTCTACTTCTTCTGATTCACCCTTCAGACTTCACCTTCTCCTTCTCCTTTTTCTGCTTCTTCTGATTCACCCTCCAGACTTCACCTTCTCCTTCTCCTTATTCTGCTTCTTCTGATTCACCCTCCAGACTTCACCTTCTCCTTCTCCTTCTTCTGCTTCTTCTGATTCACCCTCCAGACTTCACCTTCTCCTTCTCCTTCGTCTACTTCTTCTGATTCACCCTCCAGACAACACCTTCTCCTTCTCCTTCTTCTACTTCTTCTGATTCACCCTCCAGACTTCACCTTCTCCTTCTCCTTCTTCTGCTTCTTCTGATTCACCCTCCAGACTTCACCTTCTCCTTCCCCTTCTTCTACTACTTCTGATTCACCCTCCTGACTTCAACTTCTCCTTCTCCTTCTTCTACTTCTTCTGCTTCACCCTCCAGACTTCACCTTCTCCTTCTCCTTCTTCTACTTCTTCTGATTCACCCTCCAGACTTGACCTTCTCCTTCTCCTTCTTCTACTTATTCTGATTCACCCTCCAGACTTCACATTCTCCTTCTCCTTCTTCTGCTTCTTCTGCTTCACCGTCCTGACTTCACCTTCTCCTTCTCCTTCTTCTACTTCTTCTGCTTCATCCCGCTGACATCACCTGCTCCTTCTCCTTCTTCTGCTTCTTCTGATTCACCCTCCTAACTTCACCTTCTCCTTCTCCGTCTTCTGCTTCTTCTGATTCACCCTCCTGACTTCACCTTCTCCTTCTCCTTCTTCTGCTTCTTCTGATTCAACCTCCAGACTTCACCTTCTCCTTCTCCTTCTTCTGCTTCACCCTCCAGACTTCACCTTCTCCTTCTCCTTCTTCTGATTCTTCTGATTCACCCTCCAGACTTCACCTTCTCCTTCTCCTTCTTCTGCTTCTTCTGATTCACCCTCCTGACTTCACCTTGTTCTTCTCCTTCTTCTACTTCTTCTGATTCACCCTCCTGACTTCACCTTCTCCTTCTCCTTCTTCTACTTCTTCTGCTTCACCCTCCAGACTTCATCTTCTCCTTCTCCTTCTTCTGCTTCTTCTGATTCACCCTCCAGACTTCTCCTTCTCCTTCTCCTTCTTCTGCTTCTTCTGATTCACCCTCCAGACTTCACCTTCTCCTTCTCCTTCTTCTGCTTCTTCTGATTCACCCTCCAGACTTCACCTTCTCCTTCTCCTTCTTCTACTTCTTCTGATTCACCCTCCAGACTTCACCTTCTCCATTTCCTTCTTCTGCTTCTTCTGATTCACCCTCCAGACTTCACCTTCTCCTTCTCCTTCGTCTACTTCTTCTGATTCACCCTCCAGACTACACCTTCTCCTTCTCCTTCTTCTACTTCTTCTGATTCACCCTCCAGACTTCACCTTCTCCTTCTCCTTCTTCTGTTTCTTCTGATTCACCGTCCAGACTTCACCTTCTCCTTCTCCTTCTTCTACTACTTCTGATTCACCCTCCAGACTTCACCTTCTCCTTCTCCTTCTTCTACTTCTTCTGATTCACCCTCCAGAATTCATCTTCTCCTTCTCCTTCTTCTGCTTCTTCTGATTCACCCTCCAGACTTCACCTTCTCCTTCTCCTTCTTCTGTTTCTTCTGCTTCACCCTCCAGACTTCACCTTCTCCTTCTCTTTCTTCTGCTTCTTCTGATTCACCCTCCAGACTTCACCTTCTCCTTCTCCTTCTTCTGATTCTTCTGATTCACCCTCCAGACTTCACCTTCTCCTTTTCCTTCTTCTGCTTCTTCTGATTCACCCTCCTGACTTCACCTTCTCCTTCTCCTTCTTCTACTTCTTCTGATTCACCCTCCTGACTTCACCTTCTCCTTCTCCTTCTTCTACTTCTTCTGCTTCACCCTCCAGACTTCAGCTTCTCCTTCTCCTTCTTCTACTTCTTCTGCTTCACCCTCCAGACTTCATCTTCTCCTTCTCCTTCTTCTGCTTCTTCTGATTCACCCTCCAGACTTCACCTTCTCCTTCTCCTTATTCTGCTTCTTCTGATTCACCCTCCAGACTTCACCTTCTCCTTCTCCTTATTCTGCTTCTTCTGATTCACCCTCCAGACTTCACCTTCTCCTTCTCCTTCCTCTGCTTCTTCTGATTCACCCTCCAGACTTCACCTTCTCCTTCTCCTTCTTCTGATTCTTCTGATTCACCCTCCAGACTTCACCTTCTCCTTCTCCTTCTTCTGCTTCTTCTGATTCACCCTCCTGACTTCACCTTCTCCTTCTCCTTCTTCTACTTCTTCTGATTCACCCTCCTGACTTCACCTTCTCCTTCTCCTTCTTCTACTTCTTCTGCTTCACCCTCCAGACTTCACCTTCTCCTTCTCCTTCTTCTACTTCTTCTGATTCACCCTCCAGACTTCACCTTCTCCTTCTCCTTCTTCTGCTTCTTCTGATTCACCCTCCAGACTTCACCTTCTCCTTCTCCTTCTTCTGCTTCTTCTGATTCACACTCCAGACTTCACCTTCTCCTTCTCCTTCTTCTACTTCTTCTGATTCACCCTCCAGACTTCACCTTCTCCTTCTCTTTCTTCTGCTTCTTCTGATTCACCCTCCAGACTTCACCTTCTCCTTCTCCTTCTTCTGATTCTTCTGATTCACCCTCCAGACTTCACCTTCTTCTTCTCCTTCTTCTGCTTCTTCTGATTCACCCTCCTTACTTCACCTTCTCCTTCTCCTTCTTCTACTTCTTCTGATTCACCCTCCTGACTTCACCTTCTCCTTCTCCTTCTTCTACTTCTTCTGCTTCACCCTCCAGACTTCACCTTCTCCTTCTCCTTCTTCTACTTCTTCTGATTCACCCTCCAGACTTGACCTTCTCCTTCTCCTTCTTCTACTTCTTCTGATTCACCCTCCAGACTTCACCTTCTCCTTCTCCTTCTTCTGCTTCTTCTGCTTCACCGTCCTGACTTCACCTTCTCCTTCTCCTTCTTCTACTTCTTCTGCTTCATCCCGCTGACATCACCTGCTCCTTCTCCTTCTTCTGCTTCTTCTGATTCACCCTCCTAACTTCACCTTCTCCTTCTCCGTCTTCTGCTTCTTCTGATTCACCCTCCTGACTTCACCTTCTCCTTCTCCTTCTTCTGCTTCTTCTGATTCAACCTCCAGACTTCACCTTCTCCTTCTCCTTCTTCTGCTTCTTCTGATTCACCCTCCAGACTTCTCCTTCTCCTTCTCCTTCTTCTGCTTCTTCTGATTCACCCTCCAGACTTCACCTTCTCCTTCTCCTTCTTCTGCTTCTTCTGATTCACCCTCCAGACTTCACCTTCTCCTTCTCCTTCTTCTACTTCTTCTGATTCACCCTCCAGACTTCACCTTCTCCATTTCCTTCTTCTGCTTCTTCTGATTCACCCTCCAGACTTCACCTTCTCCTTCTCCTTCGTCTACTTCTTCTGATTCACCCTCCAGACTACACCTTCTCCTTCTCCTTCTTCTACTTCTTCTGATTCACCCTCCAGACTTCACCTTCTCCTTCTCCTTCTTCTGTTTCTTCTGATTCACCGTCCAGACTTCACCTTCTCCTTCTCCTTCTTCTACTACTTCTGATTCACCCTCCAGACTTCACCTTCTCCTTCTCCTTCTTCTACTTCTTCTGATTCACCCTCCAGAATTCATCTTCTCCTTCTCCTTCTTCTGCTTCTTCTGATTCACCCTCCAGACTTCACCTTCTCCTTCTCCTTCTTCTGTTTCTTCTGCTTCACCCTCCAGACTTCACCTTCTCCTTCTCTTTCTTCTGCTTCTTCTGATTCACCCTCCAGACTTCACCTTCTCCTTCTCCTTCTTCTGATTCTTCTGATTCACCCTCCAGACTTCACCTTCTCCTTTTCCTTCTTCTGCTTCTTCTGATTCACCCTCCTGACTTCACCTTCTCCTTCTCCTTCTTCTACTTCTTCTGATTCACCCTCCTGACTTCACCTTCTCCTTCTCCTTCTTCTACTTCTTCTGCTTCACCCTCCAGACTTCAGCTTCTCCTTCTCCTTCTTCTACTTCTTCTGCTTCACCCTCCAGACTTCATCTTCTCCTTCTCCTTCTTCTGCTTCTTCTGATTCACCCTCCAGACTTCACCTTCTCCTTCTCCTTATTCTGCTTCTTCTGATTCACCCTCCAGACTTCACCTTCTCCTTCTCCTTATTCTGCTTCTTCTGATTCACCCTCCAGACTTCACCTTCTCCTTCTCCTTCCTCTGCTTCTTCTGATTCACCCTCCAGACTTCACCTTCTCCTTCTCCTTCTTCTGATTCTTCTGATTCACCCTCCAGACTTCACCTTCTCCTTCTCCTTCTTCTGCTTCTTCTGATTCACCCTCCTGACTTCACCTTCTCCTTCTCCTTCTTCTACTTCTTCTGATTCACCCTCCTGACTTCACCTTCTCCTTCTTCTTCTTCTACTTCTTCTGCTTCACCCTCCAGACTTCACCTTCTCCTTCTCCTTCTTCTACTTCTTCTGATTCACCCTCCAGACTTCACCTTCTCCTTCTCCTTCTTCTGCTTCTTCTGATTCACCCTCCAGACTTCACCTTCTCCTTCTCCTTCTTCTGCTTCTTCTGATTCACACTCCAGACTTCACCTTCTCCTTCTCCTTCTTCTACTTCTTCTGATTCACCCTCCAGACTTCACCTTCTCCTTCTCTTTCTTCTGCTTCTTCTGATTCACCCTCCAGACTTCACCTTCTCCTTCTCCTTCTTCTGATTCTTCTGATTCACCCTCCAGACTTCACCTTCTTCTTCTCCTTCTTCTGCTTCTTCTGATTCACCCTCCTTACTTCACCTTCTCCTTCTCCTTCTTCTACTTCTTCTGATTCACCCTCCTGACTTCAACTTCTCCTTCTCCTTCTTCTACTTCTTCTGCTTCACCCTCCAGACTTCACCTTCTCCTTCTCCTTCTTCTACTTCTTCTGATTCACCCTCCAGACTTGACCTTCTCCTTCTCCTTCTTCTACTTCTTCTGATTCACCCTCCAGACTTCACCTTCTCCTTCTCCTTCTTCTGCTTCTTCTGCTTCACCGTCCTGACTTCACCTTCTCCTTCTCCTTCTTCTACTTCTTCTGCTTCATCCCGCTGACATCACCTGCTCCTTCTCCTTCTTCTGCTTCTTCTGATTCACCCTCCTAACTTCACCTTCTCCTTCTCCGTCTTCTGCTTCTTCTGATTCACCCTCCTGACTTCAACTTCTCCTTCTCCTTCTTCTGCTTCTTCTGATTCAACCTCCAGACTTCACCTTCTCCTTCTCCTTCTTCTGCTTCTTCTGATTCACCCTCCAGACTTCACCTTCTCCTTCTCCTTCTTCTGCTTCTTCTGATTCACCCTCCAGACTTCACCTTCTCCTTCTCCTTCTTCTGCTTCTTCTGATTCACCCTCCAGACTTCACCTTCTCCTTCTCCTTCTTCTACTTCTTCTGATTCACCCTCCAGACTTCACCTTCTCCATTTCCTTCTTCTGCTTCTTCTGATTCACCCTCCAGACTTCACCTTCTCCTTCTCCTTCGTCTACTTCTTCTGATTCACCCTCCAGACTACACCTTCTCCTTCTCCTTCTTCTACTTCTTCTGATTCACCCTCCAGACTTCACCTTCTCCTTCTCCTTCTTCTGTTTCTTCTGATTCACCGTCCAGACTTCACCTTCTCCTTCTCCTTCTTCTACTACTTCTGATTCACCCTCCAGACTTCACCTTCTCCTTCTCCTTCTTCTACTTCTTCTGATTCACCCTCCAGAATTCATCTTCTCCTTCTCCTTCTTCTGCTTCTTCTGATTCACACTCCAGACTTCACCTTCTCCTTCTCCTTCTTCTGTTTCTTCTGCTTCACCCTCCAGACTTCACCTTCTCCTTCTCTTTCTTCTGCTTCTTCTGATTCACCCTCCAGACTTCACCTTCTCCTTCTCCTTCTTCTGATTCTTCTGATTCACCCTCCAGACTTCACCTTCTCCTTTTCCTTCTTCTGCTTCTTCTGATTCACCCTCCTGACTTCACCTTCTCCTTCTCCTTCTTCTACTTCTTCTGATTCACCCTCCTGACTTCACCTTCTCCTTCTCCTTCTTCTACTTCTTCTGCTTCACCCTCCAGACTTCACCTTCTCCTTCTCCTTCTTCTACTTCTTCTGCTTCACCCTCCAGACTTCACCTTCTCCTTCTCCTTCTTCTGCTTCTTCTGATTCACCCTCCAGACTTCTCCTTCTCCTTCTCCTTCTTCTGCTTCTTCTGATTCACCCTCCAGACTTCACCTTCTCCTTCTCCTTCTTCTGCTTCTTCTGATTCACCCTCCAGACTTCACCTTCTCCTTCTCCTTCTTCTACTTCTTCTGATTCACCCTCCAGACTTCACCTTCTCCATTTCCTTCTTCTGCTTCTTCTGATTCACCCTCCAGACTTCACCTTCTCCTTCTCCTTCGTCTACTTCTTCTGATTCACCCTCCAGACTACACCTTCTCCTTCTCCTTCTTCTACTTCTTCTGATTCACCCTCCAGACTTCACCTTCTCCTTCTCCTTCTTCTGTTTCTTCTGATTCACCGTCCAGACTTCACCTTCTCCTTCTCCTTCTTCTACTACTTCTGATTCACCCTCCAGACTTCACCTTCTCCTTCTCCTTCTTCTACTTCTTCTGATTCACCCTCCAGAATTCATCTTCTCCTTCTCCTTCTTCTGCTTCTTCTGATTCACCCTCCAGACTTCACCTTCTCCTTCTCCTTCTTCTGTTTCTTCTGCTTCACCCTCCAGACTTCACCTTCTCCTTCTCTTTCTTCTGCTTCTTCTGATTCACCCTCCAGACTTCACCTTCTCCTTCTCCTTCTTCTGATTCTTCTGATTCACCCTCCAGACTTCACCTTCTCCTTTTCCTTCTTCTGCTTCTTCTGATTCACCCTCCTGACTTCACCTTCTCCTTCTCCTTCTTCTACTTCTTCTGATTCACCCTCCTGACTTCACCTTCTCCTTCTCCTTCTTCTACTTCTTCTGCTTCACCCTCCAGACTTCAGCTTCTCCTTCTCCTTCTTCTACTTCTTCTGCTTCACCCTCCAGACTTCATCTTCTCCTTCTCCTTCTTCTGCTTCTTCTGATTCACCCTCCAGACTTCACCTTCTCCTTCTCCTTATTCTGCTTCTTCTGATTCACCCTCCAGACTTCACCTTCTCCTTCTCCTTATTCTGCTTCTTCTGATTCACCCTCCAGACTTCACCTTCTCCTTCTCCTTCCTCTGCTTCTTCTGATTCACCCTCCAGACTTCACCTTCTCCTTCTCCTTCTTCTGATTCTTCTGATTCACCCTCCAGACTTCACCTTCTCCTTCTCCTTCTTCTGCTTCTTCTGATTCACCCTCCTGACTTCACCTTCTCCTTCTCCTTCTTCTACTTCTTCTGATTCACCCTCCTGACTTCACCTTCTCCTTCTCCTTCTTCTACTTCTTCTGCTTCACCCTCCAGACTTCACCTTCTCCTTCTCCTTCTTCTACTTCTTCTGATTCACCCTCCAGACTTCACCTTCTCCTTCTCCTTCTTCTGCTTCTTCTGATTCACCCTCCAGACTTCACCTTCTCCTTCTCCTTCTTCTGCTTCTTCTGATTCACACTCCAGACTTCACCTTCTTCTTCTCCTTCTTCTACTTCTTCTGATTCACCCTCCAGACTTCACCTTCTCCTTCTCTTTCTTCTGCTTCTTCTGATTCACCCTCCAGACTTCACCTTCTCCTTCTCCTTCTTCTGATTCTTCTGATTCACCCTCCAGACTTCACCTTCTTCTTCTCCTTCTTCTGCTTCTTCTGATTCACCCTCCTTACTTCACCTTCTCCTTCTCCTTCTTCTACTTCTTCTGATTCACCCTCCTGACTTCACCTTCTCCTTCTCCTTCTTCTACTTCTTCTGCTTCACCCTCCAGACTTCACCTTCTCCTTCTCCTTCTTCTACTTCTTCTGATTCACCCTCCAGACTTGACCTTCTCCTTCTCCTTCTTCTACTTCTTCTGATTCACCCTCCAGACTTCACCTTCTCCTTCTCCTTCTTCTGCTTCTTCTGCTTCACCGTCCTGACTTCACCTTCTCCTTCTCCTTCTTCTACATCTTCTGCTTCATCCCCCTGACATCACCTGCTCCTTCTCCTTCTTCTGCTTCTTCTGATTCACCCTCCTAACTTCACCTTCTCCTTCTCCTTCTTCTGCTTCTTCTGATTCACCCTCCTGACTTCACCTTCTCCTTCTCCTTCTTATGCTTCTTCTGATTCACCCTCCAGACTTCACCTTCTCCTTCTCCTTCTTCTGCTTCTTCTGATTCACCCTCCAGACTTCACCTTCTCCTTCTCCTTCTTCTGCTTCTTCTGATTCACCCTCCAGACCTCACCTTCTCCTTCTCCTTCTTCTACTTCTTCTGTTTCACCCTCCAGACTTCACCTTCTCCATTTCCTTCTTCTGCTTCTTCTGATTCACCCTCCAGACTTCACCTTCTCCTTCTCCTTCGTCTACTTCTTCTGATTCACCCTCCAGACTACACCTTCTCCTTCTCCTTCTTCTACTTCTTCTGATTCACCCTCCAGACTTCACCTTCTCCTTCTCCTTCTTCTGTTTCTTCTGATTCACCGTCCAGACTTCACCTTCTCCTTCTCCTTCTTCTACTACTTCTGATTCACCCTCCAGACTTCACCTTCTCCTTCTCCTTCTTCTACTTCTTCTGATTCACCCTCCAGAATTCATCTTTTCCTTCTCCTTCTTCTGCTTCTTCTGATTCACCCTCCAGACTTCACCTTCTCCTTCTCCTTCTTCTGTTTCTTCTGCTTCACCCTCCAGACTTCACCTTCTCCTTCTCTTTCTTCTGCTTCTTCTGATTCACCCTCCAGACTTCACCTTCTCCTTCTCCTTCTTCTGATTCTTCTGATTCACCCTCCAGACTTCACCTTCTCCTTTTCCTTCTTCTGCTTCTTCTGATTCACCCTCCTGACTTCACCTTCTCCTTCTCCTTCTTCTACTTCTTCTGATTCACCCTCCTGACTTCACCTTCTCCTTCTCCTTCTTCTACTTCTTCTGCTTCACCCTCCAGACTTCAGCTTCTCCTTCTCCTTCTTCTACTTCTTCTGCTTCACCCTCCAGACTTCATCTTCTCCTTCTCCATCTTCTGCTTCTTCTGATTCACCCTCCAGACTTTACCTTCTCCTTCTCCTTATTCTGCTTCTTCTGATTCACCCTCCAGACTTCACCTTCTCCTTCTCCTTATTCTGCTTCTTCTGATTCACCCTCCAGACTTCACCTTCTCCTTCTCCTTCCTCTGCTTCTTCTGATTCACCCTCCAGACTTCACCTTCTCCTTCTCCTTCTTCTGATTCTTCTGATTCACCCTCCAGACTTCACCTTCTCCTTCTCCTTCTTCTGCTTCTTCTGATTCACCCTCCTGACTTCACCTTCTCCTTCTCCTTCTTCTACTTCTTCTGATTCACCCTCCTGACTTCACCTTCTCCTTCTCCTTCTTCTACTTCTTCTGCTTCACCCTCCAGACTTCACCTTCTCCTTCTCCTTCTTCTACTTCTTCTGATTCACCCTCCAGACTTGACCTTCTCATTCTCCTTCTTCTACTTCTTCTGATTCACCCTCCAGACTTCACCTTCTCCTTCTCCTTCTTCTGCTTCTTCTGCTTCACCGTCCTGACTTCACCTTCTCCTTCTCCTTCTTCTACTTCTTCTGCTTCATCCCCCTGACATCACTGCTCCTTCTCCTTTTTCTGCTTCTTCTGATTCACCCTCCTAACTTCACCTTCTCCTTCTCCTTCTTCTGCTTCTTCTGATTCACCCTCCTGACTTCACCTTCTCCTTCTCCTTCTTCTGCTTCTTCTGATTCACCCTCCAGACTTCAGCTTCTCCTTCTCCTTCTTCTGCTTCTTCTGATTCACCCTCCAGACTTCACCTTCTCCTTCTCCTTCTTCTGATTCTTCTGATTCACCCTCCAGACTTCACCTTCTCCTTCTCCTTCTTCTGCTTCTTCTGATTCACCCTCCTGACCTCACCTTCTCCTTCTCCTTCTTCTACTTCTTCTGATTCACCCTCCTGACTTCACCTTCTCCTTCTCCTTCTTCTACTTCTTCTGCTTCACCCTCCAGACTTCACCTTCTCCTTCTCCTTCTTCTGCTTCTTCTGATTCACCCTCTAGACTTCACCTTCTCCTTCTCCTTCTTCTGCTTCTTCTGATTCACCCTCCAGACTTCACCTTCTCCTTCTCCTTCTTCTACTTCTTCTGATTCACCCTCCAGACTTCAACTTCTCCATTTCCTTCTTCTGCTTCTTCTGATTCACCCTCCAGACTTCACCTTCTCCTTCTCCTTCGTCTACTTCTTCTGATTGACCCTCCAGACTACACCTTCTCCTTCTCCTTCTTCTACTTCTTCTGATTCACCCTCCAGACTTCATCTTCTCCTTCTCCTTCTTCTGTTTCTTCTGATTCACCGTCCAGACTTCACCTTCTCCTTCTCCTTCTTCTACTACTTCTGATTCACCCTCCAGACTTCACCTTCCCCTTCTCCTTCTTCTACTTCTTCTGATTCACCCTCCAGACTTCATCTTCTCCTTCTCCTTCTTCTGCTTCTTCTGATTCACCCTCCAGACTTCACCTTCTCCTTCACCTTCTTCTGCTTCTTCTGATTCACCCTCCAGACTTCACCTTCTCCTTCTCCTTCTTCTACTTCTTCTGATTCACCCTCCAGACTTCACCTTCTCCTTCTCCTTCTTCTACTTCTTCTGATTCACCCTCCAGTCTTCACCTTCTCCTTCTCCTTCTTCTGTTTCTTCTGCTTCACCCTCCAGACTTCACCTTCTCCTTCTCTTTCTTCTGCTTCTTCTGATTCACCCTCCAGACTTCACCTTCTCCTTCTCCTTCTTCTGATTCTTCTGATTCACCCTCCAGACTTCACCTTCTCCTTCTCCTTCTTCTGCTTCTTCTGATTCACCCTCCTGACTACACCTTCTCCTTCTCCTTCTTCTACTTCTTCTGCTTCACCCTCCAGACTTCACCTTCTCCTTCTCCTTCTTCTACTTCTTCTGATTCACCCTCCAGACTTCATCTTCTCCTTCTCCTTCTTCTGCTTCTTCTGATTCACCCTCCAGACTTCACCTTCTCCTTCTCCTTATTCTGCTTCTTCTGATTCACCCTCCAGACTTCACCTTCTCCTTCTCCTTATTCTGCTTCTTCTGATTCACCCTCCAGACTTCACCTTCTCCTTCTCCTTCCTCTGCTTCTTCTGATTCACCCTCCAGACTTCACCTTCTCCTTCTCCTTCTTCTGATTCTTCTGATTCACCCTCCAGACTTCACCTTCTCCTTCTCCTTCTTCTGCTTCTTCTGATTCACCCTCCTGACTTCACCTTCTCCTTCTCCTTCTTCTACTTCTTCTGATTCACCCTCCTAACTTCACCTTCTCCTTCTCCTACTTCTACTTCTTCTGCTTCACCCTCCAGACTTCACCTTCTCCTTCTCCTTCTTCTACTTCTTCTGATTCACCCTCCAGACTTCACCTTCTCCTTCTCCTTCTTCTGCTTCTTCTGATTCACCCTCCAGACTTCACCTTCTCCTTCTCCTTATTCTGCTTCTTCTGATTCACCCTCCAGACTTCACCTTCTCCTTCTCCTTCTTCTGCTTCTTCTGATTCACACTCCAGACTTCACCTTCTCCTTCTCCTTCTTCTACTTCTTCTGATTCACCCTCCAGACTTCACCTTCTCCTTCTCTTTCTTCTGCTTCATCTGATTCGCCCTCCAGACTTCACCTTCTCCTTCTCCTTCTTCTGATTCTTCTGATTCACCCTCCTGACTTCACCTTCTTCTTCTCCTTCTTCTACTTCTTCTGATTCACCCTCCTGACTTCACCTTCTCCTTCTCCTTCTTCTACTACTTCTACTTCACCCTCCAGACTTCACCTTCTCCTTCTCCTTCTTCTCCTTCTTCTGATTCACCCTCCAGACTTGACCTTCTCCTTCTCCTTCTTCTACTTCTTCTGATTCACCCTCCAGACTTCACCTTCTCCTTCTCCTTCTTCTGCTTCTTCTGCTTCACCGTCCTGACTTCACCTTCTCCTTCTCCTTCTTCTACTTCTTCTGCTTCATCCCCCTGACATCACCTGCTCCTTCTCCTTCTTCTGCTTCTTCTGATTCACCCTCCTAACTTCACCTTCTCCTTCTCCTTCTTCTGCTTCTTCTGATTCACCCTCCTGACTTCACCTTCTCCTTCTCCTTCTTCTGCTTCTTCTGATTCACCCTCCAGACTTCACCTTCTCCTTCTCCTTCTTCTGCTTCTTCTGATTCAACCTCCAGACTTCACCTTCTCCTTCTCCTTCTTCTGCTTCTTCTGATTCACCCTCCAGACCTCACCTTCTCCTTCTCCTTCTTCTACTTCTTCTGATTCACCCTCCAGACTTCATCTGTTCCTTCTCCTTCTACTGCTTCTTCTGATTCACCCTCCAGACTTCACCTTCTCCTTCTCCTTCTTCTGCTTCTTCTGATTCACACTCCAGACTTCACCTTCTCCTTCTCCTTCTTCTACTTCTTCTGATTCACCCTCCAGACTTCACCTTCTCCTTCTCCTTCTTCTACTTCTTCTGATTCACCCTCCAATCTTCACCTTCTCCTTCTCCTTCTTCTGTTTCTTCTGCTTCACCCTCCAGACTTCACCTTCTCCTTCTCTTTCTTCTGCTTCTTCTGATTCACCCTCCAGACTTCACCTTCTCCTTCTCCTTCTTCTGATTCTTCTGATTCACCCTCCAGACGTCACCTTCTCCTTCTCCTTCTTCTACTTCTTCTGATTCACCCTCCTGACTTCACCTTCTCCTTCTCCTTCTTCTACTTCTTCTGCTTCACCCTCCAGACTTCACCTTCTCCTTCTCCTTCTTCTACTTCTTCTGATTCACCCTTCAGACTTCACCTTCTCCTTCTCCTTTTTCTGCTTCTTCTGATTCACCCTCCAGACTTCACCTTCTCCTTCTCCTTATTCTGCTTCTTCTGATTCACCCTCCAGACTTCACCTTCTCCTTCTCCTTCTTCTGCTTCTTCTGATTCACCCTCCAGACTTCACCTTCTCCTTCTCCTTCGTCTACTTCTTCTGATTCACCCTCCAGACAACACCTTCTCCTTCTCCTTCTTCTACTTCTTCTGATTCACCCTCCAGACTTCACCTTCTCCTTCTCCTTCTTCTGCTTCTTCTGATTCACCCTCCTGACTTCACCTTCTCCTTCTCCTTCTTCTACTTCTTCTGATTCACCCTCCTGACTTCAACTTCTCCTTCTCCTTCTTCTACTTCTTCTGCTTCACCCTCCAGACTTCACCTTCTCCTTCTCCTTCTTCTACTTCTTCTGATTCACCCTCCAGACTTGACCTTCTCCTTCTCCTTCTTCTACTTATTCTGATTCACCCTCCAGACTTCACATTCTCCTTCTCCTTCTTCTGCTTCTTCTGCTTCACCGTCCTGACTTCACCTTCTCCTTCTCCTTCTTCTACTTCTTCTGCTTCATCCCGCTGACATCACCTGCTCCTTCTCCTTCTTCTGCTTCTTCTGATTCACCCTCCTAACTTCACCTTCTCCTTCTCCGTCTTCTGCTTCTTCTGATTCACCCTCCTGACTTCATCTTCTCCTTCTCCTTCTTCTGCTTCTTCTGATTCACCCTCCAGACTTCACCTTCTCCTTCTCCTTCTTCTGCTTCTTCTGATTCACCCTCCAGACTTCACCTTCTCCTTCTCCTTCTTCTGATTCTTCTGATTCACCCTCCAGACTTCACCTTCTCCTTCTCCTTCTTCTGCTTCTTCTGATTCACCCTCCTGACTTCACCTTCTCCTTCTCCTTCTTCTACTTCTTCTGATTCACCCTCCTGACTTCACCTTCTCCTTCTCCTTCTTCTACTTCTTCTGCTTCACCCTCCAGACTTCACCTTCTCCTTCTCCTTCTTCTGCTTCTTCTGATTCACCCTCCAGACTTCTCCTTCTCCTTCTCCTTCTTCTGCTTCTTCTGATTCACCCTCCAGACTTCACCTTCTCCTTCTCCTTCTTCTGCTTCTTCTGATTCACCCTCCAGACTTCACCTTCTCCTTCTCCTTCTTCTACTTCTTCTGATTCACCCTCCAGACTTCACCTTCTCCATTTCCTTCTTCTGCTTCTTCTGATTCACCCTCCAGACTTCACCTTCTCCTTCTCCTTCGTCTACTTCTTCTGATTCACCCTCCAGACTACACCTTCTCCTTCTCCTTCTTCTACTTCTTCTGATTCACCCTCCAGACTTCACCTTCTCCTTCTCCTTCTTCTGTTTCTTCTGATTCACCGTCCAGACTTCACCTTCTCCTTCTCCTTCTTCTACTACTTCTGATTCACCCTCCAGACTTCACCTTCTCCTTCTCCTTCTTCTACTTCTTCTGATTCACCCTCCAGAATTCATCTTCTCCTTCTCCTTCTTCTGCTTCTTCTGATTCACCCTCCAGACTTCACCTTCTCCTTCTCCTTCTTCTGTTTCTTCTGCTTCACCCTCCAGACTTCACCTTCTCCTTCTCTTTCTTCTGCTTCTTCTGATTCACCCTCCAGACTTCACCTTCTCCTTCTCCTTCTTCTGATTCTTCTGATTCACCCTCCTGACCTCACCTTCTCCTTCTCCTTCTTCTACTTCTTCTGCTTCACCCTCCAGACTTCACCTTCTCCTTCTCCTTCTTCTGCTTCTTCTGATTCACCCTCCAGACTTCTCCTTCTCCTTCTCCTTCTTCTGCTTCTTCTGATTCACCCTCCAGACTTCACCTTCTCCTTCTCCTTCTTCTGCTTCTTCTGATTCACCCTCCAGACTTCACCTTCTCCTTCTCCTTCTTCTACTTCTTCTGATTCACCCTCCAGACTTCACCTTCTCCATTTCCTTCTTCTGCTTCTTCTGATTCACCCTCCAGACTTCACCTTCTCCTTCTCCTTCGTCTACTTCTTCTGATTGACCCTCCAGACTACACCTTCTCCTTCTCCTTCTTCTACTTCTTCTGATTCACCCTCCTGACTTCACCTTCTCCTTCTCCTTCTTCTACTTCTTCTGCTTCACCCTCCAGACTTCACCTTCTCCTTCTCCTTCTTCTACTTCTTCTGATTCACCCTCCAGACTTCATCTTCTCCTTCTCCTTCTTCTGCTTCTTCTGATTCACCCTCCAGACTTCACCTTCTCCTTCTCCTTATTCTGCTTCTTCTGATTCACCCTCCAGACTTCACCTTCTCCTTCTCCTGATTCTGCTTCTTCTGATTCACCCTCCAGACTTCACCTTCTCCTTCTCCTTCTTCTGCTTCTTCTGATTCACCCTCCTGACTTCACCTTCTCCTTCTCCTTCTTCTACTTCTTCTGATTCACCCTCCTGACTTCACCTTCTCCTTCTCCTTCTTCTACTTCTTCTACTTCACCCTCCAGACTTCACCTTCTCCTTCTCCTTCTTCTACTTCTTCTGATTCACCCTCCAGACTTCACCTTCTCCTTCTCCTTCTTCTGCTTCTTCTGATTCACCCTCCATACTTCACCTTCACTTCTCCTTATTCTGCTTCTTCTGATTCACCCTCCAGACTTCAACTTCTCCTTCTCCTTCTTCTGCTTCTTCTGATTCACCCTCCAGACTTCACCTTCTCCTTCTCCTTCTTCTGCTTCTTCTGATTCACCCTCCAGACTTCACCTTCTCCTTCTCCTTCTTCTGCTTCTTCTGATTCACCCTCCAGACTTCACCTTCTCCTTCTCCTTCTTCTACTTCTTCTGATTCACCCTCCAGACTTCACCTTCTCCTTCTCTTTCTTCTGCTTCTTCTGATTCACCCTCAGGATTTCATCTTCTCCTTCTCCTTCTTCAGCTTCTTCTGATTCACCCTCCAGACTTCACCTTCTCCTTCTCCTTCTTCTGCTTCTTCTGATTCACCCTCCAGACTTCACCTTCTCCTTCTCCTTCTTCTGCTTCTTCTGATTCACCCTCCAGACTTCACCTTCTCCTTCTCCTTCTTCTACTTCTTCTGATTCACCCTCAAGACCTCACCTTCTCCTTCTCCTTCTTCTACTTCTTCTGATTCACCCTCCAGATTTCATCTTCTCCTTCTCCTTCTTCTGCTTCTTCTGATTCACCCTCCAGACTTCACCTTCTCCTTCTCCTTCTTCTGCTTCTTCTGATTCACCCTCCTGACTTCACCTTCTCCTTCTCCTTCTTCTACTTCTTCTGATTCACCCTCCTGACTTCACCTTCTCCTTCTCCTTCTTCTACTTCTTCTGCTTCACCCTCCAGACTTCACCTTCTCCTTCTCCTTCTTCTACTTCTTCTGATTCACCCTCCAGACTTGACCTTCTCCTTCTCCTTCTTCTACTTCTTCTGATTCACCCTCCAGACTTCACCTTCTCCTTCTCCTTCTTCTGCTTCTTCTGCTTCACCGTCCTGACTTCACCTTCTCCTTCTCCTTCTTCTACTTCTGCTGCTTCATCCCCCTGACATCACCTGCTCCTTCTCCTTCTTCTGCTTCTTCTGATTCACCCTCCTAACTTCACCTTCTCCTTCTCCTTCTTCTGCTTCTTCTGATTCACCCTCCTGACTTCACCTTCTCCTTCTCCTTCTTCTGCTTCTTCTGATTCACCCTCCAGACTTCACCTTCTCCTTCTCTTTCTTCTGCTTCTTCTGATTCACCCTCCAGACTTCACCTTCTCCTTCTCCTTCTTCTGATTCTTCTGATTCACCCTCCAGACTTCACCTTCTCCTTCTCCTTCTTCTGCTTCTTCTGATTCACCCTCCTGACTTCACCTTCTCCTTCTCCTTCTTCTACTTCTTCTGATTCACCCTCCTGACTTCACCTTCTCCTTCTCCTTCTTCTACTTCTTCTGCTTCACCCTCCAGACTTCACCTTCTCCTTCTCCTTCTTCTACTTCTTCTGATTCACCCTCCAGATTGACCTTCTCATTCTCCTTCTTCTACTTCTTCTGATTCACCCTCCAGACTTCACCTTCTCCTTCTCCTTCTTCTGCTTCTTCTGCTTCACCGTCCTGACTTCACCTTCTCCTTCTCCTTCTTCTACTTCTTCTGCTTCATCCCCCTGACATCACCTGCTCCTTCTCCTTCTTCTGCTTCTTCTGATTCACCCTCCTAACTTCACCTTCTCCTTCTCCTTCTTCTGCTTCTTCTGATTCACCCTCCTGACTTCACCTTCTCCTTCTCCTTCTTCTGCTTCTTCTGATTCACCCTCCAGACTTCAGCTTCTCCTTCTCCTTCTTCTGCTTCTTCTGATTCACCCTCCAGACTTCACCTTCTCCTTCTCCTTCTTCTGATTCTTCTGATTCACCCTCCAGACTTCACCTTCTCCTTCTCCTTCTTCTGCTTCTTCTGATTCACCCTCCTGACCTCACCTTCTCCTTCTCCTTCTTCTACTTCTTCTGATTCACCCTCCTGACTTCACCTTCTCCTTCTCCTTCTTCTACTTCTTCTGCTTCACCCTCCAGACTTCACCTTCTCCTTCTCCTTCTTCTGCTTCTTCTGATTCACCCTCTAGACTTCACCTTCTCCTTCTCCTTCTTCTGCTTCTTCTGATTCACCCTCCAGACTTCACCTTCTCCTTCTCCTTCTTCTACTTCTTCTGATTCACCCTCCAGACTTCACCTTCTCCATTTCCTTCTTCTGCTTCTTCTGATTCACCCTCCAGACTTCACCTTCTCCTTCTCCTTCGTCTACTTCTTCTGATTGACCCTCCAGACTACACCTTCTCCTTCTCCTTCTTCTACTTCTTCTGATTCACCCTCCAGACTTCACCTTCTCCTTCTCCTTCTTCTGTTTCTTCTGATTCACCGTCCAGACTTCACCTTCTCCTTCTCCTTCTTCTACTACTTCTGATTCACCCTCCAGACTTCATCTTCTCCTTCTCCTTCTTCTGCTTCTTCTGATTCACCCTCCAGACTTCACCTTCTCCTTCTCCTTCTTCTGCTTCTTCTGATTCACCCTCCAGACTTCACCTTCTCCTTCTCCTTCTTCTACTTCTTCTGATTCACCCTCCAGACTTCACCTTCTCCTTCTCCTTCTTCTACTTCTTCTGATTCACCCTCCAGTCTTCACCTTCTCCTTCTCCTTCTTCTGTTTCTTCTGCTTCACCCTCCAGACTTCACCTTCTCCTTCTCTTTCTTCTGCTTCTTCTGATTCACCCTCCAGACTTCACCTTCTCCTTCTCCTTCTTCTGATTCTTCTGATTCACCCTCCAGACTTCACCTTCTCCTTCTCCTTCTTCTGCTTCTTCTGATTCACCCTCCTGACTACACCTTCTCCTTCTCCTTCTTCTACTTCTTCTGCTTCACCCTCCAGACTTCACCTTCTCCTTCTCCTTCTTCTACTTCTTCTGATTCACCCTCCAGACTTCATCTTCTCCTTCTCCTTCTTCTGCTTCTTCTGATTCACCCTCCAGACTTCACCTTCTCCTTCTCCTTATTCTGCTTCTTCTGATTCACCCTCCAGACTTCACCTTCTCCTTCTCCTTATTCTGCTTCTTCTGATTCACCCTCCAGACTTCACCTTCTCCTTCTCCTTCCTCTGCTTCTTCTGATTCACCCTCCAGACTTCACCTTCTCCTTCTCCTTCTTCTGATTCTTCTGATTCACCCTCCAGACTTCACCTTCTCCTTCTCCTTCTTCTGCTTCTTCTGATTCACCCTCCTGACTTCACCTTCTCCTTCTCCTTCTTCTACTTCTTCTGATTCACCCTCCTAACTTCACCTTCTCCTTCTCCTACTTCTACTTCTTCTGCTTCACCCTCCAGACTTCACCTTCTCCTTCTCCTTCTTCTACTTCTTCTGATTCACCCTCCAGACTTCACCTTCTCCTTCTCCTTCTTCTGCTTCTTCTGATTCACCCTCCAGACTTCACCTTCTCCTTCTCCTTATTCTGCTTCTTCTGATTCACCCTCCAGACATCACCTTCTCCTTCTCCTTCTTCTGCTTCTTCTGATTCACACTCCAGACTTCACCTTCTCCTTCTCCTTCTTCTACTTCTTCTGATTCACCCTCCAGATTTCACCTTCTCCTTCTCTTTCTTCTGCTTCATCTGATTCGCCCTCCAGACTTCACCTTCTCCTTCTCCTTCTTCTGATTCTTCTGATTCACCCTCCTGACTTCACCTTCTTCTTCTCCTTCTTCTACTTCTTCTGATTCACCCTCCTGACTTCACCTTCTCCTTCTCCTTCTTCTACTACTTCTACTTCACCCTCCAGACTTCACCTTCTCCTTCTCCTTCTTCTCCTTCTTCTGATTCACCCTCCAGACTTGACCTTCTCCTTCTCCTTCTTCTACTTCTTCTGATTCACCCTCCAGACTTCACCTTCTCCTTCTCCTTCTTCTGCTTCTTCTGCTTCACCGTCCTGACTTCACCTTCTCCTTCTCCTTCTTCTACTTCTTCTGCTTCATCCCCCTGACATCACCTGCTCCTTCTCCTTCTTCTGCTTCTTCTGATTCACCCTCCTAACTTCAACTTCTCCTTCTCCTTCTTCTGCTTCTTCTGATTCACCCTCCTGACTTCACCTTCTCCTTCTCCTTCTTCTGCTTCTTCTGATTCACCCTCCAGACTTCACCTTCTCCTTCTCCTTCTTCTGCTTCTTCTGATTCAACCTCCAGACTTCACCTTCTCCTTCTCCTTCTTCTGCTTCTTCTGATTCACCCTCCAGACCTCACCTTCTCCTTCTCCTTCTTCTACTTCTTCTGATTCACCCTCCAGACTTCATCTGTTCCTTCTCCTTCTACCGCTTCTTCTGATTCACCCTCCAGACTTCACCTTCTCCTTCTCCTTCTTCTGCTTCTTCTGATTCACACTCCAGACTTCACCTTCTCCTTCTCCTTCTTCTACTTCTTCTGATTCACCCTCCAGACTTCACCTTCTCCTTCTCCTTCTTCTACTTCTTCTGATTCACCCTCCAGTCTTCACCTTCTCCTTCTCCTTCTTCTGTTTCTTCTGCTTCACCCTCCAGACTTCACCTTCTCCTTCTCTTTCTTCTGCTTCTTCTGATTCACCCTCCAGACTTCACCTCCTCCTTCTCCTTCTTCTGATTCTTCTGATTCACCCTCCAGACGTCACCTTCTCCTTCTCCTTCTTCTACTTCTTCTGATTCACCCTCCTGACTTCACCTTCTCCTTCTCCTTCTTCTACTTCTTCTGCTTCACCCTCCAGACTTCACCTTCTCCTTCTCCTTCTTCTACTTCTTCTGATTCACCCTTCAGACTTCACCTTCTCCTTCTCCTTTTTCTGCTTCTTCTGATTCACCCTCCAGACTTCACCTTCTCCTTCTCCTTATTCTGCTTCTTCTGATTCACCCTCCAGACTTCACCTTCTCCTTCTCCTTCTTCTGCTTCTTCTGATTCACCCTCCAGACTTCACCTTCTCCTTCTCCTTCGTCTACTTCTTCTGATTCACCCTCCAGACAACACCTTCTCCTTCTCCTTCTTCTACTTCTTCTGATTCACCCTCCAGACTTCACCTTCTCCTTCTCCTTCTTCTGCTTCTTCTGATTCACCCTCCAGACTTCACCTTCTCCTTCCCCTTCTTCTACTACTTCTGATTCACCCTCCTGACTTCAACTTCTCCTTCTCCTTCTTCTACTTCTTCTGCTTCACCCTCCAGACTTCACCTTCTCCTTCTCCTTCTTCTACTTCTTCTGATTCACCCTCCAGACTTGACCTTCTCCTTCTCCTTCTTCTACTTATTCTGATTCACCCTCCAGACTTCACATTCTCCTTCTCCTTCTTCTGCTTCTTCTGCTTCACCGTCCTGACTTCACCTTCTCCTTCTCCTTCTTCTACTTCTTCTGCTTCATCCCGCTGACATCACCTGCTCCTTCTCCTTCTTCTGCTTCTTCTGATTCACCCTCCTAACTTCACCTTCTCCTTCTCCGTCTTCTGCTTCTTCTGATTCACCCTCCTGACTTCACCTTCTCCTTCTCCTTCTTCTGCTTCTTCTGATTCAACCTCCAGACTTCACCTTCTCCTTCTCCTTCTTCTGCTTCACCCTCCAGACTTCACCTTCTCCTTCTCCTTCTTCTGATTCTTCTGATTCACCCTCCAGACTTCACCTTCTCCTTCTCCTTCTTCTGCTTCTTCTGATTCACCCTCCTGACTTCACCTTGTTCTTCTCCTTCTTCTACTTCTTCTGATTCACCCTCCTGACTTCACCTTCTCCTTCTCCTTCTTCTACTTCTTCTGCTTCACCCTCCAGACTTCACCTTCTCCTTCTCCTTCTTCTGCTTCTTCTGATTCACCCTCCAGACTTCTCCTTCTCCTTCTCCTTCTTCTGCTTCTTCTGATTCACCCTCCAGACTTCACCTTCTCCTTCTCCTTCTTCTGCTTCTTCTGATTCACCCTCCAGACTTCACCTTCTCCTTCTCCTTCTTCTACTTCTTCTGATTCACCCTCCAGACTTCACCTTCTCCATTTCCTTCTTCTGCTTCTTCTGATTCACCCTCCAGACTTCACCTTCTCCTTCTCCTTCGTCTACTTCTTCTGATTCACCCTCCAGACTACACCTTCTCCTTCTCCTTCTTCTACTTCTTCTGATTCACCCTCCAGACTTCACCTTCTCCTTCTCCTTCTTCTGTTTCTTCTGATTCACCGTCCAGACTTCACCTTCTCCTTCTCCTTCTTCTACTACTTCTGATTCACCCTCCAGACTTCACCTTCTCCTTCTCCTTCTACTTCTTCTGATTCACCCTCCAGAATTCATCTTCTCCTTCTCCTTCTTCTGCTTCTTCTGATTCACCCTCCAGACTTCACCTTCTCCTTCTCCTTCTTCTGTTTCTTCTGCTTCACCCTCCAGACTTCACCTTCTCCTTCTCTTTCTTCTGCTTCTTCTGATTCACCCTCCAGACTTCACCTTCTCCTTCTCCTTCTTCTGATTCTTCTGATTCACCCTCCAGACTTCACCTTCTCCTTTTCCTTCTTCTGCTTCTTCTGATTCACCCTCCTGACTTCACCTTCTCCTTCTCCTTCTTCTACTTCTTCTGATTCACCCTCCTGACTTCACCTTCTCCTTCTCCTTCTTCTACTTCTTCTGCTTCACCCTCCAGACTTCAGCTTCTCCTTCTCCTTCTTCTACTTCTTCTGCTTCACCCTCCAGACTTCATCTTCTCCTTCTCCTTCTTCTGCTTCTTCTGATTCACCCTCCAGACTTCACCTTCTCCTTCTCCTTATTCTGCTTCTTCTGATTCACCCTCCAGACTTCACCTTCTCCTTCTCCTTATTCTGCTTCTTCTGATTCACCCTCCAGACTTCACCTTCTCCTTCTCCTTCCTCTTCTTCTTCTGATTCACCCTCCAGACTTCACCTTCTCCTTCTCCTTCTTCTGATTCTTCTGATTCACCCTCCAGACTTCACCTTCTCCTTCTCCTTCTTCTGCTTCTTCTGATTCACCCTCCTGACTTCACCTTCTCCTTCTCCTTCTTCTACTTCTTCTGATTCACCCTCCTGACTTCACCTTCTCCTTCTCCTTCTTCTACTTCTTCTGCTTCACCCTCCAGACTTCACCTTCTCCTTCTCCTTCTTCTACTTCTTCTGATTCACCCTCCAGACTTCACCTTCTCCTTCTCCTTCTTCTGCTTCTTCTGATTCACCCTCCAGACTTCACCTTCTCCTTCTCCTTCTTCTGCTTCTTCTGATTCACACTCCAGACTTCACCTTCTCCTTCTCCTTCTTCTACTTCTTCTGATTCACCCTCCAGACTTCACCTTCTCCTTCTCTTTCTTCTGCTTCTTCTGATTCACCCTCCAGACTTCACCTTCTCCTTCTCCTTCTTCTGATTCTTCTGATTCACCCTCCAGACTTCACCTTCTTCTTCTCCTTCTTCTGCTTCTTCTGATTCACCCTCCTTACTTCACCTTCTCCTTCTCCTTCTTCTACTTCTTCTGATTCACCCTCCTGACTTCACCTTCTCCTTCTCCTTCTTCTACTTCTTCTGCTTCACCCTCCAGACTTCACCTTCTCCTTCTCCTTCTTCTACTTCTTCTGATTCACCCTCCAGACTTGACCTTCTCCTTCTCCTTCTTCTACTTCTTCTGATTCACCCTCCAGACTTCACCTTCTCCTTCTCCTTCTTCTGCTTCTTCTGCTTCACCGTCCTGACTTCACCTTCTCCTTCTCCTTCTTCTACTTCTTCTGCTTCATCCCGCTGACATCACCTGCTCCTTCTCCTTCTTCTGCTTCTTCTGATTCACCCTCCTAACTTCACCTTCTCCTTCTCCGTCTTCTGCTTCTTCTGATTCACCCTCCTGACTTCACCTTCTCCTTCTCCTTCTTCTGCTTCTTCTGATTCAACCTCCAGACTTCACCTTCTCCTTCTCCTTCTTCTGCTTCTTCTGATTCACCCTCCAGACTTCACCTTCTCCTTCTCCTTCTTCTGATTCTTCTGATTCACCCTCCAGACTTCACCTTCTCCTTCTCCTTCTTCTGCTTCTTCTGATTCACCCTCCTGACTTCACCTTGTTCTTCTCCTTCTTCTACTTCTTCTGATTCACCCTCCTGACTTCACCTTCTCCTTCTCCTTCTTCTACTTCTTCTGCTTCACCCTCCAGACTTCACCTTCTCCTTCTCCTTCTTCTGCTTCTTCTGATTTACCCTCCAGACTTCTCCTTCTCCTTCTCCTTCTTCTGCTTCTTCTGATTCACCCTCCAGACTTCACCTTCTCCTTCTCCTTCTTCTGCTTCTTCTGATTCACCCTCCACACTTCACCTTCTCCTTCTCCTTCTTCTACTTCTTCTGATTCACCCTCCAGACTTCACCTTCTCCATTTCCTTCTTCTGCTTCTTCTGATTCACCCTCCAGACTTCACCTTCTCCTTCTCCTTCGTCTACTTCTTCTGATTCACCCTCCAGACTACACCTTCTCCTTCTCCTTCTTCTACTTCTTCTGATTCACCCTCCAGACTTCACCTTCTCCTTCTCCTTCTTCTGTTTCTTCTGATTCACCGTCCAGACTTCACCTTCTCCTTCTCCTTCTTCTACTACTTCTGATTCACCCTCCAGACTTCACCTTCTCCTTCTCCTTCTTCTACTTCTTCTGATTCACCCTCCAGAATTCATCTTCTCCTTCTCCTTCTTCTGCTTCTTCTGATTCACCCTCCAGACTTCACCTTCTCCTTCTCCTTCTTCTGTTTCTTCTGCTTCACCCTCCAGACTTCACCTTCTCCTTCTCTTTCTTCTGCTTCTTCTGATTCACCCTCCAGACTTCACCTTCTCCTTCTCCTTCTTCTGATTCTTCTGATTCACCCTCCAGACTTCACCTTCTCCTTTTCCTTCTTCTGCTTCTTCTGATTCACCCTCCTGACTTCACCTTCTCCTTCTCCTTCTTCTACTTCTTCTGATTCACCCTCCTGACTTCACCTTCTCCTTCTCCTTCTTCTACTTCTTCTGCTTCACCCTCCAGACTTCACCTTCTCCTTCTCCTTCTTCTACTTCTTCTGCTTCACCCTCCAGACTTCACCTTCTCCTTCTCCTTCTTCTGCTTCTTCTGATTCACCCTCCAGACTTCTCCTTCTCCTTCTCCTTCTTCTGCTTCTTCTGATTCACCCTCCAGACTTCACCTTCTCCTTCTCCTTCTTCTGCTTCTTCTGATTCACCCTCCAGACTTCACCTTCTCCTTCTCCTTCTTCTACTTCTTCTGATTCACCCTCCAGACTTCACCTTCTCCATTTCCTTCTTCTGCTTCTTCTGATTCACCCTCCAGACTTCACCTTCTCCTTCTCCTTCGTCTACTTCTTCTGATTCACCCTCCAGACTACACCTTCTCCTTCTCCTTCTTCTACTTCTTCTGATTCACCCTCCAGACTTCACCTTCTCCTTCTCCTTCTTCTGTTTCTTCTGATTCACCGTCCAGACTTCACCTTCTCCTTCTCCTTCTTCTACTACTTCTGATTCACCCTCCAGACTTCACCTTCTCCTTCTCCTTCTTCTACTTCTTCTGATTCACCCTCCAGAATTCATCTTCTCCTTCTCCTTCTTCTGCTTCTTCTGATTCACCCTCCAGACTTCACCTTCTCCTTCTCCTTCTTCTGTTTCTTCTGCTTCACCCTCCAGACTTCACCTTCTCCTTCTCTTTCTTCTGCTTCTTCTGATTCACCCTCCAGACTTCACCTTCTCCTTCTCCTTCTTCTGATTCTTCTGATTCACCCTCCAGACTTCACCTTCTCCTTTTCCTTCTTCTGCTTCTTCTGATTCACCCTCCTGACTTCACCTTCTCCTTCTCCTTCTTCTACTTCTTCTGATTCACCCTCCTGACTTCACCTTCTCCTTCTCCTTCTTCTACTTCTTCTGCTTCACCCTCCAGACTTCAGCTTCTCCTTCTCCTTCTTCTACTTCTTCTGCTTCACCCTCCAGACTTCATCTTCTCCTTCTCCTTCTTCTGCTTCTTCTGATTCACCCTCCAGACTTCACCTTCTCCTTCTCCTTATTCTGCTTCTTCTGATTCACCCTCCAGACTTCACCTTCTCCTTCTCCTTCTTCTGCTTCTTCTGATTCACCCTCCTGACTTCACCTTCTCCTTCTCCTTCTTCTACTTCTTCTGATTCACCCTCCTGACTTCACCTTCTCCTTCTCCTTCTTCTACTTCTTCTGCTTCACCCTCCAGACTTCACCTTCTCCTTCTCCTTCTTCTACTTCTTCTGATTCACCCTCCAGACTTCACCTTCTCCTTCTCCTTCTTCTGCTTCTTCTGATTCACCCTCCAGACTTCACCTTCTCCTTCTCCTTCTTCTGCTTCTTCTGATTCACACTCCAGACTTCACCTTCTTCTTCTCCTTCTTCTACTTCTTCTGATTCACCCTCCAGACTTCACCTTCTCCTTCTCTTTCTTCTGCTTCTTCTGATTCACCCTCCAGACTTCACCTTCTCCTTCTCCTTCTTCTGATTCTTCTGATTCACCCTCCAGACTTCACCTTCTTCTTCTCCTTCTTCTGCTTCTTCTGATTCACCCTCCTTACTTCACCTTCTCCTTCTCCTTCTTCTACTTCTTCTGATTCACCCTCCTGACTTCACCTTCTCCTTCTCCTTCTTCTACTTCTTCTGCTTCACCCTCCAGACTTCACCTTCTCCTTCTCCTTCTTCTACTTCTTCTGATTCACCCTCCAGACTTGACCTTCTCCTTCTCCTTCTTCTACTTCTTCTGATTCACCCTCCAGACTTCACCTTCTCCTTCTCCTTCTTCTGCTTCTTCTGCTTCACCGTCCTGACTTCACCTTCTCCTTCTCCTTCTTCTACATCTTCTGCTTCATCCCCCTGACATCACCTGCTCCTTCTCCTTCTTCTGCTTCTTCTGATTCACCCTCCTAACTTCACCTTCTCCTTCTCCTTCTTCTGCTTCTTCTGATTCACCCTCCTGACTTCACCTTCTCCTTCTCCTTCTTATGCTTCTTCTGATTCACCCTCCAGACTTCACCTTCTCCTTCTCCTTCTTCTGCTTCTTCTGATTCACCCTCCAGACTTCACCTTCTCCTTCTCCTTCTTCTGCTTCTTCTGATTCACCCTCCAGACCTCACCTTCTCCTTCTCCTTCTTCTACTTCTTCTGTTTCACCCTCCAGACTTCACCTTCTCCATTTCCTTCTTCTGCTTCTTCTGATTCACCCTCCAGACTTCACCTTCTCCTTCTCCTTCGTCTACTTCTTCTGATTCACCCTCCAGACTACACCTTCTCCTTCTCCTTCTTCTACTTCTTCTGATTCACCCTCCAGACTTCACCTTCTCCTTCTCCTTCTTCTGTTTCTTCTGATTCACCGTCCAGACTTCACCTTCTCCTTCTCCTTCTTCTACTACTTCTGATTCACCCTCCAGACTTCACCTTCTCCTTCTCCTTCTTCTACTTCTTCTGATTCACCCTCCAGAATTCATCTTTTCCTTCTCCTTCTTCTGCTTCTTCTGATTCACCCTCCAGACTTCACCTTCTCCTTCTCCTTCTTCTGTTTCTTCTGCTTCACCCTCCAGACTTCACCTTCTCCTTCTCTTTCTTCTGCTTCTTCTGATTCACCCTCCAGACTTCACCTTCTCCTTCTCCTTCTTCTGATTCTTCTGATTCACCCTCCAGACTTCACCTTCTCCTTTTCCTTCTTCTGCTTCTTCTGATTCACCCTCCTGACTTCACCTTCTCCTTCTCCTTCTTCTACTTCTTCTGATTCACCCTCCTGACTTCACCTTCTCCTTCTCCTTCTTCTACTTCTTCTGCTTCACCCTCCAGACTTCAGCTTCTCCTTCTCCTTCTTCTACTTCTTCTGCTTCACCCTCCAGACTTCATCTTCTCCTTCTCCATCTTCTGCTTCTTCTGACTCACCCTCCAGACTTTACCTTCTCCTTCTCCTTATTCTGCTTCTTCTGATTCACCCTCCAGACTTCACCTTCTCCTTCTCCTTATTCTGCTTCTTCTGATTCACCCTCCAGACTTCACCTTCTCCTTCTCCTTCCTCTGCTTCTTCTGATTCACCCTCCAGACTTCACCTTCTCCTTCTCCTTCTTCTGATTCTTCTGATTCACCCTCCAGACTTCACCTTCTCCTTCTCCTTCTTCTGCTTCTTCTGATTCACCCTCCTGACTTCACCTTCTCCTTCTCCTTCTTCTACTTCTTCTGATTCACCCTCCTGACTTCACCTTCTCCTTCTCCTTCTTCTACTTCTTCTGCTTCACCCTCCAGACTTCACCTTCTCCTTCTCCTTCTTCTACTTCTTCTGATTCACCCTCCAGACTTCACCTTCTCCTTCTCCTTCTTCTGCTTCTTCTGATTCACCCTCCAGACTTCACCTTCTCCTTCTCCTTCTTCTGCTTCTTCTGATTCACACTCCAGACTTCACCTTCTCTTTCTCTTTCTTCTGCTTCTTCTGATTCACCCTCCAGACTTCACCTTCTCCTTCTCCTTCTTCTGATTCTTCTGATTCACCCTCCAGACTTCACCTTCTCCTTTTCCTTCTTCTGCTTCTTCTGATTCACCCTCCTGACTTCACCTTCTCCTTCTCCTTCTTCTACTTCTTCTGATTCACCCTCCTGACTTCACCTTCTCCTTCTCCTTCTTCTGATTCTTCTGATTCACCCTCCAGACTTCACCTTCTTCTTCTCCTTCTTCTGCTTCTTCTGATTCACCCTCCTGACTTCACCTTCTCCTTCTCCTTCTTCTACTTCTTCTGATTCACCCTCCTGACTTCACCTTCTCCTTCTCCTTCTTCTACTTCTTCTGATTCACCCTCCAGACTTGACCTTCTCCTTCTCCTTCTTCTACTTCTTCTGATTCACCCTCCAGACTTCACCTTCTCCTTCTCCTTCTTCTGCTTCTTCTGCTTCACCGTCCTGACTTCACCTTCTCCTTCTCCTTCTTCTACATCTTCTGCTTCATCCCCCTGACATCACCTGCTCCTTCTCCTTCTTCTGCTTCTTCTGATTCACCCTCCTAACTTCACCTTCTCCTTATCCTTCTTCTGCTTCTTCTGATTCACCCTCCTGACTTCACCTTCTCCTTCTCCTTCTTCTGCTTCTTCTGATTCACCCTCCAGACTTCACCTTCTCCTTCTCCTTCTTCTGCTTCTTCTGATTCACCCTCCAGACTTCACCTTCTCCTTCTCCTTCTTCTGCTTCTTCTGATTCACCCTCCAGACCTCACCTTCTCCTTCTCCTTCTTCTACTTCTTCTGATTCACCCTCCAGACTTCATCTTCTCCTTCTCCTTCTTCTGCTTCTTCTGATTCACCCTCCAGACTTCACCTTCTCCTTCTCCTTCTTCTGCTTCTTCTGATTCACCCTCCAGACTTCACCTTCTCCTTCTCCTTCTTCTACTTCTTCTGATTCACCCTCCAGACTTCACCTTCTCCTTCTCCTTCTTCTACTTCTTCTGATTCACCCTCCAGTCTTCACCTTCTCCTTCTACTTCTTCTGTTTCTTCTGCTTCACCCTCCAGACTTCACCTTCTCCTTCTCTTTCTTCTGCTTCTTCTGATTCACCCTCCAGACTTCACCTTCTCCTTCTCCTTCTTCTGATTCTTCTGATTCACCCTCCAGACTTCATCTTCTCCTTCTCCTTCTTCTGCTTCTTATGATTCACCCTCCTGACTTCACCTTCTCCTTCTCCTTCTTCTACTTCTTCTGCTTCACCCTCCAGACTTCACCTTCTCCTTCTCCTTCTTCTACTTCTTCTGATTCACCCTCCAGACTTGACCTTCTCCTTCTCCTTCTTCTACTTCTTCTGATTCACCCTCCAGACTTCACCTTCTCATTCTCCTTCTTCTGCTTCTTCTGCTTCACCGTCCTGACTTCACCTTCTCCTTCTCCTTCTTCTACTTCTTCTGCTTCATCCCCCTGACATCACCTGCTCCTTCTCCTTCTTCTGCTTCTTCTGATTCACCCTCCAGACTTCACCTTCTCCTTCTCCTTCTTCTGATTCTTCTGATTCACCCTCCAGACTTCATCTTCTCCTTCTCCTTCTTCTGCTTCTTCTGATTCACCCTCCTGACTTCACCTTCTCCTTCTCCTTCTTCTGCTTCTTCTGATTCACCCTCCAGACTTCACCTTCTCCTTCTCCTTCTTCTGCTTCTTCTGATTCACCCTCCAGACTTCACCTTCTCCTTCTCCGTCTTCTGCTTCTTCTGATTCACCCTCCAGACCTCACCTTCTCCTTCTCCTTCTTCTACTTCTTCTGATTCACCCTCCATACTTCATCTTCTCCTTCTCCTTCTTCTGCTTCTTCTGATTCACCCTCCAGACTTCACCTTCTCCTTCTCCTTCTTCTGCTTCTTCTGATTCACCCTCCAGACTTCACCTTCTCCTTCTCCTTCTTCTACTTCTTCTGATTCACCCTCCAGACTTCACCTTCTCCTTCTCCTTCTTCTACTTCTTCTGATTCACCCTCCAGTCTTCACCTTCTCCTTCTCCTTCTTCTGTTTCTTCTGCTTCACCCTCCAGACTTCACCTTCTCCTTCCCTTTCTTCTGCTTCTTCTGATTCACCCTCCAGACTTCACCTTCTCCTTCTCCTTCTTCTGATTCTTCTGATTCACCCTCCAGACTTCACCTTCTCCTTCTCCTTCTTCTGCTTCTTCTGATTCACCCTCCAGACTTCACCTTCTCCTTCTCCTTCTTCTGCTTCTTCTGATTCACCCTCCAGACTTCACCTTCTCCTTCTCCTTCTTCTACTTCTTCTGATTCACCCTCCAGACTACACCTTCTCCTTCTCCTTCTTCTACTTCTTCTGATTCACCCTCCAGACTTCACCTTCTCCTTCTCCTTCTTCTGTTTCTTCTGATTCACCGTCCAGACTTCATCTTCTCCTTCTCCTTCTTCTGCTTATTCTGATTCACCCTCCAGACTTCACCTTCTCCTTCTCCTTCTTCTGCTTCTTCTGATTCACCCTCCAGACTTCACCTTCTCCTTCTCCTTCTTCTACTTCTTCTGATTCACCCTCCAGACTTCACCTTCTCCTTCTCCTTCTTCTACTTCTTCTGATTCACCCTCCAGTCTTCACCTTCTCCTTCTCCTTCTTCTGTTTCTTCTGCTTCACCCTCCAGACTTCACCTTCTCCTTCTCTTTCTTCTGCTTCTTCTGATTCACCCTCCAGACTTCACCTTCTCCTTCTCCTTCTTCTGATTCTTCTGATTCACCCTCCAGACTTCACCTTCTCCTTCTCCTTCTTCTGCTTCTTCTGATTCACCCTCCTGACTTCACCTTCTCCTTCTTCTTCTTCTACTTCTTCTGATTCACCCTCCTGACTTCACCTTCTCCTTCTCCTTCTTCTACTTCTTCTGCTTCACCCTCCAGACTTCACCTTCTCCTTCTCCTTCTTCTACTTCTTCTGATTCACCCTCCAGACTTCATCTTCTCCTTCTCCTTCTTCTGCTTCTTCTGATTCACCCTCCAGACTTCACCTTCTCCTTCTCCTTATTCTGCTTCTTCTGATTCACCCTCCAGACTTCACCTTCTCCTTCTCCTTATTCTGCTTCTTCTGATTCACCCTCCAGACTTCACCTTCTCCTTCTCCTTCCTCTGCTTCTTCTGATTCACCCTCCAGACTTCACCTTCTCCTTCTCCTTCCTCTGATTCTTCTGATTCACCCTCCAGACTTCACCTTCTCTTTCTCCTTCTTCTGCTTCTTCTGATTCACCCTCCTGACTTCAGCTTCTCCTTCTCCTTCTTCTACTTCTTCTGATTCACCCTCCTGACTTCACCTTCTCCTTCTCCTACTTCTTCTGCTTCACCCTCCAGACTTCACCTTCTCCTTCTCCTTCTTCTACTTCTTCTGATTCACCCTCCAGACTTCACCTTCTCCTTCTCCTTCTTCTGCTTCTTCTGCTTCACCCTCCAGACTTCACCTTCTCCTTCTCCTTATTCTGCTTCTTCTGATTCACCCTCCAGACTTCACCTTCTCCTTCTCCTTCTTCTGCTTCTTCTGATTCACACTCCAGACTTCTCCTTCTCCTTCTCCTTCTTCTACTTCTTCTGATTCACCCTCCAGACTTCATCTTCTCCTTCTCCTTCTTCTGCTTCTTATGATTCACCCTCCTGACTTCACCTTCTCCTTCTCCTTCTTCTACTTTTTCTGCTTCACCCTCCAGACTTCACCTTCTCCTTCTCCTTCTTCTACTTCTTCTGATTCACCCTCCAGACTTGACCTTCTCCTTCTCCTTCTTCTACTTCTTCTGATTCACCCTCCAGACTTCACCTTCTCCTTCTCCTTCTTCTGCTTCTTCTGATTCACCCTCCAGACTTCACCTTCTCCTTCTCCTTCTTCTGCTTCTTCTGATTCACCCTCCAGACTTCACCTTCTCCTTCTCCTTCTTCTGCTTCTTCTGATTCACCCTCCAGACTTCACATTCTCCTTCTCCTTCTTCTACTTCTTCTGATTCACCCTCCAGACTTCATCTTCTCCTTCTCCTTCTTCTGCTTCTTCTGATTCACCCTCCAGGCTTCACCTTCTCCTTCTCCTTCTTCTGCTTCTTCTGATTCACCCTCCAGACTTCACCTTCTCCTTCTCCTTCTTCTACTTCTTCTGATTCACCCTCCAGACTTCACCTTCTCCTTCTCCTTCTTCAACTTCTTCTGATTCACCCTCCAGACTTCACCTTCTCCTTCTCCTTCTTCTGCTTCTTCTGATTCACCCTCCAGACTTCACCTTCTCCTTCTCCTTCTTCTGCTTCTTCTGATTCACCCTCCAGACTTCACCTTCTCCTTCTCCTTCTTCTACTTCTTCTGATTCACCCTCCAGACTACACCTTCTCCTTCTCCTTCTTCTACTTCTTCTGATTCACCCTCCAGACTTCACCTTCTCCTTCTCCTTCTTCTGTTTCTTCTGATTCACCGTCCAGACTTCATCTTCTCCTTCTCCTTCTTCTGCTTCTTCTGATTCACCCTCCAGACTTCACCTTCTCCTTCTCCTTCTTCTGCTTCTTCTGATTCACCCTCCAGACTTCACCTTCTCCTTCTCCTTCTTCTACTTCTTCTGATTCACCCTCCAGACTTCACCTTCTCCTTCTCCTTCTTCTACTTCTTCTGATTCACCCTCCAGTCTTCACCTTCTCCTTCTCCTTCTTCTGTTTCTTCTGCTTCACCCTCCAGACTTCACCTTCTCCTTCTCTTTCTTCTGCTTCTTCTGATTCACCCTCCAGACTTCACCTTCTCCTTCTCCTTCTTCTGATTCTTCTGATTCACCCTCCAGACTTCACCTTCTCCTTCTCCTTCTTCTGCTTCTTCTGATTCACCCTCCTGACTTCACCTTCTCCTTCTTCTTCTTCTACTTCTTCTGATTCACCCTCCTGACTTCACCTTCTCCTTCTCCTTCTTCTACTTCTTCTGCTTCACCCTCCAGACTTCACCTTCTCCTTCTCCTTCTTCTACTTCTTCTGATTCACCCTCCAGACTTCATCTTCTCCTTCTCCTTCTTCTGCTTCTTCTGATTCACCCTCCAGACTTCACCTTCTCCTTCTCCTTATTCTGCTTCTTCTGATTCACCCTCCCGACTTCACCTTCTCCTTCTCCTTCCTCTGATTCTTCTGATTCACCCTCCAGACTTCACCTTCTCTTTCTCCTTCTTCTGCTTCTTCTGATTCACCCTCCTGACTTCACCTTCTCCTTCTCCTTCTTCTACTTCTTCTGATTCACCCTCCTGACTTCACCTTCTCCTTCTCCTACTTCTTCTGCTTCACCCTCCAGACTTCACCTTCTCCTTCTCCTTCTTCTACTTCTTCTGATTCACCCTCCAGACTTCACCTTCTCCTTCTCCTTCTTCTGCTTCTTCTGCTTCACCCTCCAGACTTCACCTTCTCCTTCTCCTTATTCTGCTTCTTCTGATTCACCCTCCAGACTTCACCTTCTCCTTCTCCTTCTTCTGCTTCTTCTGATTCACACTCCAGACTTCTCCTTCTCCTTCTCCTTCTTCTACTTCTTCTGATTCACCCTCCAGACTTCATCTTCTCCTTCTCCTTCTTCTGCTTCTTATGATTCACCCTCCTGACTTCACCTTCTCCTTCTCCTTCTTCTACTTCTTCTGCTTCACCCTCCAGACTTCACCTTCTCCTTCTCCTTCTTCTACTTCTTCTGATTCACCCTCCAGACTTGACCTTCTCCTTCTCCTTCTTCTACTTCTTCTGATTCACCCTCCAGACTTCACCTTCTCCTTCTCCTTCTTCTGCTTCTTCTGCTTCACCGTCCTGACATCACCTTCTCCTTCTCCTTCTTCTACATCTTCTGCTTCATCCCCCTGACATCACCTGCTCCTTCTCCTTCTTCTGCTTCTTCTGATTCACCCTCCAGACTTCACCTTCTCCTTCTCCTTCTTCTGATTCTTCTGATTCACCCTCCAGACTTCATCTTCTCCTTCTCCTTCTTCTGCTTCTTCTGATTCACCCTCCTGACTTCACCTTCTCCTTCTCCTTCTTCTGCTTCTTCTGATTCACCCTCCAGACTTCACCTTCTCCTTCTCCTTCTTCTGCTTCTTCTGATTCACCCTCCAGACTTCACCTTCTCCTTCTCCTTCTTCTGCTTCTTCTGATTCACCCTCCAGACCTCACCTTCTCCTTCTCCTTCTTCTACTTCTTCTGATTCACCCTCCATACTTCATCTTCTCCTTCTCCTTCTTCTGCTTCTTCTGATTCACCCTCCAGACTTCACCTTCTCCTTCTCCTTCTTCTGCTTCTTCTGATTCACCCTCCAGACTTCACCTTCTCCTTCTCCTTCTTCTACTTCTTCTGATTCACCCTCCAGACTTCACCTTCTCCTTCTCCTTCTTCTACTTCTTCTGATTCACCCTCCAGTCTTCACCTTCTCCTTCTCCTTCTTCTGTTTCTTCTGCTTCACCCTCCAGACTTCACCTTCTCCTTCTCTTTCTTCTGCTTCTTCTGATTCACCCTCCAGACTTCACCTTCTCCTTCTCCTTCTTCTGATTCTTCTGATTCACCCTCCAGACTTCACCTTCTCCTTCTCCTTCTTCTGCTTCTTATGATTCACCCTCCTGACTTCACCTTCTCCTTCTCCTTCTTCTACTTCTTCTGATTCACCCTCCTGACTTCACCTTCTCCTTCTCCTTCTTCTACTTCTTCTGCTTCACCCTCCAGACTTCACCTTCTCCTTCTCCTTCTTCTCCTTCTTCTGATTCACCCTTCAGACTTCACCTTCTCCTTCTCCTTTTTCTGCTTCTTCTGATTCACCCTCCAGACTTCACCTTCTCCTTCTCCTTATTCTGCTTCTTCTGATTCACCCTCCAGACTTCACCTTCTCCTTCTCCTTCTTCTGCTTCTTCTGATTCACCCTCCAGACTTCACCTTCTCCTTCTCCTTCTTCTGCTTCTTCTGATTCACCCTCCAGACTTCACCTTCTCCTTCTCCTTTTTCTACTTCTTCTGATTCACCCTCCAGACTACACCTTCTCCTTCTCCTTCTTCTACTTCTTCTGATTCACCCTCCAGACTTCACCTTCTCCTTCTCCTTCTTCTGTTTCTTCTGATTCACCGTCCAGACTTCATCTTCTCCTTCTCCTTCTTCTGCTTCTTCTGATTCACCCTCCAGACTTCACCTTCTCCTTCTCCTTCTTCTGCTTCTTCTGATTCACCCTCCAGACTTCACCTTCTCCTTCTCCTTCTTCTACTTCTTCTGATTCACCCTCCAGACTTCACCTTCTCCTTCTCCTTCTTCTACTTCTTCTGATTCACCCTCCAGTCTTCAACTTCTCCTTCTCCTTCTTCTGTTTCTTCTGCTTCACCCTCCAGACTTCACCTTCTCCTTCTCTTTCTTCTGCTTCTTCTGATTCACCCTCCAGACTTCACCTTCTCCTTCTCCTTCTTCTGATTCTTCTGATTCACCCTCCAGACTTCACCTTCTCCTTCTCCTTCTTCTGCTTCTTCTGATTCACCCTCCTGACTTCACCTTCTCCTTCTTCTTCTTCTACTTCTTTTATTCACCCTCCTGACTTCACCTTCTCCTTCTCCTTCTTCTACTTCTTCTGCTTCACCCTCCAGACTTCACCTTCTCCTTCTCCTTCTTCTACTTCTTCTGATTCACCCTCCAGACTTCATCTTCTCCTTCTCCTTCTTCTGCTTCTTCTGATTCACCCTCCAGACTTCACCTTCTCCTTCTCCTTATTCTGCTTCTTCTGATTCACCCTCCAGACTTCACCTTCTCCTTCTCCTTATTCTGCTTCTTCTGATTCACCCTCCAGACTTCACCTTCTCCTTCTCCTTCCTCTGCTTCTTCTGATTCACCCTCCAGACTTCACCTTCTCCTTCTCCTTCCTCTGATTCTTCTGATTCACCCTCCAGACTTCACCTTCTCTTTCTCCTTCTTCTGCTTCTTCTGATTCACCCTCCTGACTTCACCTTCTCCTTCTCCTTCTTCTACTTCTTCTGATTCACCCTCCTGACTTCACCTTCTCCTTCTCCTTCTTCTACTTCTTCTGCTTCACCCTCCAGACTTCACCTTCTCCTTCTCCTTCTTCTACTTCTTCTGATTCACCCTCCAGACTTCACCTTCTCCTTCTCCTTCTTCTGCTTCTTCTGCTTCACCCTCCAGACTTCACCTTCTCCTTCTCCTTATTCTGCTTCTTCTGATTCACCCTCCAGACTTCACCTTCTCCTTCTCCTTCTTCTGCTTCTTCTGATTCACACTCCAGACTTCACCTTCTCCTTCTCCTTCTTCTACTTCTGCTGATTCACCCTCCAGACTTCACCTTCTCCTTCTCCTTCTTCTGATTCTTCTGATACACCCTCCAGACTTCACCTTCTCCTTCTCCTTCTTCTGCTTCTTCTGATTCACCCTCCTGACTTCACCTTCTCCTTCTCCTTCTTCTACTTCTTCTGATTCACCCTCCTGACTTCACCTTCTCCTTCTCCTTCTTCTACTTCTTCTGCTTCACCCTCCAGACTTCACCTTCTCCTTCTCCTTATTCTACTTCTTCTGATTCACCCTCCAGACTTGACCTTCTCCTTCTCCTTCTTCTACTTCTTCTGATTCACCCTCCAGACTTCACCTTCTCCTTCTCCTTCTTCTGCTTCTTCTGCTTCGCCGTCCTGACTTCACCTTCTCCTTCTCCTTCTTCTACTTCTTCTGCTTCATCCCCCTGACATCACCTGCTCCTTCTCCTTCTTCTGCTTCTTCTGATTCACCCTCCTAACTTTACCTTCTCCTTCTCCTTCTTCTGCTTCTTCTGATTCACCCTCCTGACTTCACCTTCTCCTTCTCTTTCTTCTGCTTCTTCTGATTCACCCTGCAGACTTCACCTTCTCCTTCTCCTTCTTCTGCTTCTTCTGATTCACCCTCCAGACTTCACCTTCTCCTTCTCCTTCTTCTGCTTCTTCTGATTCACCCTCCAGACCTCACCTTCTCCTTCTCCTTCTTCTACTTCTTCTGATTCACCCTCCAGACTTCATCTTCTCCTTCTCCTTCTTCTGCTTCTTCTGATTCACCCTCCAGACTTCACCTTCTCCTTCTCCTTCTTCTGCTTCTTCTGATTCACCCTCCAGACTTCACCTTCTCCTTCTCCTTCTTCCACTTCTTCTGATTCACCCTCCAGACTTCACCTTCTCCTTCTCCTTCTTCTACTTCTTCTGATTCACCCTCCAGTCTTCACCTTCTCCTTCTCCTTCTTCTGTTTCTTCTGCTTCACCCTCCAGACTTCACCTTCTCCTTCTCTTTCTTCTGCTTCTTCTGATTCACCCTCCAGACTTCACCTTCTCCTTCTCCTTCTTCTGATTCTTCTGATTCACCCTCCAGACTTCACCTTCTCCTTCTCCTTCTTCTGCTTCTTCTGATTCACCCTCCTGACTTCACCTTCTCCTTCTCCTTCTTCTACTTCTTCTGATTCACCCTCCTGACTTCACCTTCTCCTTCTCCTTCTTCTACTTCTTCTGCTTCACCCTCCAGACTTCACCTTCTCCTTCTTCGACTTCTTCTGATTCACCCTTCAGACTTCACCTTCTCCTTCTCCTTTTTCTGCTTCTTCTGATTCATCCTCCAGACTTCACCTTCTCCTTCTCCTTCTTCTGCTTCTTCTGATTCACCCTCCAGACTTCACCTTCTCCTTCTCCTTCTTCTGCTTCTTCTGATTCACCCTCCAGACTTCACCTTCTCCTTCTCCTTCTTCTGCTTCTTCTGATTCACCCTCCAGACTTCACCTTCTCCTTCTCCTTCTTCTGCTTTTTCTGATTCACCCTCCAGACTTCACCTTCTCCTTCTCCTTCTTCTACTTCTTCTGATTCACCCTCCAGACTTCACCTTCTCCTTCTCTTTCTTCTGCTTCTTCTGATTCACCCTCCAGACTTCACCTTCTCCTTCTCCTTCTTCTGATTATTCTGATTCACCCTCCAGACTTCACCTTCTCCTTCTCCTTCTTCTACTTCTTCTGATTCACCCTCCAGACTTCACCTTCTCCTTCTCTTTCTTCTGCTTCTTCTGATTCACCCTCCAGACTTCACCTTTTCCTTCTCCTTCTTCTACTTCTTCTGCTTCAACCTCCAGACTTCACCTTCTCCTTCTCCTTCTTCTACTTCTTCTGATTCACCCTCCAGACTTCACCTTCTCCTTCTCCTTCTTCTGCTTCTTCTGATTCACCCTCCAGACTTCACCTTCTCCTTCTCCTTCTTCTGCTTCTTCTGATTCACCCTCCAGACTTCACCTTCTCCTTCTCCTTCTTCTACTCCTTCTGATTCACCCTCCAGACTTCACCTTCTCCTTCTCCTTCTTCTGCTTCTTCTGATTCACCCTCCAGACTTCACCTTCTCCTTCTCCTTATTCTGCTTCTTCTGATTCACCCTCCAGACTTCACCTTCTCCTTCTCCTTCTTCTGCTTCTTCTGATTCACCCTGCAGACTTCACCTTCTCCTTCTCCTTCTTCTGCTTCTTCTGATTCACCCTCCAGACTTCACCTTCTCCTTCTCCTTCTTCTACTTCTTCTGATTCACCCTCCAGACTTCACCTTCTCCTTCTCCTTCTTCTGCTTCTTCTGATTCACCCTCCAGACTTCACCTTCTCCTTCTCCTTCGTCTACTTCTTCTGATTCACCCTCCAGACTACACCTTCTCCTTCTCATTCTTCTACTTCTTCTGATTCACCCTCCAGACTTCACCTTCTCCTTCTCCTTCTTCTGCTTCTTCTGATTCACCCTCCAGACTTCACCTTCTCCTTCTCCTTCTTCTACTTCTTCTGATTCACCCTCCAGACTTCACCTTCTCCTTCTTCTACTTCTTCTGATTCACCCTTCAGACTTCACCTTCTCCTTCTCCTTCTTCTTCTTCTTCTGCTTCTCCCTCCAGACTTCACCTTCTCCTTCTCCTTCTTCTGCTTCTTCTGATTCACCCTCCAGACTTCACCTTCTCCTTCTCCTTTTTCTACTTCTTCTGATTCACCCTCCAGACTTCAGCTTCTCCTTCTCCTTCTTCTACTTCTTCTGATTCACCCTCCAGACTTCACCTTCTCCTTCTCCTTCTTCTCCTTCTTCTGATTCACCCTCCTGACTTCACGTTCTTCTTCTCCTTCTTCTGCTTCTTCTGCTTCACCCTCCAGACTTCACCTTCTCCTTCTCCTTCCTCTGCTTCTTCTGCTTCACCCTCCAGACTTTACCTTCTCCTTCTCCTTCCTCTGCTTCTTCTGCTTCACCCTCCTGACTTCACCTTCTCCTCTTCCTTCTTCTACTTCTTCTGATTCACCCTCCAGACTTCACCTTCTCCTTCTCCTTCTTCTGCTTCTTCTGCTTCACCCTCCAGACTTCACCTTCTCCTTCCCCTTCTTCTGCTTCTTCTGCTTCGCCCTCCAGACTTCACCTTCTCCTTCTCCTTCTTCTGCTTCTTCTGCTTCACCCTCCAGACTTCACCTTCTCCTTCTCCTTCTTCTGCTTCTTCTGCTTCACTCTCGTAACTTCACCTTCTCCTTCTCCTCCTTCTACTTCTTCTGATTCACCCTCCAGACTTCACCTTCTCCTTCTCCTTCTTCTGCTTCTTCTGCTTCACCCTCCAGACTTCACCTTCTCCTTCTCCTTCTTCTGCTTCTTCTGCTGCGCCCTCCAGACTTTACCTTCTCCTTCTCCTTCTTCTGCTTCTTCTGCTTCACCCTCCTGACTTCACCTTCTCCTTCTCCTTCTTCTACTTCTTCTGCTTCACCCCCCTGACTTCACCTGCTCCTTCTCCTTCTTCTGCTTCTTCTGATTCACCCTCCTAACTTTACCTTCTCCTTCTCCTTCTTCTGCTTCTTCTGATTCACCCTCCTGACTTCATCTTCTCCTTCTCCTTCTTCTGCTTCTTCTAATTCACCCTCCAGACTTCACCTTCTCCTTCTCCTTCTTCTGCTTCTTCTGATTCACCCTCCAGACTTCACCTTCTCCTTCTCCTTCTTCTGCTTCTTCTGATTCACCCTCCTAACTTCACCTTCTCCTTCTCCTTCTTCTGCTTCTTCTGATTCACCCTCCTGACTTCACCTTCTCCTTCTCCTTCTTCTGCTTCTTCTGATTCACCCTCCAGACTTCACCTTCTCCTTCTCCTTCTTCTGCTTCTTCTGATTCACCCTCCAGACTTCACCTTCTCCTTCTCCTTCTTCTGATTCTTCTGATTCACCCTCCAGACCTCACCTTCTCCTTCTTCTACTTCTTCTGATTCACCCTCCAGACTTCATCTTTTCCTTCTCCTTCTTTTACTTCTTCTGATTCATCCTCCAGACTTCACCTTCTCCTTCTCCTTCTTCTACTTCTTCTGATTCACCCTCCAGTCTTCACCTTCTCCTTCTCCTTCTTCTGTTTCTTCTGCTTCACCCTCCAGACTTCACTTTCTCCTTCTCTTTCTTCTGCTTCTTCTGATTCACCCTCCAGACTTCACCTTCTCCTTCTCCTTATAATGCTTCTTCTGATTCACCCTCCAGACTTCACCTTCTCCTCCTCCTTCTTCTGCTTCTTCTGATTCACCCTCCAGACTTCACCTTCTCCTTCTCCTTCTTCTGCTTCTTCTGATTCACCCTCCAGACTTCACCTTCTCCTTCTCCTTCTTCTGCTTCTTCTGATTCACCCTCCAGACTTCACCTTCTCCTTCTCCTTCTTCTGCTTCTTCTGATTCACCCTCCAGACTTCACCTTCTCCTTCTCCTTCTTCTGCTTCTTCTGATTCACCCTCCAGACTTCACCTTCTCCTTCTCCTTCTTCTGCTTCTTCTGATTCACCCTCCTAACTTCACCTTCTCCTTCTCCTTCTTCTGTTTCTTCTGATTCACCCTCCTGACTTCACCTTCTCCTTCTCCTTCTTCTGCTTCTTCTGATTCACCCTCCAGACTTCACCTTCTCCTTCTCCTTCTTCTGCTTCTTCTGATTCACCCTCCAGACTTCACCTTCTCCTTCTTCTGATTCTTCTGATTCACCCTCCAGACCTCACCTTCTCCTTCTTCTACTTCTTCTGATTCACCCTCCAGACTTCATCTTTTCCTTCTCCTTCTTCTACTTCTTCTGATTCATCCTCCAGACTTCACCTTCTCCTTCTCCTTCTTCTACTTCTTCTGATTCACCCTCCAGTCTTCACCTTCTCCTTCTCCTTCTTCTGTTTCTTCTGCTTCACCCTCCAGACTTCACTTTCTCCTTCTCTTTCTTCTGCTTCTTCTGATTCACCCTCCAGACTTCACCTTCTCCTTCTCCTTCTTCTGCTTCTTCTGATTCACCCTCCAGACTTCACCTTCTCCTTCTCCTTCTTCTGCTTCTTCTGATTCACCCTCCAGACTTCACCTTCTCCTTCTCCTTCTTCTGCTTCTTCTGATTCACCCTTCAGACTTCACCTTCTCCTTCTCCTTCTTCTGCTTCTTCTGATTCACCCTCCAGACCTCACCTTCTCCTTCTCCTTCATCTACTTCTTCTGATTCACCCTCCAGACTTCATCTTCTCCTTCTCCTTCTTCTGCTTCTTCTGATACACCCTCCAGACTTCACCTTCTCCTTCTCCTTCTTCTGCTTCTTCTGATTCACCCTCCAGACTTCACCTTCTCCTTCTCCTTCTTCTGCTTCTTCTGATTCACCCTACAGACTTCACCTTCTCCTTCTCCTTCTTCTACTTCTTCTAATTCACCCTCCAGACTTCACCTTCTCCTTCTCCTTCTTCTGCTTCTTCTGATTCACCCTCCAGACTTCACCTTCTCCTTCTCCTTCTTCTGCTTCTTCTGATTCACCCTCCTAACTTCACCTTCTCCTTCTCCTTCTTCTGCTTCTTCTGATTCACCCTCCTGACTTCACCTTCTCCTTCTCCTTCTTCTGCTTCTTCTGATTCACCCTCCAGACTTCACCTTCTCCTTCTCCTTCTTCTGCTTCTTCTGATTCACCCTCCAGACTTCACCTTCTCCTTCTCCTTCTTCTGATTCTTCTGATTCACCCTCCAGACCTCACCTTCTCCTTCTTCTACTTCTTCTGATTCACCCTCCAGACTTCATCTTTTCCTTCTCCTTCTTTTACTTCTTCTGATTCATCCTCCAGACTTCACCTTCTCCTTCTCCTTCTTCTACTTCTTCTGATTCACCCTCCAGTCTTCACCTTCTCCTTCTCCTTCTTCTGTTTCTTCTGCTTCACCCTCCAGACTTCACTTTCTCCTTCTCTTTCTTCTGCTTCTTCTGATTCACCCTCCAGACTTCACCTTCTCCTTCTCCTTATAATGCTTCTTCTGATTCACCCTCCAGACTTCACCTTCTCCTCCTCCTTCTTCTGCTTCTTCTGATTCACCCTCCAGACTTCACCTTCTCCTTCTCCTTCTTCTGCTTCTTCTGATTCACCCTCCAGACTTCACCTTCTCCTTCTCCTTCTTCTGCTTCTTCTGATTCACCCTCCAGACTTCACCTTCTCCTTCTCCTTCTTCTGCTTCTTCTGATTCACCCTCCAGACTTCACCTTCTCCTTCTCCTTCTTCTGCTTCTTCTGATTCACCCTCCAGACTTCACCTTCTCCTTCTCCTTCTTCTGCTTCTTCTGATTCACCCTCCTAACTTCACCTTCTCCTTCTCCTTCTTCTGTTTCTTCTGATTCACCCTCCTGACTTCACCTTCTCCTTCTCCTTCTTCTGCTTCTTCTGATTCACCCTCCAGACTTCACCTTCTCCTTCTCCTTCTTCTGCTTCTTCTGATTTACCCTCCAGACTTCACCTTCTCCTTCTTCTGATTCTTCTGATTCACCCTCCAGACCTCACCTTCTCCTTCTTCTACTTCTTCTGATTCACCCTCCAGACTTCATCTTTTCCTTCTCCTTCTTCTACTTCTTCTGATTCATCCTCCAGACTTCACCTTCTCCTTCTCCTTCTTCTACTTCTTCTGATTCACCCTCCAGTCTTCACCTTCTCCTTCTCCTTCTTCTGTTTCTTCTGCTTCACCCTCCAGACTTCACTTTCTCCTTCTCTTTCTTCTGCTTCTTCTGATTCACCCTCCAGACTTCACCTTCTCCTTCTCCTTCTTCTGCTTCTTCTGATTCACCCTCCAGACTTCACCTTCTCCTTCTCCTTCTTCTGCTTCTTCTGATTCACCCTCCAGACTTCACCTTCTCCTTCTCCTTCTTCTGCTTCTTCTGATTCACCCTTCAGACTTCACCTGCTCCTTCTCCTTCTTCTGCTTCTTCTGATTCACCCTCCAGACCTCACCTTCTCCTTCTCCTTCATCTACTTCTTCTGATTCACCCTCCAGACTTCATCTTCTCCTTCTCCTTCTTCTGCTTCTTCTGATACACCCTCCAGACTTCACCTTCTCCTTCTCCTTCTTCTGCTTCTTCTGATTCACCCTCCAGACTTCACCTTCTCCTTCTCCTTCTTCTGCTTCTTCTGATTCACCCTACAGACTTCACCTTCTCCTTCTCCTTCTTCTACTTCTTCTGCTTCACCCCTCCTGACTTCACCTTCTCCTTCTCCTTCTTCTGCTTCTTCTGATTCACCCTCCAGACTTCACCTTCTCCTTCTCCTTCTTCTGCTTCTCCTGATTCACCCTCCAGACTTCACCTTCTCCTTCTCCTTCTTCTGCTTCTTCTGATTCACCCTCCAGACTTCACCTTCTCCTTCTCCTTCTTCTGCTTCTTCTGATTCACCCTTCAGACTTCACCTTCTCCTTCTCCTTCTTCTGCTTCTTCTGATTCACCCTCCAGACCTCAGCTTCTCCTTCTCCTTCATCTACTTCTTCTGATTCACCCTCCAGACTTCATCTTCTCCTTCTCCTTCTTCTGCTTCTTCTGATTCACCCTCCAGACTTCACCTTCTCCTTCTCCTTCTTCTGCTTCTTCTGATTCACCCTCCAGACTTCACCTTCTCCTTCTCCTTCTTCTACTTCTTCTGCTTCACCCCCCTGACTTCACCTTCTCCTTCTCCTTCTTCTGCATCTTCTGATTCACCCTCCTAACTTCACCTTCTCCTTCTCCTTCTTCTGCTTCTTCTGATTCACCCTCCTGACTTCATCTTCTCCTTCTCCTTCTTCTGCTTCTTCTGATTCACCCTCCAGACTTCACCTTCTCCTTCTCCTTCTTCTCATTCTTCTGATTCACCCTCCAGACTTCACCTTCTCCTACTCCTTCTTCTACTTCTTCTGATTCACCCTCCAGACTTCACCTCTCCTTCTCCTTCTTCTACTTCTTCTGATTCACCCTCCAGTCTTCACCTTCTCCTTCTCCTTCTTCTGCTTCTTCTGCTTCACCCTCCAGACTTCACCTTCTCCTTCTCTTTCTTCAGCTTCTTCTGATTCACCCTCCAGACTTCACATTCTCCTTCTCCTTCTTCTGATTCTTCTGATTCACTCTCCAGACTTCACCTTCTCCTTCTCCTTCTTCTGCTTCTTCTGATTCACCCTCCTGACTTCACCTTCTCCTTCTCCTTCTTCTACCTCTTCTGATTCACCCTCCTGACTTCACCTTCTCCTTCTCCTTGTTCTACTTCTTCTGCTTCACCCTCCAGCCTCCAGACTTCACCTTCTCCTTCTCCGTCTTCTACTTCTTCTGATTCACCCTCCAGACTTCACCTTCTCCTTCTTCTGCTTCTTCTGATTCACCCTCCAGACTTCACCTTCTCCTTCTCCTTCTTCTGCTTCTTCTGATTCACCCTCCAGACTTCACCATCTCCTTCTCCTTCTTCTGCTTCTTCTGATTCACCCTCCAGACTTCTCCTTCTCCTACTCCTTCTTCTACTTCTTCTGATTCAACCTCCAGACTTCATTTTCTCCTTCTCCTTCTTCTGCTTCTTCCGATTCACCCTCCAGACTTCACCTTCTCCTTCTCCTTCTTCTGCTTCTTCCGATTCACCCTCCAGACTTCACCTTCTCCTTCTCCTTCTTCTACTTCTTCTGATTCACCCTCCAGACTTCACCTTCTCCTTCTCCTTCTTCTACTTCTTCTGATTCACCCTCCAGACTTCACCTTCTCCTTCTCCTTCTTCTGCTTCTTCTGATTCACCCTCCAGACTTCACCTTCTCCTTCGCCTTCTTCTGCTTCATCTGATTCACCCTCCAGACTTCACCTTCTCCTTCTCCTTCTTCTGCTTCTTCTGATTCACCCTTCAGATTTCACCTTCTCCTTCTCCTTCTTCTGCTTCTTCTGATTCACCCTCCAGACCTCACCTTCTCCTTCTCCTTCATCTACTTCTTCTGATTCACCCTCCAGACTTCATCCTCTCCTTCTCCTTCTTCTGCTTCTTCTGATTCACCCTCCAGACTTCACCTTCTCCTTCTCCTTCTTCTGCTTCTTCTGATTCACCCTCCAGACTTCACCTTCTCCTTCTCCTTCTTCTACTTCTTCTGCTTCAACCCCCTGACTTCACCTTCTCCTTCTCCTTCTTCTGCTTCTTCTGATTCACCCTCCTAACTTCACCTTCTCCTTCTCCTTCTTCTGCTTCTTCTGATTCACCCTCCTGACTTCACCTTCTCCTTCTCCTTCTTCTGCTTCTTCTGATTCACCCTCCAGACTTCACCTTCTCCTTCTCCTTCTTCTCATTCTTATGATTCACCCTCCAGACTTCACCTTCTCCTACTCCTTCTTCTACTTCTTCTGATTCACCCTCCAGACTTCACCTTCTCCTTCTCCTTCTTCTACTTCTTCTGATTCACCCTCCAGTCTTCACCTTCTCCTTCTCCTTCTTCTGCTTCTTCTGCGTCACCCTCCAGACTTCACCTTCTCCTTCTCTTTCTTCAGTTTCTTCTGATTCACCCTCCAGACTTCACCTACTCCTTCTCCTTCTTCTGATTCTTCTGATTCACTCTCCAGACTTCACCTTCTCCTTCTCCTTCTTCTGCTTCTTCTGATTCACCCTCCTGACTTCACCTTCTCCTTCTCCTTCTTCTACCTCTTCTGATTCACCCTCCTGACTTCACCTTCTCCTTCTCCTTCTTCTACTTCTTCTGCTTCACCCTCCAGCCTCCAGAATTCACCTTCTCCTTCTCCGTCTTCTACTTCTTCTGATTCACCCTCCAGACTTCACCTTCTCCTTCTCCTTCTTCTGCTTCTTCTGATTCACCCTCCAGACTTCACCTTCTCCTTCTCCTACTTCTGCTTCTTCTGATTCACCCTCCAGACTTCACCATCTCCTTCTCCTTCTTCTGCTTCTTCTGATTCACCCTCCAGACTTCTCCTTCTCCTACTCCTTCTTCCACTTCTTCTGATTCACCCTCCAGACTTCATCTTCTCCTTCTCCTTCTTCTGCTTCTTCTGATTCACCCTCCAGACTTCACCATCTCCTTCTCCTTCTTCTGCTTCTTCTGATTCACCCTCCAGACTTCACCTTCTCCTTCTCCTTCTTCTACTTCTTCTGATTCACCCTCCAGACTTCACCTTCTCCTTCTGCTTCTTCTACTTCTTCTGATTCACCCTCCAGACTTCACCTTCTCCTTCTCCTTCTTCTGCTTCTTCTGATTCACTCTCCAGACTTCACCTTCTCCTTCTCCTTCTTCTGCTTCTTCTGATTCACCCTCCAGACTTCACCTTTTACTTCTCCTTCTTCTGCTTCTTCTGATTCACCCTTCAGACTTCACCATATCCTTCTCCTTCTTCTGCTTCTTCTGATTCACCCTCCAGACCTCACCTTCTCCTTCTCCTTCTTCTACTTCTTCTGATTCACCCTCCAGACTTCATCTTCTCCTCCTCCTTCTTCTGCTTCTTCTGATTCACCCTCCAGACTTCACCTTCTCCTTCTCCTTCTTCTACTTTTATTGATTCACCCTCCAGTCTTCACCTCCTCCTTCTCCTTCTTCTGCTTCTTCTGATTCACCCTCCAGACTTCACCTTCTCCTTCTCCTTCTTCTGCTTCTTCTGATACACCCTCCTGACTTCACCTTCTCATTCTCCTTCTTCTGCTTCTTCTGATTCACCCTCCAGACTTCACCTTCTCCTTCTCCATCTTCTACTTCTTCTGATTCACCCTCCAGACTTCACCTTCTCGTTCTCCTTCTTCTGCTTCTTCTGATTCACCCTCCAGACTTCACCTTCTCCTTCTCCTTCGTCTACTTCTTCTGATTCACCCTCCAGACTACACCTTCTCCTTCTCCTTCTTCTACTTCTTCTGATTCACCCTCCAGACTTCACCTTCTCCTTCTCCTTCTTCTACTTCTTCTGATTCACCCTCCAGTCTTCAACTTCTCCTTCTCCTTCTTCTGCTTCTTCTGATTCACCCTCCAGACTTCACCTTCTCCTTCTCCTTCTTCTGCTTCTTCTGATTCACCCTCCTGACTTCACCTTCTCCTTCTCCTTCTTCTACTTCTTCTGATTCACCCTCCAGAGTTCACCTTCTCCATCTCCTTCTTCTACTTCTTCTGATTCACCCTCTAGACTTCACCTTCTCCTTCTCCTTCTTCTGCTTCTTCTGATTCACCCTCCAGACTTCACCTTCTCCTTCTCCTTCGTCTACTTCTTCTGATTCACCCTCCAGACTACAACATCTTCTTCTCCTTCTTCAACTTCTTCTGATTCACCCTCCAGACTTCACCTTCTCCTTCTCCTTCTTCTGCTTCTTCTGATTCACCCTCCAGACTTCACCTTCTCCTTCTCCTTCTTTTACTTCTACTGATTCACTCTCCAGACTTCACCTTCTCCTTCTCCTTCTTCTGCTTCTTCTGATTCACCCTCCAGACTTCACCTTCTCCTTCTCCTTCGTCTACTTCTTCTGATTCACCTTCCAGACTACACCTTCTCCTTCTCCTTCTTCTACTTCTTCTGATTCACCCTCCAGACTTCACCTTCTCCTTCTCCTTCTTCTGCTTCTTCTGATTCACCCTCCAGACTTCACCTTCTCCTTCTCCTTCTTCTACTTCTTCTGATTCACCCTCCAGACTTCACCTTCTCCTTCTCCTTCTTCTACTTCTTCTGATTCACCCTCCAGACTTCACCTTCTCCTTCTCCTTCTTCTACTTCTTCTGCTTCTCCCTCCAGACTTCACCTTCTCTTCTCCTTCTTCTGCTTCTTCTGATTCACCCTCCAGACTTCACCTTCTCCTTCTCCTTCTTCTACTTCTTCTGATTCACCCTCCAGACTTCACCTTCTCCTTCTCCTTCTTCTACTTCTTCTGATTCACCCTCCAGACTTCACAATCTCCTTCTCCTTCTTCTCCTTCTTTTGATTCACCCTCCTGACTTCACCTTCTCCTTAGAGTCATAGAGTCATAGAGTCATAGAGTAATACAGCACGGATAGAGGCCCTTCGGCCCATCGTGTCCATGCCGGCCATCAAGCCCTGTCTAATCTAATCCCATATTCCAGCATTTCGCCCGTAGCCTTGTATGCTATGGCATTTCAAATGCTCATCCAAATGCTTCTTAAATGTTGTGAGGGTTTCTGCCTCCACAACCCTTTCAGGCAGTGAGTTCCAGACTCCAACCACCCTCTGGGTGAAAAAGTTCTTTCTCAAATCCCCTCTAAACCTCCCGCCCTTTACCTTGAATCTATGCCCCCTAGTTATTGACCCCTCTACTAAGGGGAAAAGCTCCTCAGCATCCATCCTATCTATGCCCCTCACAATTTTGTACACCTCAATCATGTCCCCCCTCAGCCTCCTCTGCTCCAAGGAAAACAAACCCAATCTGCCCAGTCTCTCTTCATAGCTGAAGCGCTCCAGCCCTGGTAACATCCTGGTGAACCTCCTCTGCACCCTCTCTAACGCGATCACATCTTTCCTGTAGTGTGGCGACCAGAACTGCACACAGTATTCCAGCTGTGGCCTAACCAGTGTTTTATACAGCTCCATCATAACCTCCTTGCTCTTATATTCTATGCCTCGGCTAATGAAGGCAAGTATCCCATATGCCTTTTTTACCACCTTATCCACCTGTTCCGCCGCCTTCAGGGATCTGTGTACCTGCACACCCAGATCCCTCTGACCCTCCGTCTTGCCTAGGGTCTTTCCCTTCATTGTGTATTCCCTTGCCTTGTTAGACCCCCCAAAGTGCATCACCTCGCACTTTTCCGGGTTAAATTCCATTTGCCACTGTTCCGCCCATCTGACCAACCCATCTATATCGTTCTGCAGACTGAGGCTACCCTCCTCGCTATTTACCACCCTACCAATTTTAGTATCATCCGCGAATTTACTGATCATACCCTTTACATTCATATCCAAGTCATTAATGTAGACCACAAACAGCAAGGGACCCAGCACCGATCCCTGTGGTACCCCACTGGCCACAGGTTTCCAGTCACAAAAACAACCTTCGACCATCACCCTCTGCCTTCTGCCACTAAGCCAGTTTTGTATCCAATGTGCCAAGGCACCCTGGATTCCATGGGCTCTTACCTTCTTGACCAGTCTCCTGTGCGGGACTTTATCGAAGGCCTTACTGAAATCCATGTATACCACATCCACTGCGTTACCCTCATCCACACACCTAGTCACCCCCTCAAAAAATTCAATCAAATTAGTCAGACATGATCTTCCCTTGACAAAGCCATGTTGACTATCCCTGATTAATCCTTGCCTCTCCAAGTGGAGACAAATTTTGTCCCTCAGGATTTTTTCCAGTAATTTTCCTACCACTGATGTTAGGCTCACTGGCCTGTAGTTCCCCGGTTTTTCCCTACTACCCTTCTTGAATAATGGTACTACATTAGCGGTTCTCCAGTCCTCTGGCACATCCCCTGTGGCCAGAGAGGTCCTGAATATATGTGTTAGAGCCCCCGCAATCTCCTCCTTTGCCTCACACAGCAGCCTGGGGTACATTTCATCCGGGCCTGGGGATTTATCCATTTTTAGGCCAGCTAAAACCGCCAATACCTCCTCCCTCTCGATGTTAATATGTTCGAGCATATCACAGTCCCCCCGCCCTATTTCTATGTCTACATCGTCCATCTCCATAGTGAAAACAGATGCAAAAAATTCATTTAGAACCCCTCCTACATCTTCCGGCTCCACACACAGATTGCCACTTTTGTCCCTAATGGGCCCTATTTTTTCCCTAGTTATCCTTTTACCCTTAATATACTTATAAAACATCTTCGGATTTTCCTTTATTTTGCTCGCCAGTGTTATTTCATGGCCCCTCCTTGATCTCCTAATTTCTTTTTTAAGTATCCCCCTGCACTTTTTGTACTCCTCTAGGGCTTCCTCCGTCTTTAGCCTTTTGTATCTACCAAAAGCCCTCCTTTTTTTCCTCATCCATTCCCGTATATCCCCTGACATCCACGGTTCCCTGTGGTTTTTGGAACCACTCTTGACATTTATGGGAACATGTTGCCCTTGTATGATCTCAATCTCCCTTCTGAAAGCCTCCCATTGCTCCGATGCGGATTTTCCTACAAGTAGCTGATCCCAGTCAATTTTGGCCAGATCCTGCCTTATCCTATTAAAATCGGCCTTCCCCCAATTTAGAACCTTTATTTCCGGCCCATCCCTGTCCTTTTCCATGACCACCTTAAATCTTACCATATTATGGTCACTATCACCAAAGTGCTCACCTACTAGCACTTTTTCCACTTGGCCGGCCACATTCCCTAGAATTAGGTCCAGTACCGCCCCCTCTCTTGTAGGACTTTCTACATGCTGGCTCAAAAAGCTCTCCTGGATGCACTTTAAGAATTCTACACCCTCTGAGCCTTTCACACTTTGACTATCCCAGTTAATATTGGGGAAGTTGAAATCCCCCATTATTATTACCCTTCTTCTTCTTCTCCTTCTTCTGCTTCTTCTGCTTCACCCTCCAGACTTCACCTTCTCCTTCTCCTTCTTCTGCTTCTTCTGCTTCACCCTCCAGACTTCACCTTCACCTTCTCCTTCTCCTTCTTCTGCTTCGCCCTCCAGACTTCACATTCTCCTTCTCCTTCTTCTGCTTCTTCTGCTTCACCCTCCAGACTTCACCTTCTCCTTCTGCTTCTTCTGCTTCTTCTGCTTCACCCTCCTGACTTCACCTTCTCCTTCTCCTTCTTCTACTTCTTCTGATTCACCCTCCAGACTTCACCTTCTCCTTCTCCTTCTTCTGCTTCTTCTGCTTCACCCTCCAGACTTCACCTTCTCCTTCTCCTTCTTCTGCTTCTTCTGCTGCGCCCTCCAGACTTCACCTTCTCCTTCTCCTTCTTCTGCTTCTTCTGCTTCACCCTCCTGACTTCACCTTCTCCTTCTCCTTCTTCTACTTCTTCTGCTTCACCCCCGTGACTTCACCTTCTCCTTCTCCTTCTTCTGCTTCTTCTGATTCACCCTCCTAACTTCACCTTCTCCTTCTCCTTCTTCTGCTTCTTCTGATTCACCCTCCTGACTTCACCTTCTCCTTCTCCTTCTTCTGCTTCTTCTGATTCACCCTCCAGACTTCACCTTCTCCTTCTCCTTCTTCTGCTTCTTCTGATTCACCTTCCAGACTTCACCTTCTCCTTCTCCTTCTTCTGCTTCTTCTGATTCACCCTCCAGACCTCACCTTCTCCTTCTCCTTCTTCTACTTCTTCTGATTCACCCTTCAGACTTCATCTTCTCCTTCGCCTTCTTCTGCTTCTTCTGATTCACCCTCCAGACCTCACCTTCTCCTTCTCCTTCTTCTGCTTCTTCTGATTCACCCTCCAGACTTCACCTTCTCCTTCTCCTTCTTCTACTTCTTCTGATTCATCCTCCAGACTTCACCTTCTCCTTCTCCTTCTTCTACTTCTTCTGATTCACCCTCCAGTCTTCACCTTCTGCTTCTCCTTCTTCTGCTTCTTCTGCTTCACCCTCCAGACTTCACCCTCTCCTTCTCTTTTTCTGCTTCTTCTGATTCACCCTCCAGACTTCACCTTCTCCTTCTCCTTCTTCTGATTCTTCTGATTCACCCTCCAGACTTCACCTTTCCTTCTCCTTCTTCTGCTTCTTCTGATTCACCCTCCTGACTTCACCTTCTCCTTCTCCTTCTTCTACTTCTTCTGATTCACCCTCCTGACTTCACCTTCTCCTTCTCCTTCTTCTACTTCTTCTGCTTCACCCTCCAGACTTCACCTTCTCCTTCTCCTTCTTCTACTTCTTCTGATTCACCCTCCAGACTTCACCTTCTCCTTCTCCTTCTTCTGCTTCTTCTGATTCACCCTCCAGACTTCACCTTCTCCTTCTCCTTATAATGCTTCTTCTGATTCACCCTCCAGACTTCACCTTCTCCTCCTCCTTCTTCTGCTTCTTCTGATTCACCCTCCAGACTTCACCTTCTCCTTCTCCTTCTTCTGCATCTTCTGATTCACCCTCCAGACTTCACCTTCTCCTTCTCCTTCTTCTACTTCTTCTGATTCACCCTCCAGACTTCATCTTCTCCTTCTCCTTCTTCTGCTTCTTCCGATTCACCCTCCAGACTTCACCTTCTCCTTCTCCTTCTTCTGCTTCTTCTGATTCACCCTCCAGACTTCACCTTCTCCTTCTCCTTCTTCTACTTCTTCTGATTCACCCTCCAGACTTCACCTTCTCCTTCTCCTTCTTCTACTTCTTCTGATTCACCCTCCAGACTTCACCTTCTCCTTCTCTTTCTTCTGCTTCTTCTGATTCACCCTCCAGACTTCACCTTCTCCTTCTCCTTCTTCTACTTCTTCTGCTTCACCCTCCAGACTTCACCTTCTCCTTCTCCTTCTTCTACTTCTTCTGATTCACCCTCCAGACTTCACCTTCTCCTTCTCCTTCTTCTGCTTCTTCTGATTCACCCTCCAGACTTCACCTTCTCCTTCTCCTTCTTCTGCTTCTTCTGATGCACCCTCCAGACTTCACCTTCTCCTTCTCCTTCTTCTACTTCTTCTGATTCACCCTCCAGACTTCACCTTCTCCTTCTCCTTCTTCTGCTTCTTCTGATTCACCCTCCAGACTTCACCTTCTCCTTCTCCTTCGTCTACTTCTTCTGATTCACCCTCCAGACTACACCTTCTCCTTCTCCTTCTTCTACTCCTTCTGATTCACCCTCCAGACTTCACCTTCTCCTTCTCCTTCTTCTGCTTCTTCTGATTCACCCTCCAGACTTCACCTTCTCCTTCTCCTTCTTCTACTTCTTCTGATTCACCCTCCAGACTTCACCTTCTCCTTCTCCTTCTTTTACTTCTTCTGATTCACCCTCCAGACTTCACCTTCTCCTTCTCCTTCTTCTACTTCTTCTGCTTCTCCCTCCAGACTTCACCTTCTCCTTCTCCTTCTTCTGCTTCTTCTGATTCACCCTCCAGACTTCACCTTCTCCTTCTCCTTCTTCTACTTCTTCTGATTCACCCTCCAGACTTCACCTTCTCCTTCTCCTTCTTCTACTTCTTCTGATTCACCCTCCTGACTTCAGGTTCTCCTTCTCCTCCTTCTGCTTCTTCTGATTCACCCTCCAGACTTCACCTTCTCCTTCTCCTTCTTCTACTTCTTCTGCTTCTCCCTCCAGACTTCACCTTCTCCTTCTCCTTCTTCTGCTTCTTCTGATTCACCCTCCTGACTTCACGTTCTCCTTCTCCTCCTTCTGCTTCTTCTGCTTCACCCTCCAGACTTCACCTTCTCCTTTTCCTTCTTCTACTTCTTCTGATTCACCCTCCAGACTTCACCTTCTCCTTCTCCTTCTTCTACTTCTTCTGATTCACCCTCCAGACTTCACCTTCTCCTTCTCTTTCTTCTGCTTCTTCTGATTCACCCTCCAGACTTCACCTTCTCCTTCTCCTTCTTCTACTTCTTCTGCTTCACCCTCCAGACTTCACCTTCTCCTTCTCCTTCTTCTACTTCTTCTGATTCACCCTCCAGACTTCACCTTCTCCTTCTCCTTCTTCTGCTTCTTCTGATTCACCCTCCAGACTTCACCTTCTCCTTCTCCTTATTCTGCTTCTTCTGATTCACCCTCCAGACTTCACCTTCTCCTTCTCCTTCTTCTGCTTCTTCTGATTCACCCTCCAGACTTCACCTTCTCCTTCTCCTTCTTCTGCTTCTTCTGATTCACCCTCCTGTCTTCACCTTCTCCTTCTCCTTCTTCTGCTTCTTCTGATTCACCCTCCAGACTTCACCTTCTCCTTCTCCTTCTTCTACTCCTTCTGATTCACCCTCCAGACTTCACCTTCTCCTTCTCCTTCTTCTGCTGCTTCTGATTCACCCTCCAGACTTCACCTTCTCCTTCTCCTTATTCTGCTTCTTCTGATTCACCCTCCAGACTTCACCTTCTCCTTCTCCTTCTTCTGCTTCTTCTGATTCACCCTGCATACTTCACCTTCTGCTTCTCCTTCTTCTGCTTCTTCTGATTCACCCTCCAGACTTCACCTTCTCCTTCTCCTTCTTCTACTTCTTCTGATTCACCCTCCAGACTTCACCTCCTCCTTCTCCTTCTTCTGCTTCTTCTGATTCACCCTCCAGACTTCACCTTCTCCTTCTCCTTCGTCTACTTCTTCTGATTCACCCTCCAGACTACACCTTCTCCTTCTCCTTCTTCTACTCCTTCTGATTCACCCTCCAGACTTCACCTTCTCCTTCTCCTTCTTCTGCTTCTTCTGATTCACCCTCCAGACTTCACCTTCTCCTTCTCCTTCTTCTACTTCTTCTGATTCACCCTCCAGACTTCACCTTCTCCTTCTCCTTCTTTTACTTCTTCTGATTCACCCTCCAGACTTCACCTTCTCCTTCTCCTTCTTCTACTTCTTCTGCTTCTCCCTCCAGACTTCACCTTCTCCTTCTCCTTCTTCTGCTTCTTCTGATTCACCCTCCAGACTTCACCTTCTCCTTCTCCTTCTTCTACTTCTTCTGATTCACCCTCCAGACTTCAGCTTCTCCTTCTCCTTCTTCTACTTCTTCTGATTCACCCTCCAGACTTCACCTTCTCCTTCTCCTTCTTCTACTTCTTCTGATTCACCCTCCTGACTTTACGTTCTCCTTCTCCTCCTTCTGCTTCTTCTGCTTCACCCTCCAGACTTCACCTTCTCCTTCTCCTTCTTCTGCTTCTTCTGCTTCACCCTCCAGACTTTACCTTCTCCTTCTCCTTCTTCTGCCTCTTCTGCTTCACCCTCCTGACTTCACCTTCTCCTTCTCCTTCTTCTACTTCTTCTGATACACCCTCCAGACTTCACCTTCTCCTTCTCCTTCTTCTGCTTCTTCTGCTTCACCCTCCAGACTTCACCTTCTCCTTCCCCTTCTTCTGCTTCTTCTGCTTCTCCCTCCAGACTTCACCGTCTCCTTCTCCTTCTTCTGCTTCTTATGCTTCACCCTCCAGACTTCACCTTCTCCTTCTCCTTCTTCTGCTTCTTCTGCTTCACTCTCCTGACTTCACCTTCTCCTTCTCCTTCTTCTACTTCTTCTGATTCACCCTCCAGACTTCACCTTCTCCTTCTCCTTCTTCTGCTTCTTCTGCTTCACCCTCCAGACTTCACCTTCTCCTTCTCCTTCTTCTGCTTCTTCTGCTTCACCCTCCTGACTTCACCTTCTCCTTCTCCTTCTTCTACTTCTTCTGATTCACCCTCCAGACTTCACCTTCTCCTTCTCCTTCTTCTGCTTCTTCTGCTTCACCCTCCAGACTTCACCTTCTCCTTCTCCTTCTTCTGCTTCTCCTGCTGCGCCCTCCAGACATCACCTTCTCCTTCTCCTTCTTCTGCTTCTTCTGCTTCACCCTCCTGACTTCACCTTCTCCTTCTCCTTCTTCTACTTCTTCTGCTTCACCCCCGTGACTTCACCTTCTCCTTCTCCTTCTTCTGCTTCTTCTGATTCACCCTCCTAACTTCACCTTCTCCTTCTCCTTCTTCTGCTTCTTCTGATTCACCCTCCTGACTTCACCTTCTCCTTCTCCTTCTTCTGCTTCTTCTGATTCACCCTCCAGACTTCACCTTCTCCTTCTCCTTCTTCTGCTTCTTCTGATTCACCTTCCAGACTTCACCTTCTCCTTCTCCTTCTTCTGCTTCTTCTGATTCACCCTCCAGACCTCACCTTCTCCTTCTCCTTCTTCTACTTCTTCTGATTCACCCTTCAGACTTCATCTTCTCCTTCGCCTTCTTCTGCTTCTTCTGATTCACCCTCCAGACCTCACCTTCTCCTTCTCCTTCTTCTGCTTCTTCTGATTCACCCTCCAGACTTCACCTTCTCCTTCTCCTTCTTCTACTTCTTCTGATTCATCCTCCAGACTTCACCTTCTCCTTCTCCTTCTTCTACTTCTTCTGATTCACCCTCCAGTCTTCACCTTCTGCTTCTCCTTCTTCTGCTTCTTCTGCTTCACCCTCCAGACTTCACCCTCTCCTTCTCTTTCTTCTGCTTCTTCTGATTCACCCTCCAGACTTCACCTTCTCCTTCTCCTTCTTCTGATTCTTCTGATTCACCCTCCAGACTTCACCTTCTCCTTCTCCTTCTTCTGCTTCTTCTGATTCACCCTCCTGACTTCACCTTCTCCTTCTCCTTCTTCTACTTCTTCTGATTCACCCTCCTGACTTCACCTTCTCCTTCTCCTTCTTCTACTTCTTCTGCTTCACCCTCCAGACTTCACCTTCTCCTTCTCCTTCTTCTACTTCTTCTGATTCACCCTCCAGACTTCACCTTCTCCTTCTCCTTCTTCTGCTTCTTCTGATTCACCCTCCAGACTTCACCTTCTCCTTCTCCTTATAATGCTTCTTCTGATTCACCCTCCAGACTTCACCTTCTCCTCCTCCTTCTTCTGCTTCTTCTGATTCACCCTCCAGACTTCACCTTCTCCTTCTCCTTCTTCTGCATCTTCTGATTCACCCTCCAGACTTCACCTTCTCCTTCTCCTTCTTCTACTTCTTTTGATTCACCCTCCAGACTTCATCTTCTCCTTCTCCTTCTTCTGCTTCTTCCGATTCACCCTCCAGACTTCACCTTCTCCTTCTCCTTCTTCTGCTTCTTCTGATTCACCCTCCAGACTTCACCTTCTCCTTCTCCTTCTTCTACTTCTTCTGATTCACCCTCCAGACTTCACCTTCTCCTTCTCCTTCTTCTACTTCTTCTGATTCACCCTCCAGACTTCACCTTCTCCTTCTCTTTCTTCTGCTTCTTCTGATTCACCCTCCAGACTTCACCTTCTCCTTCTCCTTCTTCTACTTCTTCTGCTTCACCCTCCAGACTTCACCTTCTCCTTCTCCTTCTTCTACTTCTTCTGATTCACCCTCCAGACTTCACCTTCTCCTTCTCCTTTTTCTGCTTCTTCTGATTCACCCTCCAGACTTCACCTTCTCCTTCTCCTTATTCTTCTTCTTCTGATTCACCCTCCAGACTTCACCTTCTCCTTCTCCTTCTTCTGCTTCTTCTGATTCACCCTCCAGACTTCACCTTCTCCTTCTCCTTCTTCTGCTTCTTCTGATTCACCCTCCAGTCTTCACCTTCTCCTTCTCCTTCTTCTGCTTCTTCTGATTCACCCTCCAGACTTCACCTTCTCCTTCTCCTTCTTCTACTCCTTCTGATTCACCCTCCAGACTTCACCTTCTCCTTCTCCTTCTTCTGCTGCTTCTGATTCACCCTCCAGACTTCACCTTCTCCTTCTCCTTATTCTGCTTCTCCTGATTCACCCTCCAGACTTCACCTTCTCCTTCTCCTTCTTCTGCTTCTTCTGATTCACCCTGCATACTTCACCTTCTCCTTCTCCTTCTTCTGCTTCTTCTGATTCACCCTCCAGACTTCACTTTCTCCTTCTCCTTCTTCTACTTCTTCTGATTCACCCTCCATACGTCACCTTCTCCTTCTCCTTCTTCTGCTTCTTCTGATTCACCCTCCAGACTTCACCTTCTCCTTCTCCTTCGTCTACTTCTTCTGATTCACCCTCCAGACTACACCTTCTCCTTCTCCTTCTTCTACATCTTCTGATTCACCCTCCAGACTTCACCTTCTCCTTCTCCTTCTTCTGCTTCTTCTGATCCACCCTCCAGACTTCACCTTCTCCTTCTCCTTCTTCTACTTCTTCTGATTCACCCTCCAGACTTCACCTTCTCCTTCTCCTTCTTCTACTTCTTCTGATTCACCCTCCAGACTTCACCTTCTCCTTCTCCTTCTTCTACTTCTTCTGCTTCTCCCTCCAGACTTCACCTTCTCCTTCTCCTTCTTCTGCTTCTTCTGATTCACCCTCCAGACTTCACCTTCTCCTTCTCCTTCTTCTACTTCTTCTGATTCACCCTCCAGACTTCAGCTTCTCCTTCTCCTTCTTCTACTTCTTCTGATTCACCCTCCAGACTTCACCTTCTCCTTCTCCTTCTTCTACTTCTTCTGCTTCACCCTCCAGACTTCACCTTCTCCTTCTCCTTCTTCTGCTTCTTCTGCTTCACCCTCCAGACTTTACCTTCTCCTTCTCCTTCTTCTGCTTCTTCTGCTTCACCCTCCTGACTTCACCTTCTCCTTCTCCTTCTTCTACTTCTTCTGCTTCACCCTCCAGACTTCACCTTCTCCTTCTCCTTCTTCTGCTTCTTCTGCTTCACCCTCCAGACTTTACCTTCTCCTTCTCCTTCTTCTGCTTCTTCTGCTTCACCCTCCTGACTTCACCTTCTCCTTCTCCTTCTTCTGCTTCTTCTGCTTCACCCTCCAGACTTCCCCTTCTCCTTCCCCTTCTTCTGCTTCTTCTGCTTCGCCCTCCATAACTTCACCTTCTCCTTCTCCTTCTTCTGCTTCTTCTGCTTCACCCTCCAGACTTCACCTTCTCCTTCTCCTTCTTCTGCTTCTTCGGCTTCACTCTCCTGACTTCACCTTCTCCTTCTCCTTCTTCTACTTCTTCTGATTCACCCTCCTGACTTCACCTTCTCCTTCTCCTTCTTCTACTTCTTCTGCTTCACCCTCCAGACTTCACCTTCTCCTTCTCCTTCTTCTACTTCTTCTGATTCACCCTCCAGACTTCACCTTCTCCTTCTCCTTCTTCTGCTTCTTCTGATTCACCCTCCAGACTTCACCTTCTCCTTCTCCTTATAATGCTTCTTCTGATTCACCCTCCAGACTTCACCTTCTCCTCCTCCTTCTTCTGCTTCTTCTGATTCACCCTCCAGACTTCACCTTCTCCTTCTCCTTCTTCTGCATCTTCTGATTCACCCTCCAGACTTCACCTTCTCCTTCTCCTTCTTCTACTTCTTCTGATTCACCCTCCAGACTTCATCTTCTCCTTCTCCTTCTTCTGCTTCTTCCGATTCACCCTCCAGACTTCACCTTCTCCTTCTCCTTCTTCTGCTTCTTCTGATTCACCCTCCAGACTTCACCTTCTCCTTCTCCTTCTTCTACTTCTTCTGATTCACCCTCCAGACTTCACCTTCTCCTTCTCCTTCTTCTACTTCTTCTGATTCACCCTCCAGACTTCACCTTCTCCTTCTCTTTCTTCTGCTTCTTCTGATTCACCCTCCAGACTTCACCTTCTCCTTCTCCTTCTTCTACTTCTTCTGCTTCACCCTCAAGACTTCACCTTCTCCTTCTCCTTCTTCTACTTCTTCTGATTCACCCTCCAGACTTCACCTTCTCCTTCTCCTTCTTCTGCTTCTTCTGATTCACCCTCCAAACTTCACCTTCTCCTTCTCCTTATTCTGCTTCTTCTGATTCACCCTCCAGACTTCACCTTCTCCTTCTCCTTCTTCTGCTTCTTCTGATTCACCCTCCAGACTTCACCTTCTCCTTCTCCTTCTTCTGCTTCTTCTGATTCACCCTCCAGTCTTCACCTTCTCCTTCTCCTTCTTCTGCTTCTTCTGATTCACCCTCCAGACTTCACCTTCTCCTTCTCCTTCTTCTACTCCTTCTGATTCACCCTCCAGACTTCACCTTCTCCTTCTCCTTCTTCTGCTGCTTCTGATTCACCCTCCAGACTTCACCTTCTCCTTCTCCTTATTCTGCTTCTTCTGATTCACCCTCCAGACTTCACCTTCTCCTTCTCCTTCTTCTGCTTCTTCTGATTCACCCTGCATACTTCACCTTCTCCTTCTCCTTCTTCTGCTTCTTCTGATTCACCCTCCAGACTTCACTTTCTCCTTCTCCTTCTTCTACTTCTTCTGATTCACCCTCCATACTTCACCTTCTCCTTCACCTTCTTCTGCTTCTTCTGATTCACCCTCCAGACTTCACCTTCTCCTTCTCCTTCGTCTACTTCTTCTGATTCACCCTCCAGACTACACCTTCTCCTTCTCCTTCTTCTACTTCTTCTGATTCACCCTCCAGACTTCACCTTCTCCTTCTCCTTCTTCTGCTTCTTCTGATTCACCCTCCAGACTTCACCTTCTCCTTCTCCTTCTTCTACTTCTTCTGATTCACCCTCCAGACTTCACCTTCTCCTTCTCCTTATTCTACTTCTTCTGATTCACCCTCCAGACTTCACCTTCTCCTTCTCCTTCTTCTACTTCTTCTGCTTCTCCCTCCAGACTTCACCTTCTCCTTCTCCTTCTTCTGCTTCTTCTGATTCACCCTCCAGACTTCACCTTCTCCTTCTCCTTCTTCTACTTCTTCTGATTCACCCTCCAGACTTCAGCTTCTCCTTCTCCTTCTTCTACTTCTTCTGATTCACCCTCCAGACTTCACCTTCTCCTTCTCCTTCTTCTACTTCTTCTGCTTCACCCTCCAGACTTCACCTTCTCCTTCTCCTTCTTCTGCTTCTTCTGCTTCACCCTCCAGACTTTACCTTCTCCTTCTCCTTCTTCTGCTTCTTCTGCTTCACCCTCCTGACTTCACCTTCTCCTTCTCCTTCTTCTACTTCTTCTGCTTCACCCTCCAGACTTCACCTTCTCCTTCTCCTTCTTCTGCTTCTTCTGCTTCACCCTCCAGACTTTACCTTCTCCTTCTCCTTCTTCTGCTTCTTCTGCTTCACCCTCCTGTCTTCACCTTCTCCTTCTCCTTCTTCTGCTTCTTCTGCTTCACCCTTCAGACTTCCCCTTCTCCTTCCCCTTCTTCTGCTTCTTCTGCTTCGCCCTCCATAACTTCACCTTCTCCTTCTCCTTCTTCTGCTTCTTCTGCTTCACTCTCCTGACTTCACCTTCTCCTTCTCCTTCTTCTACTTCTTCTGATTCACCCTCCTGACTTCACCTTCTCCTTCTTCTTCTTCTACTTCTTCTGCTTCACCCTCCAGACTTCACCTTCTCCTTCTCCTTCTTCTACTTCTTCTGATTCACCCTCCAGACTTCACCTTCTCCTTCTCCTTCTTCTGCTTCTTCTGATTCACCCTCCAGACTTCACCTTCTCCTTCTCCTTATAATGCTTCTTCTGATTCACCCTCCAGACTTCACCTTCTCCTCCTCCTTCTTCTGCTTCTTCTGATTCACCCTCCAGACTTCACCTTCTCCTTCTCCTTCTTCTGCATCTTCTGATTCACCCTCCAGACTTCACCTTCTCCTTCTCCTTCTTCTACTTCTTCTGATTCACCCTCCAGACTTCATCTTCTCCTTCTCCTTCTTCTGTTTCTTCCGATTCACCCTCCAGACTTCACCTTCTCCTTCTCCTTCTTCTGCTTCTTCTGATTCACCCTCCAGACTTTACCTTCTCCTTCTCCTTCTTCTACTTCTTCTGATTCACCCTCCAGACTTCACCTTCTCCTTCTCCTTCTTCTACTTCTTCTGATTCACCCTCCAGACTTCACCTTCTCCTTCTCTTTCTTCTGCTTCTTCTGATTCACCCTCCAGACTTCACCTTCTCCTTCTCCTTCTTCTACTTCTTCTGCTTCACCCTCCAGACTTCACCTTCTCCTTCTCCTTCTTCTACTTCTTCTGATTCACCCTCCAGACTTCACCTTCTCCTTCTCCTTCTTCTGCTTCTTCTGATTCACCCTCCAGACTTCATCTTCTCCTTCTCCTTATTCTGCTTCTTCTGATTCACCCTCCAGACTTCACCTTCTCCTTCTCCTTCTTCTGCTTCTTCTGATTCACCCTCCAGACTTCACCTTCTCCTTCTCCTTCTTCTGCTTCTTCTGATTCACCCTCCAGTCTTCACCTTCTCCTTCTCCTTCTTCTGCTTCTTCTGATTCACCCTCCAGACTTCACCTTCTCCTTCTCCTTCTTCTACTCCTTCTGATTCACCCTCCAGACTTCACCTTCTCCTTCTCGTTCTTCTGCTGCTTCTGATTCACCCTCCAGACTTCACCTTCTCCTTCTCCTTATTCTGCTTCTTCTGATTCACCCTCCAGACTTCACCTTCTCCTTCTCCTTCTTCTGCTTCTTCTGATTCACCCTGCATACTTCACCTTCTCCTTCTCCTTCTTCTGCTTCTTCTGATTCACCCTCCAGACTTCACCTTCTCCTTCTCCTTCTTCTACTTCTTCTGATTCACCCTCCATACTTCACCATCTCCTTCTCCTTCTTCTGCTTCTTCTGATTCACCCTTCAGACTTCACCTTCTCCTTCTCCTTCGTCTACTTCTTCTGATTCACCCTCCAGACTACACCTTCTCCTTCTCCTTCTTCTACTTCTTCTGATTCACCCTCCAGACTTCACCTTCTCCTTCTCCTTCTTCTGCTTCTTCTGATTCACCCTCCAGACTTCACCTTCTCCTTCTCCTTCTTCTACTTCTTCTGATTCACCCTCCAGACTTCACCTTCTCCTTCTCCTTCTTCTACTTCTTCTGATTCACCCTCCAGACTTCACCTTCTCCTTCTCCTTCTTCTACTTCTTCTGCTTCTCCCTCCAGACTTCACCTTCTCCTTCTCCTTCTTCTGCTTCTTCTGATTCACCCTCCAGACTTCACCTTCTCCTTCTCCTTCTTCTACTTCTTCTGATTCACCCTCCAGACTTCAGCTTCTCCTTCTCCTTCTTCTACTTCTTCTGATTCACCCTCCAGACTTCACCTTCTCCTTCTCCTTCTTCTACTTCTTCTGCTTCACCCTCCAGACTTCACCTTCTCCTTCTCCTTCTTCTGCTACTTCTGCTTCACCCTCCAGACTTTACCTTCTCCTTCTCCTTCTTCTGCTTCTTCTGCTTCACCCTCCTGACTTCACCTTTTCCTTCTCCTTCTTCTACTTCTTCTGATTCACCCTCCAGACTTCACCTTCTCCTTCTCCTTCTTCTGCTTCTTCTGCTTCACCCTCCAGACTTCACCTTCTCCTTCCCCTTCTTCTGCTTCTTCTGCTTCGCCCTCCAGACTTCACCTTCTCCTTCTCCTTCTTCTGCTTCTTCTGCTTCACCCTCCAGACTTCACCTTCTCCTTCTCCTTCTTCTGCTTCTTCTGCTTCACTCTCCTGACTTCACCTTCTCCTTCTCCTTCTTCTACTTCTTCTGATTCACCCTCCAGACTTCACCTTCTCCTTCTCCTTCTTCTGCTTCTTCTGCTTCACCCTCCAGACTTCATCTTCTCCTTCTCCTTCTTCTGCTTCTTCTGCTTCACCCACCTGACTTCACCTTCTCCTTCTCCTTCTTCTACTTCTTCTGCTTCACCCCCCTGACTTCACCTGCTCCTTCTCCTTCTTCTGCTTCTTCTGATTCACCCTCCTAACTTTACCTACTCCTGCTCCTTCTTCTCCTTCTTCTGATTCACCCTCCTGACTTCACCTTCTCCTTCTCCTTCTTCTGCTTCTTCTAATTCACCCTCCAGACTTCACCTTCTCCTTCTCCTTCTTCTGCTTCTTCTGATTCACCCTCCAGACTTCACCTTCTCCTTCTCCTTCTTCTGCTTCTTCTGATTCACCCTCCTAACTTCACCTTCTCCTTCTCCTTCTTCTGCTTCTTCTGATTCACCCTCCTGACTTCACCTTCTCCTTCTCCTTCTTCTGCTTCTTCTGATTCACCCTCCAGACTTCACCTTCTCCTTCTCCTTCTTCTGCTTCTTCTGATTCACCCTCCAGACATCACCTTCTCCTTCTCCTTCTTCTGCTTCTTCTGATTCACCCTCCAGACCTCACCGTCTCCTTCTCCTTCTTCTACTTCTTCTGATTCACCCTCCAGACTTCATCTTCTCCTTCTCCTTCTTCTACTTCTTCTGATTCATCCTCCAGACTTCACCTTCTCCTTCTCCTTCTTCTACTTCTTCTGATTCACCCTCCAGTCTTCACCTTCTCCTTCTCCTTCTTCTGTTTCTTCTGCTTCACCCTCCAGACTTCACTTTCTCCTTCTCCTTCTTCTGCTTCTTCTGATTCACCCTGCATACTTCACCTTCTCCTTCTCCTTCTTCTGCTTCTTCTGATTCACCCTCCAGACTTCACCTTCTCCTTCTCCTTCTTCTACTTCTTCTGATTCACCCTCCATACTTCACCATCTCCTTCTCCTTCTTCTGCTTCTTCTGATTCACCCTTCAGACTTCACCTTCTCCTTCTCCTTCGTCTACTTCTTCTGATTCACCCTCCAGACTACACCTTCTCCTTCTCCTTCTTCTACTTCTTCTGATTCACCCTCCAGACTTCACCTTCTCCTTCTCCTTCTTCTGCTTCTTCTGATTCACCCTCCAGACTTCACCTTCTCCTTCTCCTTCTTCTACTTCTTCTGATTCACCCTCCAGACTTCACCTTCTCCTTCTCCTTCTTCTACTTCTTCTGATTCACCCTCCAGACTTCACCTTCTCCTTCTCCTTCTTCTACTTCTTCTGCTTCTCCCTCCAGACTTCACCTTCTCCTTCTCCTTCTTCTGCTTCTTCTGATTCACCCTCCAGACTTCACCTTCTCCTTCTCCTTCTTCTACTTCTTCTGATTCACCCTCCAGACTTCAGCTTCTCCTTCTCCTTCTTCTACTTCTTCTGATTCACCCTCCAGACTTCACCTTCTCCTTCTCCTTCTTCTACTTCTTCTGCTTCACCCTCCAGACTTCACCTTCTCCTTCTCCTTCTTCTGCTACTTCTGCTTCACCCTCCAGACTTTACCTTCTCCTTCTCCTTCTTCTGCTTCTTCTGCTTCACCCTCCTGACTTCACCTTTTCCTTCTCCTTCTTCTACTTCTTCTGATTCACCCTCCAGACTTCACCTTCTCCTTCTCCTTCTTCTGCTTCTTCTGCTTCACCCTCCAGACTTCACCTTCTCCTTCCCCTTCTTCTGCTTCTTCTGCTTCGCCCTCCAGACTTCACCTTCTCCTTCTCCTTCTTCTGCTTCTTCTGCTTCACCCTCCAGACTTCACCTTCTCCTTCTCCTTCTTCTGCTTCTTCTGCTTCACTCTCCTGACTTCACCTTCTCCTTCTCCTTCTTCTACTTCTTCTGATTCACCCTCCAGACTTCACCTTCTCCTTCTCCTTCTTCTGCTTCTTCTGCTTCACCCTCCAGACTTCATCTTCTCCTTCTCCTTCTTCTGCTTCTTCTGCTTCACCCACCTGACTTCACCTTCTCCTTCTCCTTCTTCTACTTCTTCTGCTTCACCCCCCTGACTTCACCTGCTCCTTCTCCTTCTTCTGCTTCTTCTGATTCACCCTCCTAACTTTACCTACTCCTGCTCCTTCTTCTCCTTCTTCTGATTCACCCTCCTGACTTCACCTTCTCCTTCTCCTTCTTCTGCTTCTTCTAATTCACCCTCCAGACTTCACCTTCTCCTTCTCCTTCTTCTGCTTCTTCTGATTCACCCTCCAGACTTCACCTTCTCCTTCTCCTTCTTCTGCTTCTTCTGATTCACCCTCCTAACTTCACCTTCTCCTTCTCCTTCTTCTGCTTCTTCTGATTCACCCTCCTGACTTCACCTTCTCCTTCTCCTTCTTCTGCTTCTTCTGATTCACCCTCCAGACTTCACCTTCTCCTTCTCCTTCTTCTGCTTCTTCTGATTCACCCTCCAGACATCACCTTCTCCTTCTCCTTCTTCTGCTTCTTCTGATTCACCCTCCAGACCTCACCGTCTCCTTCTCCTTCTTCTACTTCTTCTGATTCACCCTCCAGACTTCATCTTCTCCTTCTCCTTCTTCTACTTCTTCTGATTCATCCTCCAGACTTCACCTTCTCCTTCTCCTTCTTCTACTTCTTCTGATTCACCCTCCAGTCTTCACCTTCTCCTTCTCCTTCTTCTGTTTCTTCTGCTTCACCCTCCAGACTTCACTTTCTCCTTCTCTTTCTTCTGCTTCTTCTGATTCACCCTCCAGACTTCACCTTCTCCTTCTCCTTATAATGCTTCTTCTGATTCACCCTCCAGACTTCACCTTCTCCTCCTCCTTCTTCTGCTTCTTCTGATTCACCCTCCAGACTTCACCTTCTCCTTCTCCTTCTTCTGCTTCTTCTGATTCACCCTCCAGACTTCACCTTCTCCTTCTCCTTCTTCTGCTTCTTCTGATTCACCCTCCAGACCTCACCTTCTCCTTCTCCTTCTTCTACTTCTTCTGATTCACCCTCCAGACTTCATCTTCTCCTTCTCCTTCTTCTACTTCTTCTAATTCATCCTCCAGACTTCACCTTCTCCTTCTCCTTCTTCTACTTCTTCTGATTCACCCTCCAGTCTTCACCTTCTCCTTCTCCTTCTTCTGTTTCTTCTGCTTCACCCTCCAGACTTCACTTTCTCCTTCTCTTTCTTCTGCTTCTTCTGATTCACCCTCCAGACTTCACCTTCTCCTTCTCCTTATAATGCTTCTTCTGATTCACCCTCCAGACTTCACCTTCTCCTCCTCCTTCTTCTGCTTCTTCTGATTCACCCTCCAGACTTCACCTTCTCCTTCTCCTTCTTCTGCATCTTCTGATTCACCCTCCAGACTTCACCTTCTCCTTCTCCTTCTTCTACTTCTTCTGATTCGCCCTCCAGACTTCATCTTCTCCTTCTCCTTCTTCTGCTTCTTCCGATTCACCCTCCAGACTTCACCTTCTCCTTCTCCTTCTTCTGCTTCTTCCGATTCACCCTCCAGACTTCACCTTCTCCTTCTCCTTCTTCTACTTCTTCTGATTCACCCTCCAGACTTCACCTTCTCCTTCTCCTTCTTCTGCTTCTTCTGATTCACCCTCCAGACTTCACCTTCTCCTTCTCCTTCTTCTGCTTCTTCTGATTCACCCTCCAGACTTCACCTTCTCCTTCTCCTTCTTCTGCTTCTTCTGATTCACCCTTCAGACTTCACCTTCTCCTTCTCCTTCTTCTGCTTCTTCTGATTCACGCTCCAGACCTCTCCTTCTCCTTCTCCTTCATCTACTTCTTCTGATTCACCCTCCAGACTTCATCTTCTCCTTCTCCTTTTTCTGCTTCTTCTGATTCACCCTCCAGACTTCACCTTCTCCTTCTCCTTCTTCTGCTTCTTCTGATTCACCCTCCAGACTTCACCTTCTCCTTCTCCTTCTTCTACTTCTTCTGCTTCACCCCCCTGACTTCACCTTCTCCTTATCCATCTTCTGCTTCTTCTGATTCACCCTCCTAACTTCACCTTCTCCTTCTCCTTCTTCTGCTTCTTCTGATTCACCCTCCTGACTTCACCTTCTCCTTCTCCTTCTTCTGCTTCTTCTGATTCACCCTCCAGACTTCACCTTCTCCTTCTCCTTCTTCTCATTCTTCTGATTCACCCTCCAGACTTCACCTTCTCCTACTCCTTCTTCTACTTCTTCTGATTCACCCTCCAGACTTCACCTTCTCCTTCTCCTTCTTCTACTTCTTCTGATTCACCCTCCAGTCTTCACCTTCTCCTTCTCCTTCTTCTGCTTCTTCTGCTTCACCCTCCAGACTTCACCTTCTCCTTCTCTTTCTTCAGCTTCTTCTGATTCACCCTCCAGACTTCACATTCTCCTTCTCCTTCTTCTGATTCTTCTGATTCACTCTCCAGACTTCACCTTCTCCTTCTCCTTCTTCTGCTTCTTCTGATTCACCCTCCTGACTTCACCTTCTCCTTCTCCTTCTTCTACCTCTTCTGATTCACCCTCCTGACTTCACCTTCTCCTTCTCCTTCTTCTACTTCTTCTGCTTCACCCTCCAGCCTCCAGACTTCACCTTCTCCTTCTCCGTCTTCTACTTCTTCTGATTCACCCTCCAGACTTCACCTTCTCCTTCTTCTGCTTCTTCTGATTCACCCTCCAGACTTCACCTTCTCCTTCTCCTTCTTCTGCTTCTTCTGATTCACCCTCCAGACTTCACCATCTCCTTCTCCTTCTTCTGCTTCTTCTGATTCACCCTCCAGACTTCTCCTTCTCCTACTCCTTCTTCTACTTCTTCTGATTCAACCTCCAGACTTCATCTTCTCCTTCTCCTTCTTCTGCTTCTTCCGATTCACCCTCCAGACTTCACCTTCTCCTTCTCCTTCTTCTGCTTCTTCCGATTCACCCTCCAGACTTCACCTTCTCCTTCTCCTTCTCCTACTTCTTCTGATTCACCCTCCAGACTTCACCTTCTCCTTCTCCTTCTTCTACTTCTTCTGATTCACCCTCCAGACTTCACCTTCTCCTTCTCCTTCTTCTGCTTCTTCTGATTCACCCTCCAGACTTCACCTTCTCCTTCTCCTTCTTCTGCTTCTTCTGATTCACCCTCCAGACTTCACCTTCTCCTTCTCCTTCTTCTGCTTCTTCTGATTCACCCTTCAGATTTCACCTTCTCCTTCTCCTTCTTCTGCTTCTTCTGATTCACCCTCCAGACCTCACCTTCTCCTTCTCCTTCATCGACTTCTTCTGATTCACCCTCCAGACTTCATCTTCTCCTTCTCCTTCTTCTGCTTCTTCTGATTCACCCTCCAGACTTCACCTTCTCCTTCTCCTTCTTCTGCTTCTTCTGATTCACCCTCCAGACTTCACCTTCTCCTTCTCCTTCTTCTACTTCTTCTGCTTCACCCCCCTGACTTCACCTTCTCCTTCTCCTTCTTCTGCTTCTTCTGATTCACCCTCCTAACTTCACCTTCTCCTTCTCCTTCTTCTGCTTCTTCTGATTCACCCTCCTGACTTCACCTTCTCCTTCTCCTTCTTCTCATTCTTCTGATTCACCCTCCAGACTTCACCTTCTCCTACTCCTTCTTCTACTTCTTCTGATTCACCCTCCAGACTTCACCTTCTCCTTCTCCTTCTTCTACTTCTTCTGATTCACCCTCCAGTCTTCACCTTCTCCTTCTCCTTCTTCTGCTTCTTCTGCTTCACCCTCCAGACTTCACCTTCTCCTTCTCTTTCTTCAGCTTCTTCTGATTCACCCTCCAGACTTCACCTTCTCCTTCTCCTTCTTCTGATTCTTCTGATTCACTCTCCAGACTTCACCTTCTCCTTCTCTTTCTTCTGCTTCTTCTGATTCACCCTCCAGACTTCACCTTCTCCTTCTCCTTCTTCTACCTCTTCTGATTCACCCTCCTGACTTCACCTTCTGCTTCTCCTTCTTCTACTTCTTCTGCTTCACCCTCCAGCCTCCAGAATTCACCTTCTCCTTCTCCGTCTTCTACTTCTTCTGATTCACCCTCCAGACTTCACCTTCTCCTTCTCCTTCTTCTGCTTCTTCTGATTCACCCTCCAGACTTCACCTTCTCCTTCTCCTACTTCTGCTTCTTCTGATTCACCCTCCAGACTTCACCATCTCCTTCTCCTTCTTCTGCTTCTTCTGATTCACCCTCCAGACTTCTCCTTCTCCTACTCCTTCTTCCACTTCTTCTGATTCACCCTCCAGACTTCATCTTCTCCTTCTCCTTCTTCTGCTTCTTCTGATTCACCCTCCAGACTTCACCTTCTCCTTCTCCTTCTTCTGCTTCTTCTGATTCACCCTCCAGACTTCACCTTCTCCTTCTCCTTCTTCTACTTCTTCTGATTCACCCTCCAGACTTCACCTTCTCCTTCTCCTTCTTCTACTTCTTCTGATTCACCCTCCAGACTTCACCTTCTCCTTCTCCTTCTTCTGCTTCTTCTGATTCACCCTCCAGACTTCACCTTCTCCTTCTCCTTCTTCTGCTTCTTCTGATTCACCCTCCAGACTTCACCTTTTACTTCTCCTTCTTCTGCTTCTTCTGATTCACCCTTCAGACTTCACCATATCCTTCTCCTTCTTCTGCTTCTTCTGATTCACCCTCCAGACCTCACCTTCTCCTTCTCCTTCTTCTACTTCTTCTGATTCACCCTCCAGACTTCATCTTCTCCTCCTCCTTCTTCTGCTTCTTCTGATTCACCCTCCAGACTTCACCTTCTCCTTCTCCTTCTTCTACTTTTTCTGATTCACCCTCCAGTCTTCACCTCCTCCTTCTCCTTCTTCTGCTTCTTCTGATTCACCCTCCAGACTTCACCTTCTCCTTCTCCTTCTTCTGCTTCTTCTGATTCACCCTCCTGACTTCACCTTCTCATTCTCCTTCTTCTGCTTCTTCTGATTCACCCTCCAGACTTCACCTTCTCCTTCTCCTTCTTCTACTTCTTCTGATTCACCCTCCAGACTTCACCTTCTCGTTCTCATTCTTCTGCTTCTTCTGATTCACCCTCCAGACTACACCTTCTCCTTCTCCTTCGTCTACTTCTTCTGATTCACCCTCCAGACTACACCTTCTCCTTCTCCTTCTTCTACTTCTTCTGATTCACCCTCCAGACTTCACCTTCTCCTTCTCCTTCTTCTACTTCTTCTGATTCACCCTCCAGTCTTCAACTTCTCCTTCTCCTTCTTCTGCTTCTTCTGATTCACCCTCCAGACTTCACCTTCTCCTTCTCCTTCTTCTGCTTCTTCTGATTCACCCTCCTGACTTCACCTTCTCCTTCTCCTTCTTCTGCTTCTTCTGATTCACCCTCCAGAGTTCACCTTCTCCATCTCCTTCTTCTACTTCTTCTGATTCACCCTCTAGACTTCACCTTCTCCTTCTCCTTCTTCTGCTTCTTCTGATTCACCCTCCAGACTTCACCTTCTCCTTCTCCTTCGTCTACTTCTTCTGATTCACCCTCCAGACTACAACATCTTCTTCTCCTTCTTCTACTTCTTCTGATTCACCCTCCAGACTTCACCTTCTCCTTCTCCTTCTTCTGCTTCTTCTGATTCACCCTCCAGACTTCACCTTCTCCTTCTCCTTCTTTTACTTCTACTGATTCACTCTCCAGACTTCACCTTCTCCTTCTTCTTCTGCTTCTTCTGATTCACCCTCCAGACTTCACCTTCTCCTTCTCCTTCGTCTACTTCTTCTGATTCACCTTCCAGACTATACCTTCTCCTTCTCCTTCTTCTACTTCTTCTGATTCACCCTCCAGACTTCACCTTCTCCTTCTCCTTCTTCTGCTTCTTCTGATTCACCCTCCAGACTTCACCTTCTCCTTCTCCTTCTTCTACTTCTTCTGATTCACCCTCCAGACTTCACCTTCTCCTTCTCCTTCTTCTACTTCTTCTGATTCACCCTCCAGACTTCACCTTCTCCTTCTCCTTCTTCTACTTCTTCTGCTTCTCCCTCCAGACTTCACCTTCTCTTCTCCTTCTTCTGCTTCTTCTGATTCACCCTCCAGACTTCACCTTCTCCTTCTCCTTCTTCTACTTCTTCTGATTCACCCTCCAGACTTCACCTTCTCCTTCTCCTTCTTCTACTTCTTCTGATTCACCCTCCAGACTTCACAATCTCCTTCTCCTTCTTCTACTTCTTTTGATTCACCCTCCTGACTTCACCTTCTCCTTCTCCTTCTTCTGCTTCTTCTGCTTCACCCTCCAGACTTCACCTTCTCCTTCTCCTTCTTCTGCTTCTTCTGCTTCACCCTCCAGACTTCACCTTCACCTTCTCCTTCTCCTTCTTCTGCTTCGCCCTCCAGACTTCACATTCTCCTTCTCCTTCTTCTGCTTCTTCTGCTTCACCCTCCAGACTTCACCTTCTCCTTCTCCTTCTTCTGCTTCTTCTGCTTCACCCTCCTGACTTCACCTTCTCCTTCTCCTTCTTCTACTTCTTCTGATTCACCCTCCAGACTTCAAGTTCTCCTTCTCCTTCTTCTGCTTCTTCTGCTTCACCCTCCAGACTTCACCTTCTCCTTCTCCTTCTTCTGCTTCTTCTGCTGCGCCCTCCAGACTTCACCTTCTCCTTCTCCTTCTTCTGCTTCTTCTGCTTCACCCTCCTGACTTCACCTTCTCCTTCTCCTTCTTCTACTTCTTCTGCTTCACCCCCGTGACTTCACCTTCTCCTTCTCCTTCTTCTACTTCTTCTGATTCACCCTCCAGACTTCACCTTCTCCTTCTCCTTCTTCTACTTCTGATTCACCCTCCAGACTTCACCTTCTCCTTCTCCTTCTTCTGCTTCTTCTGATTCACCCTCCAGACTTCACCTTCTCCTTCTCCTTCTTCTGCTTCTTCTGATTCACCCTCCAGACTTCACCTTCTCCTTCTCCTTCTTCTGCTTCTTCTGATTCACCCTTCAGACTTCACCTTCTCCTTCTCCTTCTTCTGCTTCTTCTGATTCACGCTCCAGACCTCACCTTCTCCTTCTCCTTCATCTACTTCTTCTGATTCACCCTCCAGACTTCATCTTCTCCTTCTCCTTTTTCTGCTTCTTCTGATTCACCCTCCAGACTTCACCTTCTCCTTCTCCTTCTTCTGCTTCTTCTGATTCACCCTCCAGACTTCACCTTCTCCTTCTCCTTCTTCTACTTCTTCTGCTTCACCCCCCTGACTTCACCTTCTCCTTCTCCTTCTTCTGCTTCTTCTGATTCACCCTCCTAACTTCACCTTCTCCTTCTCCTTCTTCTGCTTCTTCTGATTCACCCTCCAGACTTCACCTTCTCCTTCTCCTTCTTCTACTTCTTCTGATTCACCCTCCAGACTTCACCTTCTCCTTCTCCTTCTTCTGCTTCTTCTGATTCACCCTCCAGACTTCACCTTCTCCTTCTCCTTCTTCTGCTTCTTCTGATTCACCCTCCAGACTTCACCTTTTACTTCTACTTCTTCTGCTTCTTCTGATTCACCCTTCAGACTTCACCATATCCTTCTCCTTCTTCTGCTTCTTCTGATTCACCCTCCAGACCTCACCTTCTCCTTCTCCTTCTTCTACTTCTTCTGATTCACCCTCCAGACTTCATCTTCTCCTCCTCCTTCTTCTGCTTCTTCTGATTCACCCTCCAGACTTCACCTTCTCCTTCTCCTTCTTCTACTTTTTCTGATTCACCCTCCAGTCTTCACCTCCTCCTTCTCCTTCTTCTGCTTCTTCTGATTCACCCTCCAGACTTCACCTTCTCCTTCTCCTTCTTCTGCTTCTTCTGATTCACCCTCCTGACTTCACCTTCTCATTCTCCTTCTTCTGATTCTTCTGATTCACCCTCCAGACTTCACCTTCTCCTTCTCCTTCTTCTACTTCTTCTGATTCACCCTCCAGACTTCACCTTCTCGTTCTCCTTCTTCTGCTTCTTCTGGTTCACCCTCCAGACTACACCTTCTCCTTCTCCTTCGTCTACTTCTTCTGATTCACCCTCCAGACTACACCTTCTCCTTCTCCTTCTTCTACTTCTTCTGATTCACCCTCCAGACTTCACCTTCTCCTTCTCCTTCTTCTACTTCTTCTGATTCACCCTCCAGTCTTCAACTTCTCCTTCTCCTTCTTCTGCTTCTTCTGATTCACCCTCCAGACTTCACCTTCTCCTTCTCCTTCTTCTGCTTCTTCTGATTCACCCTCCTGACTTCACCTTCTCCTTCTCCTTCTTCCGCTTCTTCTGATTCACCCTCCAGAGTTCACCTTCTCCATCTCCTTCTTCTACTTCTTCTGATTCACCCTCTAGACTTCACCTTCTCCTTCTCCTTCTTCTGCTTCTTCTGATTCACCCTCCAGACTTCACCTTCTCCTTCTCCTTCGTCTACTTCTTCTGATTCACCCTCCAGACTACAACATCTTCTTCTCCTTCTTCTACTTCTTCTGATTCACCCTCCAGACTTCACCTTCTCCTTCTCCTTCTTCTGCTTCTTCTGATTCACCCTCCAGACTTCACCTTCTCCTTCTCCTTCTTTTACTTCTACTGATTCACTCTCCAGACTTCACCTTCTCCTTCTCCTTCTTCTGCTTCTTCTGATTCACCCTCCAGACTTCACCTTCTCCTTCTCCTTCTTCTACTTCTTCTGATTCACCTTCCAGACTACACCTTCTCCTTCTCCTTCTTCTACTTCTTCTGATTCACCCTCCAGACTTCACCTTCTCCTTCTCCTTCTTCTGCTTCTTCTGATTCACCCTCCAGACTTCACCTTCTCCTTCTCCTTCTTCTACTTCTTCTGATTCACCCTCCAGACTTCACCTTCTCCTTCTCCTTCTTCTACTTCTTCTGATTCACCCTCCAGACTTCACCTTCTCCTTCTCCTTCTTCTACTTCTTCTGCTTCTCCCTCCAGACTTCACCTTCTCTTCTCCTTCTTCTGCTTCTTCTGATTCACCCTCCAGACTTCACCTTCTCCTTCTCCTTCTTCTACTTCTTCTGATTCACCCTCCAGACTTCACCTTCTCCTTCTCCTTCTTCTACTTCTTCTGATTCACCCTCCAGACTTCACAATCTCCTTCTCCTTCTTCTACTTCTTTTGATTCACCCTCCTGACTTCACCTTCTCCTTCTCCTTCTTCTGCTTCTTCTGCTTCACCCTCCAGACTTCACCTTCTCCTTCTCCTTCTTCTGCTTCTTCTGCTTCACCCTCCAGACTTCACCTTCACCTTCTCCTTCTCCTTCTTCTGCTTCGCCCTCCAGACTTCACATTCTCCTTCTCCTTCTTCTGCTTCTTCTGCTTCACCCTCCAGACTTCACCTTCTCCTTCTCCTTCTTCTGCTTCTTCTGCTTCACCCTGCTGACTTCACCTTCTCCTTCTCCTTCTTCTACTTCTTCTGATTCACCCTCCAGACTTCACCTTCTCCTTCTCCTTCTTCTGCTTCTTCTGCTTCACCCTCCAGACTTCACCTTCTCCTTCTCCTTCTTCTGCTTCTTCTGCTGCGCCCTCCAGACTTCACCTTCTCCTTCTCCTTCTTCTGCTTCTTCTGCTTCACCCTCCTGACTTCACCTTCTCCTTCTCCTTCTTCTACTTCTTCTGCTTCACCCCCGTGACTTCACCTTCTCCTTCTCCTTTTTCTACTTCTTCTGATTCACCCTCCAGACTTCACCTTCTCCTTCTCCTTCTTCTACTTCTTCTGATTCACCCTCAAGACTTCACCTTCTCCTTCTCCTTCTTCTGCTTCTTCTGATTCACCCTCCAGACTTCACCTTCTCCTTCTCCTTCTTCTGCTTCTTCTGATTCACCCTCCAGACTTCACCTTCTCCTTCTCCTTCTTCTGCTTCTTCTGATTCACCCTTCAGACTTCACCTTCTCCTTCTCCTTCTTCTGCTTCTTCTGATTCACGCTCCAGACCTCACCTTCTCCTTCTCCTTCATCTACTTCTTCTGATTCACCCTCCAGACTTCATCTTCTCCTTCTCCTTTTTCTGCTTCTTCTGATTCACCCTCCAGACTTCACCTTCTCCTTCTCCTTCTTCTGCTTCTTCTGATTCACCCTCCAGACTTCACCTTCTCCTTCTCCTTCTTCTACTTCTTCTGCTTCACCCCCCTGACTTCACCTTCTCCTTCTCCTTCTTCTGCTTCTTCTGATTCACCCTCCTAACTTCACCTTCTCCTTCTCCTTCTTCTGCTTCTTCTGATTCACCCTCCAGACTTCACCTTCTCCTTCTCCTTCTTCTACTTCTTCTGATTCACCCTCCAGACTTCACCTTCTCCTTCTCCTTCTTCTGCTTCTTCTGATTCACCCTCCAGACTTCACCTTCTCCTTCTCCTTCTTCTGCTTCTTCTGATTCACCCTCCAGACTTCACCTTTTACTTCTCCTTCTTCTGCTTCTTCTGATTCACCCTTCAGACTTCACCATATCCTTCTCCTTCTTCTGCTTCTTCTGATTCACCCTCCAGACCTCACCTTCTCCTTCTCCTTCTTCTACTTCTTCTGATTCACCCTCCAGACTTCATCTTCTCTTCCTCCTTCTTCTGCTTCTTCTGATTCACCCTCCAGACTTCACCTTCTCCTTCTCCTTCTTCTACTTTTTCTGATTCACCCTCCAGTCTTCACCTCCTCCTTCTCCTTCTTCTGCTTCTTCTGATTCACCCTCCAGACTTCACCTTCTTCTTCTCCTTCTTCTGCTTCTTCTGATTCACCCTCCTGACTTCACCTTCTCATTCTCCTTCTTCTGCTTCTTCTGATTCACCCTCCAGACTTCACCTTCTCCTTCTCCTTCTTCTACTTCTTCTGATTCACCCTCCAGACTTCACCTTCTCGTTCTCCTTCTTCTGCTTCTTCTGATTCACCCTCCAGGCTACACCTTCTCCTTCTCCTTCGTCTACTTCTTCTGATTCACCCTCCAGACTACACCTTCTCCTTCTCCTTCTTCTACTTCTTCTGATTCACCCTCCAGACTTCACCTTCTCCTTCTCCTTCTTCTACTTCTTCTGATTCACCCTCCAGTCTTCAACTTCTCCTTCTCCTTCTTCTGCTTCTTCTGATGCACCCTCCAGACTTCACCTTCTCCTTCTCCTTCTTCTGCTTCTTCTGATTCACCCTCCTGACTTCACCTTCTCCTTCTCCTTCTTCTGCTTCTTCTGATTCACCCTCCAGAGTTCACCTTCTCCATCTCCTTCTTCTACTTCTTCTGATTCACCCTCTAGACTTCACCTTCTCCTTCTCCTTCTTCTGCTTCTTCTGATTCACCCTCCAGACTTCACCTTCTCCTTCTCCTTCTTCTGCTTCTTCTGATTCACCCTCCAGACTTCACCTTCTCCTTCTCCTTCTTCTACTTCTTCTGATTCACCCTCCAGACTTCACCTTCTCCTTCTCCTTCTTCTACTTCTTCTGATTCACCCTCCAGACTTCACCTTCTCCTTCTCCTTCTTCTGCTTCTTCTGATTCACCCTCCAGACTTCACCTTCTCCTTCTCCTTCTTCTGCTTCTTCTGATTCACCCTCCAGACTTCACCTTTTACTTCTCCTTCTTCTGCTTCTTCTGATTCACCCTTCAGACTTCACCATATCCTTCTCCTTCTTCTGCTTCTTCTGATTCACCCTCCAGACCTCACCTTCTCCTTCTCCTTCTTCTACTTCTTCTGATTCACCCTCCAGACTTCATCTTCTCTTCCTCCTTCTTCTGCTTCTTCTGATTCACCCTCCAGACTTCACCTTCTCCTTCTCCTTCTTCTACTTTTTCTGATTCACCCTCCAGTCTTCACCTCCTCCTTCTCCTTCTTCTGCTTCTTCTGATTCACCCTCCAGACTTCACCTTCTTCTTCTCCTTCTTCTGCTTCTTCTGATTCACCCTCCTGACTTCACCTTCTCATTCTCCTTCTTCTGCTTCTTCTGATTCACCCTCCAGACTTCACCTTCTCCTTCTCCTTCTTCTACTTCTTCTGATTCACCCTCCAGACTTCACCTTCTCGTTCTCCTTCTTCTGCTTCTTCTGATTCACCCTCCAGGCTACACCTTCTCCTTCTCCTTCGTCTACTTCTTCTGATTCACCCTCCAGACTACACCTTCTCCTTCTCCTTCTTCTACTTCTTCTGATTCACCCTCCAGACTTCACCTTCTCCTTCTCCTTCTTCTACTTCTTCTGATTCACCCTCCAGTCTTCAACTTTTCCTTCTCCTTCTTCTGCTTCTTCTGATTCACCCTCCAGACTTCACCTTCTCCTTCTCCTTCTTCTGCTTCTTCTGATTCACCCTCCTGACTTCACCTTCTCCTTCTCCTTCTTCTGCTTCTTCTGATTCACCCTCCAGAGTTCACCTTCTCCATCTCCTTCTTCTACTTCTTCTGATTCACCCTCTAGACTTCACCTTCTCCTTCTCCTTCTTCTGCTTCTTCTGATTCACCCTCCAGACTTCACCTTCTCCTTCTCCTTCGTCTACTTCTTCTGATTCACCCTCCAGACTACAACATCTTCTTCTCCTTCTTCTACTTCTTCTGATTCACCCTCCAGACTTCACCTTCTCCTTCTCCTTCTTCTGCTTCTTCTGATTCACCCTCCAGACTTCACCTTCTCCTTCTCCTTCTTTTACTTCTACTGATTCACTCTCCAGACTTCACCTTCTCCTTCTCCTTCTTCTGCTTCTTCTGATTCACCCTCCAGACTTCACCTTCTCCTTCTCCTTCGTCTACTTCTTCTGATTCACCTTCCAGACTACACCTTCTCCTTCTCCTTCTTCTACTTCTTCTGATTCACCCTCCAGACTTCACCTTCTCCTTCTCCTTCTTCTGCTTCTTCTGATTCACCCTCCAGACTTCACCTTCTCCTTCTCCTTCTTCTACTTCTTCTGATTCACCCTCCAGACTTCACCTTCTCCTTCTCCTTCTTCTACTTCTTCTGATTCACCCTCCAGACTTCACCTTCTCCTTCTCCTTCTTCTACTTCTTCTGCTTCTCCCTCCAGACTTCACCTTCTCTTCTCCTTCTTCTGCTTCTTCTGATTCACCCTCCAGACTTCACCTTCTCCTTCTCCTTCTTCTACTTCTTCTGATTCACCCTCCAGACTTCACCTTCTCCTTCTCCTTCTTCTACTTCTTCTGATTCACCCTCCAGACTTCACAATCTCCTTCTCCTTCTTCTACTTCTTTTGATTCACCCTCCTGACTTCACCTTCTCCTTCTCCTTCTTCTGCTTCTTCTGCTTCACCCTCCAGACTTCACCTTCTCCTTCTCCTTCTTCTGCTTCTTCTGCTTCACCCTCCAGACTTCACCTTCACCTTCTCCTTCTCCTTCTTCTGCTTCGCCCTCCAGACTTCACATTCTCCTTCTCCTTCTTCTGCTTCTTCTGCTTCACCCTCCAGACTTCACCTTCTCCTTCTCCTTCTTCTGCTTCTTCTGCTTCACCCTCCTGACTTCACCTTCTCCTTCTCCTTCTTCTACTTCTTCTGATTCACCCTCCAGACTTCACCTTCTCCTTCTCCTTCTTCTGCTTCTTCTGCTTCACCCTCCAGACTTCACCTTCTCCTTCTCCTTCTTCTGCTTCTTCTGCTGCGCCCTCCAGACTTCACCTTCTCCTTCTCCTTCTTCTGCTTCTTCTGCTTCACCCTCCTGACTTCACCTTCTCCTTCTCCTTCTTCTACTTCTTCTGCTTCACCCCCGTGACTTCACCTTCTCCTTCTCCTTCTTCTACTTCTTCTGATTCACCCTCCAGACTTCACCTTCTCCTTCTCCTTCTTCTACTTCTTCTGATTCACCCTCCAGACTTCACCTTCTACTTCTCCTTCTTCTGCTTCTTCTGATTCACCCTCCAGACTTCACCTTCTCCTTCTCCTTCTTCTGCTTCTTCTGATTCACCCTCCAGACTTCACCTTCTCCTTCTCCTTCTTCTGCTTCTTCTGATTCACCCTTCAGACTTCACCTTCTCCTTCTCCTTCTTCTGCTTCTTCTGATTCACGCTCCAGACCTCACCTTCTCCTTCTCCTTCATCTACTTCTTCTGATTCACCCTCCAGACTTCATCTTCTCCTTCTCCTTTTTCTGCTTCTTCTGATTCACCCTCCAGACTTCACCTTCTCCTTCTCCTTCTTCTGCTTCTTCTGATTCACCCTCCAGACTTCACCTTCTCCTTCTCCTTCTTCTACTTCTTCTGCTTCACCCCCCTGACTTCACCTTCTCCTTCTCCTTCTTCTGCTTCTTCTGATTCACCCTCCTAACTTCACCTTCTCCTTCTCCTTCTTCTGCTTCTTCTGATTCACCCTCCTGACTTCACCTTCTCCTTCTCCTTCTTCTGCTTCTTCTGATTCACCCTCCAGACTTCACCTTCTCCTTCTCCTTCTTCTCATTCTTCTGATTCACCCTCCAGACTTCACCTTCTCCTACTCCTTCTTCTACTTCTTCTGATTCACCCTCCAGACTTCACCTTCTCCTTCTCCTTCTTCTACTTCTTCTGATTCACCCTCCAGTCTTCACCTTCTCCTTCTCCTTCTTCTGCTTCTTCTGCTTCACCCTCCAGACTTCACCTTCTCCTTCTCTTTCTTCAGCTTCTTCTGATTCACCCTCCAGACTTCACATTCTCCTTCTCCTTCTTCTGATTCTTCTGATTCACTCTCCAGACTTCACCTTCTCCTTCTCCTTCTTCTGCTTCTTCTGATTCACCCTCCTGACTTCACCTTCTCCTTCTCCTTCTTCTACCTCTTCTGATTCACCCTCCTGACTTCACCTTCTCCTTCTCCTTCTTCTACTTCTTCTGCTTCACCCTCCAGCCTCCAGACTTCACCTTCTCCTTCTCCGTCTTCTACTTCTTCTGATTCACCCTCCAGACTTCACCTTCTCCTTCTTCTGCTTCTTCTGATTCACCCTCCAGACTTCACCTTCTCCTTCTCCTTCTTCTGCTTCTTCTGCTGCGCCCTCCAGACTTCACCTTCTCCTTCTCCTTCTTCTGCTTCTTCTGCTTCACCCTCCTGACTTCACCTTCTCCTTCTCCTTCTTCTGCTTCTTCTGCTTCACCCTCCAGACTTCACCTTCTCCTTCTCCTTCTTCTGCTTCTTCTGCTGCGCCCTCCAGACTTCACCTTCTCCTTCTCCTTCTTCTGCTTCTTCTGCTTCACCCTCCTGACTTCACCTTCTCCTTCTCCTTCTTCTACTTCTTCTGCTTCACCCCCGTGACTTCACCTTCTCCTTCTCCTTCTTCTACTTCTTCTGATTCACCCTCCAGACTTCACCTTCTCCTTCTCCTTCTTCTACTTCTTCTGATTCACCCTCCAGACTTCACCTTCTACTTCTCCTTCTTCTGCTTCTTCTGATTCACCCTCCAGACTTCACCTTCTCCTTCTCCTTCTTCTGCTTCTTCTGATTCACCCTCCAGACTTCACCTTCTCCTTCTCCTTCTTCTGCTTCTTCTGATTCACCCTTCAGACTTCACCTTCTCCTTCTCCTTCTTCTGCTTCTTCTGATTCACGCTCCAGACCTCACCTTCTCCTTCTCCTTCATCTACTTCTTCTGATTCACCCTCCAGACTTCATCTTCTCCTTCTCCTTTTTCTGCTTCTTCTGATTCACCCTCCAGACTTCACCTTCTCCTTCTCCTTCTTCTGCTTCTTCTGATTCACCCTCCAGACTTCACCTTCTCCTTCTCCTTCTTCTACTTCTTCTGCTTCACCCCCCTGACTTCACCTTCTCCTTCTCCTTCTTCTGCTTCTTCTGATTCACCCTCCTAACTTCACCTTCTCCTTCTCCTTCTTCTGCTTCTTCTGATTCACCCTCCTGACTTCACCTTCTCCTTCTCCTTCTTCTGCTTCTTCTGATTCACCCTCCAGACTTCACCTTCTCCTTCTCCTTCTTCTCATTCTTCTGATTCACCCTCCAGACTTCACCTTCTCCTACTCCTTCTTCTACTTCTTCTGATTCACCCTCCAGACTTCACCTTCTGCTTCTCCTTCTTCTACTTCTTCTGATTCACCCTCCAGTCTTCACCTTCTCCTTCTCCTTCTTCTGCTTCTTCTGCTTCACCCTCCAGACTTCACCTTCTCCTTCTCTTTCTTCAGCTTCTTCTGATTCACCCTCCAGACTTCACATTCTCCTTCTCCTTCTTCTGATTCTTCTGATTCACTCTCCAGACTTCACCTTCTCCTTCTCCTTCTTCTGCTTCTTCTGATTCACCCTCCTGACTTCACCTTCTCCTTCTCCTTCTTCTACCTCTTCTGATTCACCCTCCTGACTTCACCTTCTCCTTCTCCTTCTTCTACTTCTTCTGCTTCACCCTCCAGCCTCCAGACTTCACCTTCTCCTTCTCCGTCTTCTACTTCTTCTGATTCACCCTCCAGACTTCACCTTCTCCTTCTTCTGCTTCTTCTGATTCACCCTCCAGACTTCACCTTCTCCTTCTCCTTCTTCTGCTTCTTCTGATTCACCCTCCAGACTTCACCATCTCCTTCTCCTTCTTCTGCTTCTTCTGATTCACCCTCCAGACTTCTCCTTCTCCTACTCCTTCTTCTACTTCTTCTGATTCAACCTCCAGACTTCATCTTCTCCTTCTCCTTCTTCTGCTTCTTCCGATTCACCCTCCAGACTTCACCTTCTCCTTCTCCTTCTTCTGCTTCTTCCGATTCACCCTCCAGACTTCACCTTCTCCTTCTCCTTCTCCTACTTCTTCTGATTCACCCTCCAGACTTCACCTTCTCCTTCTCCTTCTTCTACTTCTTCTGATTCACCCTCCAGACTTCACCTTCTCCTTCTCCTTCTTCTGCTTCTTCTGATTCACCCTCCAGACTTCACCTTCTCCTTCTCCTTCTTCTGCTTCTTCTGATTCACCCTCCAGACTTCACCTTCTCCTTCTCCTTCTTCTGCTTCTTCTGATTCACCCTTCAGATTTCACCTTCTCCTTCTCCTTCTTCTGCTTCTTCTGATTCACCCTCCAGACCTCACCTTCTCCTTCTCCTTCATCTACTTCTTCTGATTCACCCTCCAGACTTCATCTTCTCCTTCTCCTTCTTCTGCTTCTTCTGATTCACCCTCCAGACTTCACCTTCTCCTTCTCCTTCTTCTGCTTCTTCTGATTCACCCTCCAGACTTCACCTTCTCCTTCTCCTTCTTCTACTTCTTCTGCTTCACCCCCCTGACTTCACCTTCTCCTTCTCCTTCTTCTGCTTCTTCTGATTCACCCTCCTAACTTCACCTTCTCCTTCTCCTTCTTCTGCTTCTTCTGATTCACCCTCCTGACTTCACCTTCTCCTTCTCCTTCTTCTGCTTCTTCTGATTCACCCTCCAGACTTCACCTTCTCCTTCTCCTTCTTCTCATTCTTCTGATTCACCCTCCAGACTTCACCTTCTCCTACTCCTTCTTCTACTTCTTCTGATTCACCCTCCAGACTTCACCTTCTCCTTCTCCTTCTTCTACTTCTTCTGATTCACCCTCCAGTCTTCACCTTCTCCTTCTCCTTCTTCTGCTTCTTCTGCTTCACCCTCCAGACTTCACCTTCTCCTTCTCTTTCTTCAGCTTCTTCTGATTCACCCTCCAGACTTCACCTTCTCCTTCTCCTTCTTCTGATTCTTCTGATTCACTCTCCAGACTTCACCTTCTCCTTCTCCTTCTTCTGCTTCTTCTGATTCACCCTCCTGACTTCACCTTCTCCTTCTCCTTCTTCTACCTCTTCTGATTCACCCTCCTGACTTCACCTTCTCCTTCTCCTTCTTCTACTTCTTCTGCTTCACCCTCCAGCCTCCAGAATTCACCTTCTCCTTCTCCGTCTTCTACTTCTTCTGATTCACCCTCCAGACTTCACCTTCTCCTTCTCCTTCTTCTGCTTCTTCTGATTCACCCTCCAGACTTCACCTTCTCCTTCTCCTACTTCTGCTTCTTCTGATTCACCCTCCAGACTTCACCATCTCCTTCTCCTTCTTCTGCTTCTTCTGATTCACACTCCAGACTTCTCCTTCTCCTACTCCTTCTTCCACTTCTTCTGATTCAACCTCCAGACTTCATCTTCTCCTTCTCCTTCTTCTGCTTCTTCTGATTCACCCTCCAGACTTCACCTTCTCCTTCTCCTTCTTCTGCTTCTTCTGATTCACCCTCCAGACTTCACCTTCTCCTTCTCCTTCTTCTACTTCTTCTGATTCACCCTCCAGACTTCACCTTCTCCTTCTCCTTCTTCTACTTCTTCTGATTCACCCTCCAGACTTCACCTTCTCCTTCTCCTTCTTCTGCTTCTTCTGATTCACCCTCCAGACTTCACCTTCTCCTTCTCCTTCTTCTGCTTCTTCTGATTCACCCTCCAGACTTCACCTTTTACTTCTCCTTCTTCTGCTTCTTCTGATTCACCCTTCAGACTTCACCATATCCTTCTCCTTCTTCTGCTTCTTCTGATTCACCCTCCAGACCTCACCTTCTCCTTCTCCTTCTTCTACTTCTTCTGATTCACCCTCCAGACTTCATCTTCTCCTCCTCCTTCTTCTGCTTCTTCTGATTCACCCTCCAGACTTCACCTTCTCCTTCTCCTTCTTCTACTTTTTCTGATTCACCCTCCAGTCTTCACCTCCTCCTTCTCCTTCTTCTGCTTCTTCTGATTCACCCTCCAGACTTCACCTTCTCCTTCTCCTTCTTCTGCTTCTTCTGATTCACCCTCCTGACTTCACCTTCTCATTCTCCTTCTTCTCCTTCTTCTGATTCACCCTCCAGACTTCACCTTCTCCTTCTCCTTCTTCTACTTCTTCTGATTCACCCTCCAGACTTCACCTTCTCGTTCTCCTTCTTCTGCTTCTTCTGATTCACCCTCCAGACTACACCTTCTCCTTCTCCTTCGTCTACTTCTTCTGATTCACCCTCCAGACTACACCTTCTCCTTCTCCTTCTTCTACTTCTTCTGATTCACCCTCCAGACTTCACCTTCTCCTTCTCCTTCTTCTACTTCTTCTGATTCACCCTCCAGTCTTCAACTTCTCCTTCTCCTTCTTCTGCTTCTTCTGTTTCACCCTCCAGACTTCACCTTCTCCTTCTCCTTCTTCTGCTTCTTCTGATTCACCCTCCAGACTTCACCTTCTCCTTCTCCTTCTTCTGCTTCTTCTGATTCACCCATCAGATTTCACCTTCTCCTTCTCCTTCTTCTGCTTCTTCTGATTCACCCTCCAGACCTCACCTTCTCCTTCTCCTTCATCTACTTCTTCTGATTCACCCTCCAGACTTCATCTTCTCCTTCTCCTTCTTCTGCTTCTTCTGATTCACCCTCCAGACTTCACCTTCTCCTTCTCCTTCTTCTGCTTCTTCTGATTCACCCTCCAGACTTCACCTTCTCCTTCTCCTTCTTCTACTTCTTCTGCTTCACCCCCCTGACTTCACCTTCTCCTTCTCCTTCTTCTGCTTCTTCTGATTCACCCTCCTAACTTCACCTTCTCCTTCTCCTTCTTCTGCTTCTTCTGATTCACCCTCCTGACTTCACCTTCTCCTTCTCCTTCTTCTGCTTCTTCTGATTCACCCTCCAGACTTCACCTTCTCCTTCTCCTTCTTCTCATTCTTCTGATTCACCCTCCAGACTTCACCTTCTCCTACTCCTTCTTCTACTTCTTCTGATTCACCCTCCAGACTTCACCTTCTCCTTCTCCTTCTTCTACTTCTTCTGATTCACCCTCCAGTCTTCACCTTCTCCTTCTCCTTCTTCTGCTTCTTCTGCTTCACCCTCCAGACTTCACCTTCTCCTTCTCTTTCTTCAGCTTCTTCTGATTCACCCTCCAGACTTCACCTTCTCCTTCTCCTTCTTCTGATTCTTCTGATTCACTCTCCAGACTTCACCTTCTCCTTCTCCTTCTTCTGCTTCTTCTGATTCACCCTCCTGACTTCACCTTCTCCTTCTCCTTCTTCTACCTCTTCTGATTCACCCTCCTGACTTCACCTTCTCCTTCTCCTTCTTCTACTTCTTCTGCTTCACCCTCCAGCCTCCAGAATTCACCTTCTCCTTCTCCGTCTTCTACTTCTTCTGATTCACCCTCCAGACTTCACCTTCTCCTTCTTCTTCTTCTGCTTCTTCTGATTCACCCTCCAGACTTCACCTTCTCCTTCTCCTACTTCTGCTTCTTCTGATTCACCCTCCAGACTTCACCATCTCCTTCTCCTTCTTCTGCTTCTTCTGATTCACACTCCAGACTTCTCCTTCTCCTACTCCTTCTTCCACTTCTTCTGATTCAACCTCCAGACTTCATCTTCTCCTTCTCCTTCTTCTGCTTCTTCTGATTCACCCTCCAGACTTCACCATCTCCTTCTCCTTCTTCTGCTTCTTCTGATTCACCCTCCAGACTTCACCTTCTCCTTCTCCTTCTTCTACTTCTTCTGATTCACCCTCCAGACTTCACCTTCTCCTTCTCCTTCTTCTACTTCTTCTGATTCACCCTCCAGACTTCACCTTCTCCTTCTCCTTCTTCTGCTTCTTCTGATTCACCCTCCAGACTTCACCTTCTCCTTCTCCTTCTTCTGCTTCTTCTGATTCACCCTCCAGACTTCACCTTTTACTTCTCCTTCTTCTGCTTCTTCTGATTCACCCTTCAGACTTCACCATATCCTTCTCCTTCTTCTGCTTCTTCTGATTCACCCTCCAGACCTCACCTTCTCCTTCTCCTTCTTCTACTTCTTCTGATTCACCCTCCAGACTTCATCTTCTCCTCCTCCTTCTTCTGCTTCTTCTGATTCACCCTCCAGACTTCACCTTCTCCTTCTCCTTCTTCTACTTTTTCTGATTCACCCTCCAGTCTTCACCTCCTCCTTCTCCTTCTTCTGCTTCTTCTGATTCACCCTCCAGACTTCACCTTCTCCTTCTCCTTCTTCTGCTTCTTCTGATTCACCCTCCTGACTTCACCTTCTCATTCTCCTTCTTCTCCTTCTTCTGATTCACCCTCCAGACTTCACCTTCTCCTTCTCCTTCTTCTACTTCTTCTGATTCACCCTCCAGACTTCACCTTCTCGTTCTCCTTCTTCTGCTTCTTCTGATTCACCCTCCAGACTACACCTTCTCCTTCTCCTTCGTCTACTTCTTCTGATTCACCCTCCAGACTACACCTTCTCCTTCTCCTTCTTCTACTTCTTCTGATTCACCCTCCAGACTTCACCTTCTCCTTCTCCTTCTTCTACTTCTTCTGATTCACCCTCCAGTCTTCAACTTCTCCTTCTCCTTCTTCTGCTTCTTCTGATTCACCCTCCAGACTTCACCGTCTCCTTCTCCTTCTTCTGCTTCTTCTGATTCACCCTCCTGACTTCACCTTCTCCTTCTCCTTCTTCTGCTTCTTCTGATTCACCCTCCAGAGTTCACCTTCTCCATCTCCTTCTTCTACTTCTTCTGATTCACCCTCTAGACTTCACCTTCTCCTTCTCCTTCTTCTGCTTCTTCTGATTCACCCTCCAGACTTCACCTTCTCCTTCTCCTTCGTCTACTTCTTCTGATTCACCCTCCAGACTACAACATCTTCTTCTCCTTCTTCTACTTCTTCTGATTCATCCTCCAGACTTCACCTTCTCCTTCTCCTTCTTCTGCTTCTTCTGATTCACCCTCCAGACTTCACCTTCTCCTTCTCCTTCTTTTACTTCTACTGATTCACTCTCCAGACTTCACCTTCTCCTTCTCCTTCTTCTGCTTCTTCTGATTCACCCTCCAGACTTCACCTTCTCCTTCTCCTTCGTCTACTTCTTCTGATTCACCTTCCAGACTACACCTTCTCCTTCTCCTTCTTCTACTTCTTCTGATTCACCCTCCAGACTTCACCTTCTCCTTCTCCTTCTTCTGCTTCTTCTGATTCACCCTCCAGACTTCACCTTCTCCTTCTCCTTCTTCTACTTCTTCTGATTCACCCTCCAGACTTCACCTTCTCCTTCTCCTTCTTCTACTTCTTCTGATTCACCCTCCAGACTTCACCTTCTCCTTCTCCTTCTTCTACTTCTTCTGCTTCTCCCTCCAGACTTCACCTTCTCTTCTCCTTCTTCTGCTTCTTCTGATTCACCCTCCAGACTTTACCTTCTCCTTCTCCTTCTTCTACTTCTTCTGATTCACCCTCCAGACTTCACCTTCTCCTTCTCCTTCTTCTACTTCTTCTGATTCACCCTCCAGACTTCACAATCTCCTTCTCCTTCTTCTACTTCTTTTGATTCACCCTCCTGACTTCACCTTCTCCTTCTCCTTCTTCTGCTTCTTCTGCTTCACCCTCCAGACTTCACCTTCTCCTTCTCCTTCTTCTGCTTCTTCTGCTTCGCCCTCCAGACTTCACATTCTCCTTCTCCTTCTTCTGCTTCTTCTGCTTCACCCTCCAGACTTCACCTTCTCCTTCTCCTTCTTCTGCTTCTTCTGCTTCACCCTCCTGACTTCACCTTCTCCTTCTCCTTCTTCTACTTCTTCTGATTCACCCTCCAGACTTCACCTTCTCCTTCTCCTTCTTCTGCTTCTTCTGCTTCACCCTCCAGACTTCACCTTCTCCTTCTCCTTCTTCTGCTTCTTCTGCTTCACCCTCCTGACTTCACCTTCTCCTTCTCCTTCTTCTACTTCTTCTGCTTCACCCCCGTGACTTCACCTTCTCCTTCTCCTTCTTCTGCTTCTTCTGATTCACCCTCCTAACTTCACCTTCTCCTTCTCCTTCTTCTGCTTCTTCTGATTCACCCTCCAGACTTCACCTTCTCCTTCTCCTTCTTCTGCTTCTTCTGATTCACCTTCCAGACTTCACCTTCTCCTTCTCCTTCTTCTGCTTCTTCTGATTCACCCTCCAGACCTCACCTTCTCCTTCTCCTTCTTCTACTTCTTCTGATTCACCCTCCAGTCTTCACCTTCTGCTTCTCCTTCTTCTGCTTCTTCTGCTTCACCCTCCAGACTTCACCCTCTCCTTCTCTTTCTTCTGCTTCTTCTGATTCACCCTACAGACTTCACCTTCTCCTTCTCCTTCTACTGATTCTTCTGATTCACCATCCAGACTTCACCTTCTCCTTCTCCTTCTTCTGCTTCTTCTGATTCACCCTCCTGACTTCACCTTCTCCTTCTCCTTCTTCTACTTCTTCTGATTCACCCTCCTGACTTCACCTTCTCCTTCTCCTTCTTCTAATTCTTCTGCTTCACCCTCCAGACTTCACCTCCTCCTTCTCCTTCTTCTACTTCTTCTGATTCACCCTCCAGACTTCACCTTCTCCTTCTCCTTCTTCTGCTTCTTCTGATTCACCCTCCAGACTTCACCTTCTCCTTCTCCTTATAATGCTTCTTCTGATTCACCCTCCAGACTTCACCTCCTCCTCCTCCTTCTTCTGCTTCTTCTGATTCACCCTCCAGACTTCACCTTCTCCTTCTCCTTCTTCTGCATCTTCTGATTCACCCTCCAGACTTCACCTTCTCCTTCTCCTTCTTCTACTTCTTCTGATTCACCCTCCAGACTTCATCTTCTCCTTCTCCTTCTTCTGCTTCTTCTGATTCACCCTCCAGACTTCACCTTCTCCTTCTCCTTCTTCTGCTTCTTCTGATTCACCCTCCAGACTTCACCTTCTCCTTCTCCTTCTTCTACTTCTTCTGATTCACCCTCCAGACTTCACCTTCTCCTTCTCCTTCTTCTACTTCTTCTGATTCACCATCCAGACTTCACCTTCTCCTTCTCTTTCTTCTGCTTCTTCTGATTCACCCTCCAGACTTCACCTTCTCCTTCTCCTTCTTCTACTTCTTCTGCTTCACCCTCCAGACTTCACCTTCTCCTTCTCCTTCTTCTACTTCTTCTGATTCACCCTCCAGACTTCACCTTCTCCTTCTCCTTCTTCTGCTTCTTCTGATTCACCCTCCAGACTTCACCTTCTCCTTCTCCTTATTCTGCTTCTTCTGATTCACCCTCCAGACTTCACCTTCTCCTTCTCCTTCTTCTGCTTCTTCTGATTCACCCTCCTGTCTTCACCTTCTCCTTCTCCTTCTTCTGCTTCTTCTGATTCACCCTCCAGACTTCACCTTCTCCTTCTCCTTCTTCTACTCCTTCTGATTCACCCTCCAGACTTCACCTTCTCCTTCTCCTTCTTCTGCTGCTTCTGATTCACCCTCCAGACTTCACCTTCTCCTTCTCCTTATTCTGCTTCTTCTGATTCACCCTCCAGACTTCAACTTCTCCTTCTACTTCTTCTGCTTCTTCTGATTCACCCTGCATACTTCACCTTCTCCTTCTCCTTCTTCTGCTTCTTCTGATTCACCCTCCAGACTTCACCTTCTCCTTCTCCTTCTTCTACTTCTTCTGATTCACCCTCCAGACTGATGAAGTCTGGAGGGTGAATCAGAAGAAGTGGAAGAAGGAGAAGGAGAAGGTGAAGTCTGGAGGGTGAATCAGAAGAAGTAGAATAAGGAGAAGGAGAAGGTGAAGTCTGGAGGGTGAAGCAGAAGAAGTAGAAGAAGGAGAAGGAGAAGTTGAAGTCAGGAGGGTGAATCAGAAGAAGTAGAAGAAGGAGAAGGAGAAGGTGAAGTCAGGAGGGTGAATCAGAAGAAGCAGAAGAAGGAGAAGGAGAAGGTGAAGACTGGAGGGTGAATCAGAAGAATCAGAAGAAGGAGAAGGAGAAGGTGAAGTCTGGAGGGTGAATCAGAAGAAGTAGAAGAAGGAGAAGGAGAAGGTGAAGTCTGGAGGGTGAATCAGAAGAAGCAGAAGAAAAAGAAGGAGAAGGTGAAGTCTGGAGGGTGAATCAGAAGAAGTAGAAGAAGGAGAAGGAGAAGGTGAAGTCTGGAGGGTGAATCAGAAGAAGCAGAAGAAGGAGAAGGAGAAGGTGAAGTCTGGAGGGTGAATCAGAAGAAGCAGAAGAAGGAGAAGGAGAAGGTGAAGTCTGGAGGGTGAATCAGAAGAAGCAGAATAAGGAGAAGGAGAAGGTGTAGTCTGGAGGGTGAATCAGAAGAAAGAGAAGAAGGAGAAGGAGAAGGTGAAGTCTGGAGGGTGAATCAGAAGAAGTAGAAGAAGGAGAAGGAGAAGGTGAAGTCTGGAGGGTGAATCAGAAGAAGCAGAAGAAGGAGAAGGAGAAGGTGAAGTCTGGAGGGTGAATCAGAAGAAGTAGAAGAAGGAGAAGGAGAAGGTGAAGTCTGGAGGGTGAATCAGAAGAAGCAGAAGAAAGAGAAGGAGAAGGTGAAGTCTGGAGGGTGAATCAGAAGAAGTAGAAGAAGGAGAAGGAGAAGGTGAAGTCTGGAGGGTGAATCAGAAGAAGCAGAAGAAGGAGAAGGAAAAGGTGAAGTCTGGAGGGTGAATCAGAAGAAGCAGAAGAAGGAGAAGGAGAAGGTGAAGTCTGGAGGGTGAATCAGAAGAAGCAGAATAAGGAGAAGGAGAAGGTGAAGTCTGGAGGGTGAATCAGAAGAAGCAGAAGAAGGAGAAGGAGAAGGTGAAGTCTGGAGGGTGAATCAGAAGAAGTAGAAGAAGGAGAAGGAGAAGGTGAAGTCTGGAGGGTGAAGCAGAAGAAGTAGAAGAAGGAGAAGGATACGGTGAAGTCAGGAGGGTGAATCAGAAGAAGCAGAAGAAGGAGAAGGAGAAGGTGAAGTCTGGAGGGTGAATCAGAAGAATCAGAAGAAGGAGAAGGAGAAGATGAAGTCTGGAGGGTGAATCAGAAGAAGCAGAAGAAAGAGAAGGAGAAGGTGAAGTCTGGAGGGTGAAGCAGAAGAAACAGAAGAAGGAGAAGGAGTAGGTGAAGACTGGAGGGTGAATCAGAAGAAGTAGAAGAAGGAGAATGAGAAGGTGAAGTCTGGAGGGTGAATCAGACGAAGTAGAAGAAGGAGAAGGAGAAGGTGAAGTCTGGAGGGTGAATCAGAAGAAGCAGAAGAAGGAGAAGGAGAAGGTGAAGTTAGGAGGGTGAATCAGAAGAAGCAGAAGAAGGAGAAGGAGCAGGTGAAGTCAGGGGGGTGAAGCAGAAGAAGTAGAAGAAGGAGAAGGAGAAGGTGAAGTCAGGACGGTGAAGCAGAAGAAGCAGAAGAAGGAGAAGGAGAAGGTGAAGTCTGGAGGGTGAAGCAGAAGAAGCAGAAGAAGGAGAAGGAGAGGGTGAAGTCTGGAGGGTGAATCAGAAGAAGTAGAAGAAGGAGAAGGAGAAGGTGAAGTCAGGAGAGTGAAGCAGAAGAAGCAGAAGAAGGAGAAGGAGAAGGTGAAGTCTGGAGGGCGAAGCAGAAGAAGCAGAAGAAGGAGAAGGAGAAGGTGAAGTCTGGAGGGTGAAGCAGAAGAAGCAGAAGAAGGAGAAGGAGTAGGTGAAGTCTGGAGGGTGAATCAGAAGAAGTAGAAGAAGGAGAAGGATAAGGTGAAGTCAGGAGGGTGAAGCAGAAGAAGCAGAAGAAGGAGAAGGAGAAGGTGAAGTCTGGTGGGTGAAGCAGAAGAAGCAGAAGAAGGAGAAGGAGAAGGTGAAGTCTGGAGGGTGAAGCAGAAGAAGCAGAAGAAGGAGAAGGAGAAGGTGAAGTCAGGAGGGTGGATCAGAAAAAGTAGAAGAAGGAGAAGGAGAAGGTGAAGTCTGGAGGGTGAATCAGAAGAAGCAGAAGAAGGAGAAGGAGAAGGTGAAGTCTGGAGGGCGCAGCAGAAGAAGCAGAAGAAGGAGAAAGAGAAGGTGAAGTCTGGAGGGTGAAGCAGAAGAAGCAGAAGAAGGAGAAGGAGAGGGTGAAGTCTGGAGGGTGAATCAGAAGAAGTAGAAGAAGGAGAAGGAGAAGGTGAAGTCAGGAGAGTGAAGCAGAAGAAGCAGAAGAAGGAGAAGGAGAAGGTGAAGTCTGGAGGGCGAAGCAGAAGAAGCAGAAGAAGGAGAAGGAGAAGGTGAAGTCTGGAGGGTGAAGCAGAAGAAGCAGAAGAAGGAGAAGGAGTAGGTGAAGTCTGGAGGGTGAATCAGAAGAAGTAGAAGAAGGAGAAGGAGAAGGTGAAGTCAGGAGGGTGAAGCAGAAGAAGCAGAAGAAGGAGAAGGAGAAGGTGAAGTCTGGAGGGTGAAGCAGAAGAAGCAGAAGAAGGAGAAGGAGAAGGTGAAGTCTGGAGGGTGAATCAGAAGAAGCAGAAGAAGGAGAAGGAGAAGGTGAAGTCTGGAGGGTGAATCAGAAGAAGCAGAAGAAGGAGAAGGAGAAGGTGAAGTCAGGAGGGTGAATCAGAAGAAGCAGAAGAAGGAGAAGGAGAAGGTGAATTTAGGAGGGTGAATCAGAAGAAGCAGAAGAAGGAGAAGGAGCAGGTGAAGTCAGGGGGGTGTAGCAGAAGAAGTAGAAGAAGGAGAAGGAGAAGGTGAAGTCAGGACGGTGAAGCAGAAGAAGCAGAAGAAGGAGAAGGAGAAGGTGAAGCCTGGAGGGCGCAGCAGAAGAAGCAGAAGAAGGAGAAGGAGAAGGTGAAGTCTGGAGTGTGAAGCAGAAGAAGCAGAAGAAGGAGAAGGAGAAGGTGAAGTCTGGAGGGTGAAGCAGAAGAAACAGAAGAAGGAGAAGGAGAAGGTGAAGACTGGAGGGTGAATCAGAAGAAGTAGAAGAAGGAGAAGGAGAAGGTGAAGTCTGGAGGGTGAATCAGAAGAAGTAGAAGAAGGAGAAGGAGAAGTTGAAGTCTGGAGGGTGAATCAGAAGAAGCAGAAGAAGGAGAAGGAGAAGGTGAAGTCTGGAGGGTGAATCAGAAGAAGCAGAAGAAGGAGAAGGAGAAGATGAAGTCTGGAGGGTGAATCAGAAGAAGTAGAAGAAGGAGAAGGAGAATGTGAAGTCTGGAGGGTGAATCAGAAGAAGTAGAAGAAGGAGAAGGAGAAGATGAAGTCTGGAGGGTGAATAAGAAGAAAGAGAAGGAGAAGGAGAAGGTGAAGTCTGGAGGGTGAATCAGAAGAAGTAGAAGAAGGAGAAGGAGAAGGTGTAGTCTGGAGGGTGAATCAGAAGAAGTAGACGAAGGAGAAGGAGAAGGTGAAGTCTGGAGGGTGAATCAGAAGAAGCAGAAGAAGGAGAAGGAGAAGGTGAAGTCTGGAGGGTGAATCAGAAGAAGTAGAAGAAGGAGAAGGAGAAGGTGAAGTCTGGAGGGTGAATCAGAAGAAGCAGAAGAAGGAGAAGGAGAAGGTGAAGTCTGGAGGGTGAATCAGAAGAAGCAGAAGAAGGAGAAGGAGAAGGTGAAGTCTGGAGGGTGAATCAGAAGAAGCAGAATAAGGAGAAGGAGAAGGTGAAGTCTGGAGGGTGAATCAGAAGAAGCAGAAGAAGGAGAAGGAGAAGGTGAAGTCTGGAGGGTGAATCAGAAGAAGTAGAAGAAGGAGAAGGAGAAGGTGAAGTCTGGAGGGTGAATCAGAAGAAGTAGAAGAAGGAGAAGGAGAAGGTGAAGTCTGGAGGGTGAATCAGAAGAAGTAGAAGAAGGAGAAGGAGAAGGTGAAGTCTGGAGGGTGAAGCAGAAGAAGTAGATGAAGGAGAAGGAGAAGGTGAAGTCAGGAGGGTGAATCAGAAGAAGTAGAAGAAGGAGAAGGTGAGGTCTGGAGGGTGAATCAGAAGAAGCAGAAGAAGGAGAAGGAGAAGGTGAAGTCTGGAGGGTGAATCAGAAGAATCACATGAAGGAGAAGGAGAAGGTGAAGTCTGGAGGGTGAATCTGAAGAAGCAGAAGAAAGAGAAGGAGAAGGTGAAGTCTGGAGGGTGAAGCAGAAGAAACAGAAGAAGGAGAAGGAGAAGGTGAAGACTGGAGGGTGAATCAGAAGAAGTAGAAGAAGGAGAAGGAGAAGGTGTAGTCTGGAGGGTGAATCAGAAGAAGTAGACGAAGGAGAAGGAGAAGGTGAAGTCTGGAGGGTGAATCAGAAGAAGCAGAAGAAGGAGAAGGAGAAGGTGAAGTCTGGAGGGTGAATCAGAAGAAGTAGAAGAAGGAGAAGGAGAAGGTGAAGTCTGGAGGGTGAATCAGAAGAAGCAGAAGAAGGAGAAGGAGAAGGTGAAGTCTGGAGGGTGAATCAGAAGAAGCAGAAGAAGGAGAAGGAGAAGGTGAAGTCTGGAGGGTGAAACAGAAGAAGCAGAATAAGGAGAAGGAGAAGGTGAAGTCTGGAGGGTGAATCAGAAGAAGCAGAAGAAGGAGAAGGAGAAGGTGAAGTCTGGAGGGTGAATCAGAAGAAGTAGAAGAAGGAGAAGGAGAAGGTGAAGTCTGGAGGGTGAAGCAGAAGAAGTAGAAGAAGGAGAAGGAGAAGGTGAAGTCAGGAGGGTGAATCAGAAGAAGTAGAAGAAGGAGAAGGAGAAGGTGAAGTCTGGAGGGCGAAGCAGAAGAAGCAGAATAAGGAGAAGGAGAAGGTGAAGTCTGGAGGGTGAAGCAGAAGAAGTAGAAGAAGGAGAAGGAGAAGGTGAAGTCAGGAGGGTGAATCAGAAGAAGTAGAAGAAGGAGAAGGAGAAGGTGAAGTCAGGAGGGTGAATCAGAAGAAGCAGAAGAAGGAGAAGGAGAAGGTGAAGACTGGAGGGTGAATCAGAAGAATCAGAAGAAGGAGAAGGAGAAGGTGAAGTCTGGAGGGTGAATCAGAAGAAGTAGAAGAAGGAGAAGGAGAAGGTGAAGTCTGGAGGGTGAATCAGAAGAAGCAGAAGAAAGAGAAGGAGAAGGTGAAGTCTGGAGGGTGAATCAGAAGAAGTAGAAGAAGGAGAAGGAGAAGGTGAAGTCTGGAGGGTGAATCAGAAGAAGCAGAAGAAGGAGAAGGAGAAGGTGAAGTCTGGAGGGTGAATCAGAAGAAGCAGAAGAAGGAGAAGGAGAAGGTGAAGTCTGGAGGGTGAATCAGAAGAAGCAGAATAAGGAGAAGGAGAAGGTGTAGTCTGGAGGGTGAATCAGAAGAAAGAGAAGAAGGAGAAGGAGAAGGTGAAGTCTGGAGGGTGAATCAGAAGAAGTAGAAGAAGGAGAAGGAGAAGGTGTAGTCTGGAGGGAGAATCAGAAGAAGTAGACGAAGGAGAAGGAGAAGGTGAAGTCTGGAGGGTGAATCAGAAGAAGCAGAAGAAGGAGAAGGAGAAGGTGAAGTCTGGAGGGTGAATCAGAAGAAGTAGAAGAAGGAGAAGGAGAAGGTGAAGTCTGGAGGGTGAATCAGAAGAAGCAGAAGAAAGAGAAGGAGAAGGTGAAGTCTGGAGGGTGAATCAGAAGAAGTAGAAGAAGGAGAAGGAGAAGGTGAAGTCTGGAGGGTGAATCAGAAGAAGCAGAAGAAGGAGAAGGAAAAGGTGAAGTCTGGAGGGTGAATCAGAAGAAGCAGAAGAAGGAGAAGGAGAAGGTGAAGTCTGGAGGGTGAATCAGAAGAAGCAGAATAAGGAGAAGGAGAAGGTGAAGTCTGGAGGGTGAATCAGAAGAAGCAGAAGAAGGAGAAGGAGAAGGTGAAGTCTGGAGGGTGAATCAGAAGAAGTAGAAGAAGGAGAAGGAGAAGGTGAAGTCTGGAGGGTGTAGCAGAAGAAGTAGAAGAAGGAGAAGGATACGGTGAAGTCAGGAGGGTGAATCAGAAGAAGCAGAAGAAGGAGAAGGAGAAGGTGAAGTCTGGAGGGTGAATCAGAAGAATCAGAAGAAGGAGAAGGAGAAGATGAAGTCTGGAGGGTGAATCAGAAGAAGCAGAAGAAAGAGAAGGAGAAGGTGAAGTCTGGAGGGTGAAGCAGAAGAAACAGAAGAAGGAGAAGGAGTAGGTGAAGACTGGAGGGTGAATCAGAAGAAGTAGAAGAAGGAGAATGAGAAGGTGAAGTCTGGAGGGTGAATCAGACGAAGTAGAAGAAGGAGAAGGAGAAGGTGAAGTCTGGAGGGTGAATCAGAAGAAGCAGAAGAAGGAGAAGGAGAAGGTGAAGTTAGGAGGGTGAATCAGAAGAAGCAGAAGAAGGAGAAGGAGCAGGTGAAGTCAGGGGGGTGAAGCAGAAGAAGTAGAAGAAGGAGAAGGAGAAGGTGAAGTCAGGACGGTGAAGCAGAAGAAGCAGAAGAAGGAGAAGGAGAAGGTGAAGTCTGGAGGGTGAAGCAGAAGAAGCAGAAGAAGGAGAAGGAGAGGGTGAAGTCTGGAGGGTGAATCAGAAGAAGTAGAAGAAGGAGAAGGAGAAGGTGAAGTCAGGAGAGTGAAGCAGAAGAAGCAGAAGAAGGAGAAGGAGAAGGTGAAGTCTGGAGGGCGAAGCAGAAGAAGCAGAAGAAGGAGAAGGAGAAGGTGAAGTCTGGAGGGTGAAGCAGAAGAAGCAGAAGAAGGAGAAGGAGTAGGTGAAGTCTGGAGGGTGAATCAGAAGAAGTAGAAGAAGGAGAAGGATAAGGTGAAGTCAGGAGGGTGAAGCAGAAGAAGCAGAAGAAGGAGAAGGAGAAGGTGAAGTCTGGTGGGTGAAGCAGAAGAAGCAGAAGAAGGAGAAGGAGAAGGTGAAGTCTGGAGGGTGAAGCAGAAGAAGCAGAAGAAGGAGAAGGAGAAGGTGAAGTCAGGAGGGTGGATCAGAAAAAGTAGAAGAAGGAGAAGGAGAAGGTGAAGTCTGGAGGGTGAATCAGAAGAAGCAGAAGAAGGAGAAGGAGAAGGTGAAGTCTGGAGGGCGCAGCAGAAGAAGCAGAAGAAGGAGAAAGAGAAGGTGAAGTCTGGAGGGTGAAGCAGAAGAAGCAGAAGAAGGAGAAGGAGAGGGTGAAGTCTGGAGGGTGAATCAGAAGAAGTAGAAGAAGGAGAAGGAGAAGGTGAAGTCAGGAGAGTGAAGCAGAAGAAGCAGAAGAAGGAGAAGGAGAAGGTGAAGTCTGGAGGGCGAAGCAGAAGAAGCAGAAGAAGGAGAAGGAGAAGGTGAAGTCTGGAGGGTGAAGCAGAAGAAGCAGAAGAAGGAGAAGGAGTAGGTGAAGTCTGGAGGGTGAATCAGAAGAAGTAGAAGAAGGAGAAGGAGAAGGTGAAGTCAGGAGGGTGAAGCAGAAGAAGCAGAAGAAGGAGAAGGAGAAGGTGAAGTCTGGAGGGTGAAGCAGAAGAAGCAGAAGAAGGAGAAGGAGAAGGTGAAGTCTGGAGGGTGAATCAGAAGAAGCAGAAGAAGGAGAAGGAGAAGGTGAAGTCTGGAGGGTGAATCAGAAGAAGCAGAAGAAGGAGAAGGAGAAGGTGAAGTCAGGAGGGTGAATCAGAAGAAGCAGAAGAAGGAGAAGGAGAAGGTGAATTTAGGAGGGTGAATCAGAAGAAGCAGAAGAAGGAGAAGGAGCAGGTGAAGTCAGGGGGGTGTAGCAGAAGAAGTAGAAGAAGGAGAAGGAGAAGGTGAAGTCAGGACGGTGAAGCAGAAGAAGCAGAAGAAGGAGAAGGAGAAGGTGAAGCCTGGAGGGCGCAGCAGAAGAAGCAGAAGAAGGAGAAGGAGAAGGTGAAGTCTGGAGTGTGAAGCAGAAGAAGCAGAAGAAGGAGAAGGAGAAGGTGAAGTCTGGAGGGTGAAGCAGAAGAAACAGAAGAAGGAGAAGGAGAAGGTGAAGACTGGAGGGTGAATCAGAAGAAGTAGAAGAAGGAGAAGGAGAAGGTGAAGTCTGGAGGGTGAATCAGAAGAAGTAGAAGAAGGAGAAGGAGAAGTTGAAGTCTGAAGGGTGAATCAGAAGAAGCAGAAGAAGGAGAAGGAGAAGGTGAAGTCTGGAGGGTGAATCAGAAGAAGCAGAAGAAGGAGAAGGAGAAGATGAAGTCTGGAGGGTGAATCAGAAGAAGTAGAAGAAGGAGAAGGAGAATGTGAAGTCTGGAGGGTGAATCAGAAGAAGTAGAAGAAGGAGAAGGAGAAGATGAAGTCTGGAGGGTGAATAAGAAGAAAGAGAAGGAGAAGGAGAAGGTGAAGTCTGGAGGGTGAATCAGAAGAAGTAGAAGAAGGAGAAGGAGAAGGTGTAGTCTGGAGGGTGAATCAGAAGAAGTAGACGAAGGAGAAGGAGAAGGTGAAGTCTGGAGGGTGAATCAGAAGAAGCAGAAGAAGGAGAAGGAGAAGGTGAAGTCTGGAGGGTGAATCAGAAGAAGTAGAAGAAGGAGAAGGAGAAGGTGAAGTCTGGAGGGTGAATCAGAAGAAGCAGAAGAAGGAGAAGGAGAAGGTGAAGTCTGGAGGGTGAATCAGAAGAAGCAGAAGAAGGAGAAGGAGAAGGTGAAGTCTGGAGGGTGAATCAGAAGAAGCAGAATAAGGAGAAGGAGAAGGTGAAGTCTGGAGGGTGAATCAGAAGAAGCAGAAGAAGGAGAAGGAGAAGGTGAAGTCTGGAGGGTGAATCAGAAGAAGTAGAAGAAGGAGAAGGAGAAGGTGAAGTCTGGAGGGTGAATCAGAAGAAGTAGAAGAAGGAGAAGGAGAAGGTGAAGTCTGGAGGGTGAATCAGAAGAAGTAGAAGAAGGAGAAGGAGAAGGTGAAGTCTGGAGGGTGAAGCAGAAGAAGTAGATGAAGGAGAAGGAGAAGGTGAAGTCAGGAGGGTGAATCAGAAGAAGTAGAAGAAGGAGAAGGTGAGGTCTGGAGGGTGAATCAGAAGAAGCAGAAGAAGGAGAAGGAGAAGGTGAAGTCTGGAGGGTGAATCAGAAGAATCAGAAGAAGGAGAAGGAGAAGGTGAAGTCTGGAGGGTGAATCTGAAGAAGCAGAAGAAAGAGAAGGAGAAGGTGAAGTCTGGAGGGTGAAGCAGAAGAAACAGAAGAAGGAGAAGGAGAAGGTGAAGACTGGAGGGTGAATCAGAAGAAGTAGAAGAAGGAGAAGGAGAAGGTGAAGTCTGGAGGGTGAATCAGAAGAAGTAGAAGAAGGAGAAGGAGAAGGTGAAGTCTGGAGGGTGAATCAGAAGAAGCAGAAGAAGGAGAAGGAGAAGGTGAAGTCTGGAGGGTGAATCAGAAGAAGGAGAAGAAGGAGAAGGAGAAGATGAAGTCTGGAGGGTGAATCAGAAGAAGTAGAAGAAGGAGAAGGAGAAGGTGAAGTCTGGAGGGTGAATCAGAAGAAGTAGAAGAAGGAGAAGGAGAAGGTGTAGTCTGGAGGGTGAATCAGAAGAAGTAGACGAAGGAGAAGGAGAAGGTGAAGTCTGGAGGGTGAATCAGAAGAAGCAGAAGAAGGAGAAGGAGAAGGTGAAGTCTGGAGGGTGAATCAGAAGAAGTAGAAGAAGGAGAAGGAGAAGGTGAAGTCTGGAGGGTGAATCAGAAGAAGCAGAAGAAGGAGAAGGAGAAGGTGAAGTCTGGAGGGTGAATCAGAAGAAGCAGAAGAAGGAGAAGGAGAAGGTGAAGTCTGGAGGGTGAAACAGAAGAAGCAGAATAAGGAGAAGGAGAAGGTGAAGTCTGGAGGGTGAATCAGAAGAAGCAGAAGAAGGAGAAGGAGAAGGTGAAGTCTGGAGGGTGAATCAGAAGAAGTAGAAGAAGGAGAAGGAGAAGGTGAAGTCTGGAGGGGGAAGCAGAAGAAGTAGAAGAAGGAGAAGGAGAAGGTGAAGTCAGGAGGGTGAATCAGAAGAAGTAGAAGAAGGAGAAGGAGAAGGTGAAGTCTGGAGGGCGAAGCAGAAGAAGCAGAAGAAGGAGAAGGAGAAGGTGAAGTCTGGAGGGTGAAGCAGAAGAAGCAGAAGAAGGAGAAGGAGTAGGTGAAGTCTGGAGGGTAATCAGAAGAAGTAGAAGAAGGAGAAGGAGAAGGTGAAGTCAGGAGGGTGAAGCAGAAGAAGCAGAAGAAGGAGAAGGAGAAGGTGAAGTCTGGAGGGTGAAGCAGAAGAAGCAGAAGAAGGAGAAGGAGAAGGTGAAGTCTGGAGGGTGAATCAGAAGAAGCAGAAGAAGGAGAAGGAGAAGGTGAAGTCTGGAGGGTGAATCAGAAGAAGCAGAAGAAGGAGAAGGAGAAGGTGAAGTCAGGAGGTTGAATCAGAAAAAGCAGAAGAAGGAGAAGGAGAAGGTGAATTTAGGAGGGTGAATCAGAAGAAGCAGAAGAAGGAGAAGGAGCAGGTGAAGTCAGGGGGGTGTAGCAGAAGAAGTAGAAGAAGGAGAAGGAGAAGGTGAAGTCAGGACGGTGAAGCAGAAGAAGCAGAAGAAGGAGAAGGAGAAGGTGAAGCCTGGAGGGCGCAGCAGAAGAAGCAGAAGAAGGAGAAGGAGAAGGTGAAGTCTGGAGTGTGAAGCAGAAGAAGCAGAAGAAGGAGAAGGAGAAGGTGAAGTCTGGAGGGTGAAGCAGAAGAAACAGAAGAAGGAGAAGGAGAAGGTGAAGACTGGAGGGTGAATCAGAAGAAGTAGAAGAAGGAGAAGGAGAAGGTGAAGTCTGGAGGGTGAATCAGAAGAAGTAGAAGAAGGAGAAGGAGAAGTTGAAGTCTGGAGGGTGAATCAGAAGAAGCAGAAGAAGGAGAAGGAGAAGGTGAAGTCTGGAGGGTGAATCAGAAGAAGCAGAAGAAGGAGAAGGAGAAGATGAAGTCTGGAGGGTGAATCAGAAGAAGTAGAAGAAGGAGAAGGAGAATGTGAAGTCTGGAGGGTGAATCAGAAGAAGTAGAAGAAGGAGAAGGAGAAGATGAAGTCTGGAGGGTGAATCAGAAGAAAGAGAAGAAGGAGAAGGAGAAGGTGAAGTCTGGAGGGTGAATCAGAAGAAGTAGAAGAAGGAGAAGGAGAAGGTGTAGTCTGGAGGGTGAATCAGAAGAAGTAGACGAAGGAGAAGGAGAAGGTGAAGTCTGGAGGGTGAATCAGAAGAAGCAGAAGAAGGAGAAGGAGAAGGTGAAGTCTGGAGGGTGAATCAGAAGAAGTAGAAGAAGGAGAAGGAGAAGGTGAAGTCTGGAGGGTGAATCAGAAGAAGCAGAAGAAGGAGAAGGAGAAGGTGAAGTCTGGAGGGTGAATCAGAAGAAGCAGAAGAAGGAGAAGGAGAAGGTGAAGTCTGGAGGGTGAATCAGAAGAAGCAGAATAAGGAGAAGGAGAAGGTGAAGTCTGGAGGGTGAATCAGAAGAAGCAGAAGAAGGAGAAGGAGAAGGTGAAGTCTGGAGGGTGAATCAGAAGAAGTAGAAGAAGGAGAAGGAGAAGGTGAAGTCTGGAGGGTGAATCAGAAGAAGTAGAAGAAGGAGAAGGAGAAGGTGAAGTCTGGAGGGTGAATCAGAAGAAGTAGAAGAAGGAGAAGGAGAAGGTGAAGTCTGGAGGGTGAAGCAGAAGAAGTAGATGAAGGAGAAGGAGAAGGTGAAGTCAGGAGGGTGCATCAGAAGAAGTAGAAGAAGGAGAAGGTGAGGTCTGGAGGGTGAATCAGAAGAAGCAGAAGAAGGAGAAGGAGAAGGTGAAGTCTGGAGGGTGAATCAGAAGAATCAGAAGAAGGAGAAGGAGAAGGTGAAGTCTGGAGGGTGAATCAGAAGAAGCAGAAGAAAGAGAAGGAGAAGGTGAAGTCTGGAGGGTGAAGCAGAAGAAACAAAAGAAGGAGAAGGAGAAGGTGAAGACTGGAGGGTGAATCAGAAGAAGTAGAAGAAGGAGAAGGAGAAGGTGAAGTCTGGAGGGTGAATCAGAAGAAGTAGAAGAAGGAGAAGGAGAAGGTGAAGTCTGGAGGGTGAATCAGAAGAAGCAGAAGAAGGAGAAGGAGAAGGTGAAGTCTGGAGGGTGAATCAGAAGAAGGAGAAGAAGGAGAAGGAGAAGATGAAGTCTGGAGGGTGAATCAGAAGAAGTAGAAGAAGGAGAAGGAGAAGGTGAAGTCTGGAGGGTGAATCAGAAGAAGTAGAAGAAGGAGAAGGAGAAGGTGTAGTCTGGAGGGTGAATCAGAAGAAGTAGACGAAGGAGAAGGAGAAGGTGAAGTCTGGAGGGTGAATCAGAAGAAGCAGAAGAAGGAGAAGGAGAAGGTGAAGTCTGGAGGGTGAATCAGAAGAAGTAGAAGAAGGAGAAGGAGAAGGTGAAGTCTGGAGGGTGAATCAGAAGAAGCAGAAGAAGGAGAAGGAGAAGGTGAAGTCTGGAGGGTGAATCAGAAGAAGCAGAAGAAGGAGAAGGAGAAGGTGAAGTCTGGAGGTTGAAACAGAAGAAGCAGAATAAGGAGAAGGAGAAGGTGAAGTCTGGAGGGTGAATCAGAAGAAGCAGAAGAAGGAGAAGGAGAAGGTGAAGTCTGGAGGGTGAATCAGAAGAAGTAGAAGAAGGAGAAGGAGAAGGTGAAGTCTGGAGGGTGAAGCAGAAGAAGTAGAAGAAGGAGAAGGAGAAGGTGAATTCAGGAGGGTGAATCAGAAGAAGTAGAAGAAGGAGAAGGAGAAGGTGAAGTCAGGAGGGTGAATCAGAAGAAGCAGAAGAAGGAGAAGGAGAAGGTGAAGTCTGGAGGGTGAATCAGAAGAATCAGAAGAAGGAGAAGGAGAAGGTGAAGTCTGGAGGGTGAATCAGAAGAAGCAGAAGAAAGAGAAGGAGAAGGTGAAGTCTGGAGGGTGAAGCAGAAGAAACAGAAGAAGGAGAAGGAGAAGGTGAAGACTGGAGGGTGAATCAGAAGAAGTAGAAGAAGGAGAAGGAGAAGGTGAAGTCTGGAGGGTGAATCAGAAGAAGTAGAAGAAGGAGAAGGAGAAGTTGAAGTCTGGAGGGTGAATCAGAAGAAGCAGAAGAAGGAGAAGGAGAAGGTGAAGTCTGGAGGGTGAATCAGAAGAAGCAGAAGAAGGAGAAGGAGAAGATGAAGTCTGGAGGGTGAATCAGAAGAAGTAGAAGAAGGAGAAGGAGAATGTGAAGTCTGGAGGGTGAATCAGAAGAAGTAGAAGAAGGAGAAGGAGAAGATGAAGTCTGGAGGGTGAATCAGAAGAAAGAGAAGAAGGAGAAGGAGAAGGTGAAGTCTGGAGGGTGAATCAGAAGAAGTAGAAGAAGGAGAAGGAGAAGGTGTAGTCTGGAGGGTGAATCAGAAGAAGTAGACGAAGGAGAAGGAGAAGGTGAAGTCTGGAGGGTGAATCAGAAGAAGCAGAAGAAGGAGAAGGAGAAGGTGAAGTCTGGAGGGTGAATCAGAAGAAGTAGAAGAAGGAGAAGGAGAAGGTGAAGTCTGGAGGGTGAATCAGAAGAAGCAGAAGAAGGAGAAGGAGAAGGTGAAGTCTGGAGGGTGAATCAGAAGAAGCAGAAGAAGGAGAAGGAGAAGGTGAAGTCTGGAGGGTGAATCAGAAAAGCAGAATAAGGAGAAGGAGAAGGTGAAGTCTGGAGGGTGAATCAGAAGAAGCAGAAGAAGGAGAAGGAGAAGGTGAAGTCTGGAGGGTGAATCAGAAGAAGTAGAAGAAGGAGAAGGAGAAGGTGAAGTCTGGAGGGTGAATCAGAAGAAGTAGAAGAAGGAGAAGGAGAAGGTGAAGTCTGGAGGTTGAATCAGAAGAAGTAGAAGAAGGAGAAGGAGAAGGTGAAGTCTGGAGGGTGAAGCAGAAGAAGTAGATGAAGGAGAAGGAGAAGGTGAAGTCAGGAGGGTGAATCAGAAGAAGTAGAAGAAGGAGAAGGTGAGGTCTGGAGGGTGAATCAGAAGAAGCAGAAGAAGGAGAAGGAGAAGGTGAAGTCTGGAGGGTGAATCAGAAGAATCAGAAGAAGGAGAAGGAGAAGGTGAAGTCTGGAGGGTGAATCAGAAGAAGCAGAAGAAAGAGAAGGAGAAGGTGAAGTCTGGAGGGTGAAGCAGAAGAAACAGAAGAAGGAGAAGGAGAAGGTGAAGACTGGAGGATGAATCAGAAGAAGTAGAAGAAGGAGAAGGAGAAGGTGAAGTCTGGAGGGTGAATCAGAAGAAGTAGAAGAAGGAGAAGGAGAAGGTGAAGTCTGGAGGGTGAATCAGAAGAAGCAGAAGAAGGAGAAGGAGAAGGTGAAGTCTGGAGGGTGAATCAGAAGAAGGAGAAGAAGGAGAAGGAGAAGATGAAGTCTGGAGGGTGAATCAGAAGAAGTAGAAGAAGGAGAAGGAGAAGGTGAAGTCTGGAGGGTGAATCAGAAGAAGTAGAAGAAGGAGAAGGAGAAGCTGTAGTCTGGAGGGTGAATCAGAAGAAGTAGACGAAGGAGAAGGAGAAGGTGAAGTCTGGAGGGTGAATCAGAAGAAGCAGAAGAAGGAGAAGGAGAAGGTGAAGTCTGGAGGGTGAATCAGAAGAAGTAGAAGAAGGAGAAGGAGAAGGTGAAGTCTGGAGGGTGAATCAGAAGAAGCAGAAGAAGGAGAAGGAGAAGGTGAAGTCTGGAGGGTGAATCAGAAGAAGCAGAAGAAGGAGAAGGAGAAGGTGAAGTCTGGAGGGTGAAACAGAAGAAGCAGAATAAGGAGAAGGAGAAGGTGAAGTCTGGAGGGTGAATCAGAAGAAGCAGAAGAAGGAGAAGGAGAAGGTGAAGTCTGGAGGGTGAATCAGAAGAAGTAGAAGAAGGAGAAGGAGAAGGTGAAGTCTGGAGGGTGAAGCAGAAGAAGTAGAAGAAGGAGAAGGAGAAGGTGAAGTCAGGAGGGTGAATCAGAAGAAGTAGAAGAAGGAGAAGGAGAAGGTGAAGTCAGGAGGGTGAATCAGAAGAAGCAGAAGAAGGAGAAGGAGAAGGTGAAGTCTGGAGGGTGAATCAGAAGAATCAGAAGAAGGAGAAGGAGAAGGTGAAGTCTGGAGGGTGAATCAGAAGAAGCAGAAGAAAGAGAAGGAGAAGGTGAAGTCTGGAGGGTGAAGCAGAAGAAACAGAAGAAGGAGAAGGAGAAGGTGAAGACTGGAGGGTGAATCAGAAGAAGTAGAAGAAGGAGAAGGAGAAGGTGAAGTCTGGAGGGTGAATCAGAAGAAGTAGAAGAAGGAGAAGGAGAAGTTGAAGTCTGGAGGGTGAATCAGAAGAAGCAGAAGAAGGAGAAGGAGAAGGTGAAGTCTGGAGGGTGAATCAGAAGAAGTAGAAGAAGGAGAAGGAGAAGGTGTGGTCTGGAGGGTGAATCAGAAGAAGTAGACGAAGGAGAAGGAGAAGGTGAAGTCTGGAGGGTGAATCAGAAGAAGTAGAAGAAGGAGAATGAGAAGATGAAGTCTGGAGGGTGAATCAGAAGAAACAGAAGAAGGAGAAGGAGAAGGTGAAGTCTGGAGGGTGAATCAGAAGAAGTAGAAGAAGGAGAAGGAGAAGGTGTGGTCTGGAGGGTGAATCAGAAGAAGTAGACGAAGGAGAAGGAGAAGGTGAAGTCTGGAGGGTGAATCAGAAGAAGCAGAAGAAGGAGAAGGAGAAGGTGAAGTCTGGAGGGTGAATCAGAAGAAGTAGAAGAAGGAGAAGGAGAAGGTGAAGTCTGGAGGGTGAATCAGAAGAAGCAGAAGAAGGAGAAGGAGAAGGTGAAGTCTGGAGGGTGAATCAGAAGAAGCAGAAGAAGGAGAAGGAGAAGGTGAAGTCTGGAGGGTGAATCAGAAGAAGCAGAATAAGGAGAAGGAGAAGGTGAAGTCTGGAGGGTGAATCAGAAGAAGCAGAAGAAGGAGAAGGAGAAGGTGAAGTCTGGAGGGTGAATCAGAAGAAGTAGAAGAAGGAGAAGGAGAAGGTGAAGTCTGGAGGGTGAATCAGAAGAAGTAGAAGAAGGAGAAGGAGAAGGTGAAGTCTGGAGGGTGAAGCAGAAGAAGTAGATGAAGGAGACGGAGAAGGTGAAGTCAGGAGGGTGAATCAGAAGAAGTAGAAGAAGGAGAAGGAGAAGGTGAGGTCTGGAGGGTGAATCAGAAGAAGCAGAAGAAGGAGAAGGAGAAGGTGAAGTCTGGAGGGTGAATCAGAAGAAGTAGAAGAAGGAGAAGGAGAAGTTGAAGTCTGGAGGGTGAATCAGAAGAAGCAGAAGAAGGAGAAGGAGAAGGTGAAGTCTGGAGGGTGAATCAGAAGAAGCAGAAGAAGGAGAAGGAGAAGATGAAGTCTGGAGGGTGAATCAGAAGAAGTAGAAGAAGGAGAAGGAGAATGTGAAGTCTGGAGGGTGAATCAGAAGAAGTAGAAGAAGGAGAAGGAGAAGATGAAGTCTGGAGGGTGAATCAGAAGAAAGAGAAGAAGGAGAAGGAGAAGGTGAAGTCTGGAGGGTGAATCAGAAGAAGTAGAAGAAGGAGAAGGAGAAGGTGTAGTCTGGAGGGTGAATCAGAAGAAGTAGACGAAGGAGAAGGAGAAGGTGAAGTCTGGAGGGTGAATCAGAAGAAGCAGAAGAAGGAGAAGGAGAAGGTGAAGTCTGGAGGGTGAATCAGAAGAAGTAGAAGAAGGAGAAGGAGAAGGTGAAGTCTGGAGGGTGAATCAGAAGAAGCAGAAGAAGGAGAAGGAGAAGGTGAAGTCTGGAGGGTGAATCAGAAGAAGCAGAAGAAGGAGAAGGAGAAGGTGAAGTCTGGAGGGTGAATCAGAAGAAGCAGAATAAGGAGAAGGAGAAGGTGAAGTCTGGAGGGTGAATCAGAAGAAGCAGAAGAAGGAGAATGAGAAGGTGAAGTCTGGAGGGTGAATCAGAAGAAGTAGAAGAAGGAGAAGGAGAAGGTGAAGTCTGGAGGGTGAATCAGAAGAAGTAGAAGAAGGAGAAGGAGAAGGTGAAGTCTGGAGGGTGAATCAGAAGAAGTAGAAGAAGGAGAAGGAGAAGGTGAAGTCTGGAGGGTGAAGCAGAAGAAGTAGATGAAGGAGAAGGAGAAGGTGAAGTCAGGAGGGTGCAACAGAAGAAGTAGAAGAAGGAGAAGGTGAGGTCTGGAGGGTGAATCAGAAGAAGCAGAAGAAGGAGAAGGAGAAGGTGAAGTCTGGAGGGTGAATCAGAAGAATCAGAAGAAGGAGAAGGAGAAGGTGAAGTCTGGAGGGTGAATCAGAAGAAGCAGAAGAAAGAGAAGGAGAAGGTGAAGTCTGGAGGGTGAAGCAGAAGAAACAGAAGAAGGAGAAGGAGAAGGTGAAGACTGGAGGGTGAATCAGAAGAAGTAGAAGAAGGAGAAGGAGAAGGTGAAGTCTGGAGGGTGAATCAGAAGAAGTAGAAGAAGGAGAAGGAGAAGGTGAAGTCTGGAGGGTGAATCAGAAGAAGCAGAAGAAGGAGAAGGAGAAGGTGAAGTCTGGAGGGTGAATCAGAAGAAGGAGAAGAAGGAGAAGGAGAAGATGAAGTCTGGAGGGTGAATCAGAAGAAGTAGAAGAAGGAGAAGGAGAAGGTGAAGTCTGGAGGGTGAATCAGAAGAAGTAGAAGAAGGAGAAGGAGAAGGTGTAGTCTGGAGGGTGAATCAGAAGAAGTAGACGAAGGAGAAGGAGAAGGTGAAGTCTGGAGGGTGAATCAGAAGAAGCAGAAGAAGGAGAAGGAGAAGGTGAAGTCTGGAGGGTGAATCAGAAGAAGTAGAAGAAGGAGAAGGAGAAGGTGAAGTCTGGAGGGTGAATCAGAAGAAGCAGAAGAAGGAGAAGGAGAAGGTGAAGTCTGGAGGGTGAATCAGAAGAAGCAGAAGAAGGAGAAGGAGAAGGTGAAGTCTGGAGGGTGAAACAGAAGAAGCAGAATAAGGAGAAGGAGAAGGTGAAGTCTGGAGGGTGAATAAGAAGAAGCAGAAGAAGGAGAATGAGAAGGTGAAGTCTGGAGGGTGAATCAGAAGAAGTAGAAGAAGGAGAAGGAGAAGGTGAAGTCTGGAGGGTGAAGCAGAAGAAGTAGAAGAAGGAGAAGGAGAAGGTGAATTCAGGAGGGTGAATCAGAAGAAGTAGAAGAAGGAGAAGGAGAAGGTGAAGTCAGGAGGGTGAATCAGAAGAAGCAGAAGAAGGAGAAGGAGAAGGTGAAGTCTGGAGGGTGAATCAGAAGAATCAGAAGAAGGAGAAGGAGAAGGTGAAGTCTGGAGGGTGAATCAGAAGAAGCAGAAGAAAGAGAAGGAGAAGGTGAAGTCTGGAGGGTGAAGCAGAAGAAACAGAAGAAGGAGAAGGAGAAGGTGAAGACTGGAGGGTGAATCAGAAGAAGTAGAAGAAGGAGAAGGAGAAGGTGAAGTCTGGAGGGTGAATCAGAAGAAGTAGAAGAAGGAGAAGGAGAAGTTGAAGTCTGGAGGGTGAATCAGAAGAAGCAGAAGAAGGAGAAGGAGAAGGTGAAGTCTGGAGGGTGAATCAGAAGAAGCAGAAGAAGGAGAAGGAGAAGATGAAGTCTGGAGGGTGAATCAGAAGAAGTAGAAGAAGGAGAAGGAGAAGGTGAAGTCTGGAGGGTGAATCAGAAGAAGTAGAAGAAGGAGAATGAGAAGATGAAGTCTGGAGGGTGAATCAGATGAAACAGAAGAAGGAGAAGGAGAAGGTGAAGTCTGGAGGGTGAATCAGAAGAAGTAGAAGAAGGAGAAGGAGAAGGTGTGGTCTGGAGGGTGAATCAGAAGAAGTAGACGAAGGAGAAGGAGAAGGTGAAGTCTGGAGGGTGAATCAGAAGAAGCAGAAGAAGGAGAAGGAGAAGGTGAAGTCTGGAGGGTGAATCAGAAGAAGTAGAAGAAGGAGAAGGAGAAGGTGAAGTCTGGAGGGTGAATCAGAAGAAGCAGAAGAAGGAGAAGGAGAAGGTGAAGTCTGGAGGGTGAATCAGAAGAAGCAGAAGAAGGAGAAGGAGAAGGTGAAGTCTGGAGGGTGAATCAGAAAAGCAGAATAAGGAGAAGTAGAAGGTGAAGTCTGGAGGGTGAATCAGAAGAAGCAGAAGAAGGAGAAGGAGAAGGTGAAGTCTGGAGGGTGAATCAGAAGAAGTAGAAGAAGGAGAAGGAGAAGGTGAAGTCTGGAGGGTGAATCAGAAGAAGTAGAAGAAGGAGAAGGAGAAGGTGAAGTCTGGAGGGTGAAGCAGAAGAAGTAGATGAAGGAGACGGAGAAGGTGAAGTCAGGAGGGTGAATCAGAAGAAGTAGAAGAAGGAGAAGGAGAAGGTGAGGTCTGGAGGGTGAATCAGAAGAAGCAGAAGAAGGAGAAGGAGAAGGTGAAGTCTGGAGGGTGAATCAGAAGAATCAGAAGAAGGAGAAGGAGAAGGTGAAGTCTGGAGGGTGAATCAGAAGAAGCAGAAGAAAGAGAAGGAGAAGGTGAAGTCTGGAGGGTGAAGCAGAAGAAACAGAAGAAGGAGAAGGAGAAGGTGAAGACTGGAGGGTGAATCAGAAGAAGTAGAAGAAGGAGAAGGAGAAGGTGAAGTCTGGAGGGTGAATCAGAAGAAGTAGAAGAAGGAGAAGGAGAAGGTGAAGTCTGGAGGGTGAATCAGAAGAAGCAGAAGAAGGAGAAGGAGAAGGTGAAGTCTGGAGGGTGAATCAGAAGAAGGAGCAGAAGGAGAAGGAGAAGATGAAGTCTGGAGGGTGAATCAGAAGAAGTAGAAGAAGGAGAAGGAGAAGGTGAAGTCTGGAGGGTGAATCAGAAGAAGGAGAAGAAGGAGAAGGAGAAGATGAAGTCTGGAGGGTGAAGCAGAAGAAACAGAAGACGGAGAAGGAGGAGGTGAAGACTGGAGGGTGAATCAGAAGAAGTAGAAGAAGGAGAAGGAGAAGGTGAAGTCTGGAGGGTGAATCAGAAGAAGTAGAAGAAGGAGAAGGAGAAGGTGAAGTCTGGAGGGTGAATCAGAAGAAGTAGACGAAGGAGAAGGAGAAGGTGAAGTCTGGAGGGTGAATCAGAAGAAGCAGAAGAAGGAGAAGGAGAAGGTGAAGTCTGGAGGGTGAATCAGAAGAAATAGAAGAAGGAGAAGGAGAAGGTGAAGTCTGGAGGGTGAATCAGAAGAAGCAGAAGAAGGAGAAGGAGAAGGTGAAGTCTGGAGGGTGAATCAGAAGAAGCAGAAGAAGGAGAAGGAGAAGGTGAAGTCTGGAGGGTGAAACAGAAGAAGCAGAATAAGGAGAAGGAGAAGGTGAAGTCTGGAGGGTGAATCAGAAGAAGCAGAAGAAGGAGAAGGTGAAGTCTGTAGGGTGAATCAGAAGAAGTAGAAGAAGGAGAAGGAGAAGATGAAGTCTGGAGGGTGAATCAGAAGAAGTAGAAGAAGGAGAAGGAGAAGGTGAAGTCTGGAGGGTGAATCAGAAGAAGTAGAAGAAGGAGAAGGAGAAGGTGTAGTCTGGAGGGTGAATCAGAAGAAGTAGACGAAGGAGAAGGAGAAGGTGAAGTCTGGAGGGTGAATCAGAAGAAGCAGAAGAAGGAGAAGGAGAAGGTGAAGTCTGGAGGGTGAATCAGAAGAAGTAGAAGAAGGAGAAGGAGAAGGTGAAGTCTGGAGGGTGAATCAGAAGAAGCAGAAGAAGGAGAAGGAGAAGGTGAAGTCTGGAGGGTGAATCAGAAGAAGCAGAAGAAGGAGAAGGAGAAGGTGAAGTCTGGAGGGTGAAACAGAAGAAGCAGAATAAGGAGAAGGAGAAGGTGAAGTCTGGAGGGTGAATCAGAAGAAGCAGAAGAAGGAGAAGGAGAAGGTGAAGTCTGGAGGGTGAATCAGAAGAAGTAGAAGAAGGAGAAGGAGAAGGTGAAGTCTGGAGGGTGAAGCAGAAGAAGTAGAAGAAGGAGAAGGAGAAGGTGAAGTCAGGAGGGTGAATCAGAAGAAGTAGAAGAAGGAGAAGGAGAAGGTGAAGTCAGGAGGGTGAATCAGAAGAAGCAGAAGAAGGAGAAGGAGAAGGTGAAGTCTGGAGGGTGAATCAGAAGAATCAGAAGAAGGAGAAGGAGAAGGTGAAGTCTGGAGGGTGAATCAGAAGAAGCAGAAGAAAGAGAAGGAGAAGGTGAAGTCTGGAGGGTGAAGCAGAAGAAACAGAAGAAGGAGAAGGAGAAGGTGAAGACTGGAGGGTGAATCAGTAGAAGTAGAAGAAGGAGAAGGAGAAGGTGAAGTCTGGAGGGTGAATCAGAAGAAGTAGAAGAAGGAGAAGGAGAAGTTGAAGTCTGGAGGGTGAATCAGAAGAAGCAGAAGAAGGAGAAGGAGAAGGTGAAGTCTGGAGGGTGAATCAGAAGAAGCAGAAGAAGGAGAAGGAGAAGATGAAGTCTGGAGGGTGAATCAGAAGAAGTAGAAGAAGGAGAAGGAGAAGGTGAAGTCTGGAGGGTGAATCAGAAGAAGTAGAAGAAGGAGAATGAGAAGATGAAGTCTGGAGGGTGAATCAGAAGAAACAGAAGAAGGAGAAGGAGAAGGTGAAGTCTGGAGGGTGAATCAGAAGAAGTAGAAGAAGGAGAAGGAGAAGGTGTGGTCTGGAGGGTGAATCAGAAGAAGTAGACGAAGGAGAAGGAGAAGGTGAAGTCTGGAGGGTGAATCAGAAGAAGCAGAAGAAGGAGAAGGAGAAGGTGAAGTCTGGAGGGTGAATCAGAAGAAGTAGAAGAAGGAGAAGGAGAAGGTGAAGTCTGGAGGGTGAATCAGAAGAAGCAGAAGAAGGAGAAGGAGAAGGTGAAGTCTGGAGGGTGAATCAGAAGAAGCAGAAGAAGGAGAAGGAGAAGGTGAAGTCTGGAGGGTGAATCAGAAGAAGCAGAATAAGGAGAAGGAGAAGGTGAAGTCTGGAGGGTGAATCAGAAGAAGCAGAAGAAGGAGAAGGAGAAGGTGAAGTCTGGAGGGTGAATCAGAAGAAGTAGAAGAAGGAGAAGGAGAAGGTGAAGTCTGGAGGGTGAATCAGAAGAAGTAGAAGAAGGAGAAGGAGAAGGTGAAGTCTGGAGGGTGAAGCAGAAGAAGTAGATGAAGGAGACGGAGAAGGTGAAGTCAGGAGGGTGAATCAGAAGAAGTAGAAGAAGGAGAAGGAGAAGGTGAGGTCCGGAGGGTGAATCAGAAGAAGCAGAAGAAGGAGAAGGAGAAGGTGAAGTCTGGAGGGTGAATCAGAAGAATCAGAAGAAGGAGAAGGAGAAGGTGAAGTCTGGAGGGTGAATCAGAAGAAGCAGAAGAAAGAGAAGGAGAAGGTGAAGTCTGGAGGGTGAAGCAGAAGAAACAGAAGAAGGAGAAGGAGAAGGTGAAGACTGGAGGGTGAATCAGAAGAAGTAGAAGAAGGAGAAGGAGAAGGTGAAGTCTGGAGGGTGAATCAGAAGAAGTAGAAGAAGGAGAAGGAGAAGGTGAAGTCTGGAGGGTGAATCAGAAGAAGCAGAAGAAGGAGAAGGAGAAGGTGAAGTCTGGAGGGTGAATCAGAAGAAGGAGCAGAAGGAGAAGGAGAAGATGAAGTCTGGAGGGTGAATCAGAAGAAGTTGAAGAAGGAGAAGGAGAAGGTGAAGTCTGGAGGGTGAATCAGAAGAAGGAGAAGAAGGAGAAGGAGAAGATGAAGTCTGGAGGGTGAAGCAGAAGAAACAGAAGAAGGAGAAGGAGGAGGTGAAGACTGGAGGGTGAATCAGAAGAAGTAGAAGAAGGAGAAGGAGAAGGTGAAGTCTGGAGGGTGAATCAGAAGAAGTAGAAGAAGGAGAAGGAGAAGGTGAAGTCTGGAGGGTGAATCAGAAGAAGTAGACGAAGGAGAAGGAGAAGGTGAAGTCTGGAGGGTGAATCAGAAGAAGCAGAAGAAGGAGAAGGAGAAGGTGAAGTCTGGAGGGTGAATCAGAAGAAATAGAAGAAGGAGAAGGAGAAGGTGAAGTCTGGAGGGTGAATCAGAAGAAGCAGAAGAAGGAGAAGGAGAAGGTGAAGTCTGGTGGGTGAATCAGAAGAAGCAGAAGAAGGAGAAGGAGAAGGTGAAGTCTGGAGGGTGAAACAGAAGAAGCAGAATAAGGAGAAGGAGAAGGTGAAGTCTGGAGGGTGAATCAGAAGAAGCAGAAGAAGGAGAAGGAGAAGGTGAAGTCTGTAGGGTGAATCAGAAGAAGTAGAAGAAGGAGAAGGAGAAGGTGAAGTCTGGAGGGTGAATCAGAAGAAGTAGAAAAATGAGAAGGAGAAGGTGAAGTCTGGAGGGTGAAGCAGAAGAAGTAGAAGAAGGAGAAGGAGAAGGTGAAGTCAGGAGGGTGAATCAGAAGAAGTAGAAGAAGGAGAAGGAGAAGGTGAAGTCAGGAGGGTGAATCAGAAGAAGCAGAAGAAGGAGAAGGAGAAGGTGAAGTCTGGAGGGTGAATCAGAAGAATCAGAAGAAGGAGAAGGAGAAGGTGAAGTCTGGAGGGTGAATCAGAAGAAGCAGAAGAAAGAGAAGGAGAAGGTGAAGTCTGGAGGGTGAATCAGAAGAAGTAGAAGAAGGAGAAGGAGAAGGTGAAGTCTGGAGGGTGAATCAGAAGAAGCAGAAGAAGGAGAAGGAGAAGGTGATGTCTGGAGGGTGAATCAGAAGAAGCAGAAGAAGGAGAAGGAGAAGGTGAAGTCTGGAGGGTGAATCAGAAGAAGCAGAAGAAGGAGAAGGAGAAGGTGAAGTCTGGAGGGTGAATCAGAAGAAGCAGAATAAGGAGAAGGAGAAGGTGAAGTCTGGAGGGTGAATCAGAAGAAGCAGAAGAAGGAGAAGGAGAAGGTGAAGTCTGGAGGGTGAATCAGAAGAAGTAGAAGAAGGAGAAGGAGAAGGTGAAGTCTGGGGGGTGAAGCAGAAGAAGTAGAAGAAGGAGAAGGAGAAGGTGAAGTCAGGAGGGTGAATCAGAAGAAGTAGAAGAAGGAGAAGGAGAAGGTGAAGTCAGGAGGGTGAATCAGAAGAAGCAGAAGAAGGAGAAGGAGAAGGTGAAGTCTGGAGGGCGAATCAGAAGAAACAGAAGAAGGAGAAGGAGAAGGTGAAATCTGGAGGGTGAATCAGAAGAAGCAGAAGAAGGAGAAGGAGAAGGTGAAGTCTGGAGGTTGAATCAGAAGAAGCAGAATAAGGAGAAGGAGAAGGTGAAGTCTGGAGGGTGAATCAGAAGAAGCAGAATAAGGAGAAGGAGAAGGTGAAGTCTGGAGGGTGAATCAGAAGAAGCAGAAGAAGGAGAAGGAGAAGGTGAAGTCTGGAGGGTGAATCAGAAGAGGTAGAAGAAGGAGAAGGAGAAGGTGAAGTCTGGAGGGTGAAGCAGAAGAAGGAGAAGAAGGAGAAGGAGAAGGTGAAGTCAGGAGGGTGAATCAGAAGAAGTAGAAGAAGGAGAAGGAGAAGGTGAAGCCAGGAGGGTGAATCAGAAGAAGCAGAAGAAGGAGAAGGAGAAGGTGAAGTCTGGAGGGTGAATCAGAAGAATCAGAAGAAGGAGAAGGAGAAGGTGAAGTCTGGAGGGTGAATCAGAAGAATCAGAAGAAAGAGAAGGAGAAGGTGAAGTCTGGAGGCTGAAGCAGAAGAAACAGAAGAAGGAGAAGGAGAATGTGAAGACTGGAGGGTGAATCAGAAGAAGTAGAAGAAGGAGAAGGAGAAGGTGAAGTCTGGAGGGTGAATCAGAAGAAGTAGAAGAAGGAGAAGGAGAAGGTGAAGTCTGGAGGGTGAATCAGAAGAAGCAGAAGAAGGAGAAGGAGAAGGTGATGTCTGGAGGGTGAATCAGAAGATGCAGAAGAAGGAGAAGGAGAAGATGAAGTCTGGAGGGTGAATCAGAAGAAGTAGAAGAAGGAGAAGGAGAAGGTGAAGTCTGGAGGGTGAATCAGAAGAAGTAGAAGAAGGAGAAGGAGAAGGTGAAGTCTGGAGGGTGAATCAGAAGAAACAGAAGAAGGAGAAGGAGAAGGTGAAGTCTGGAGGGTGAATCAGAAGAAGTAGAAGAAGGAGAAGGAGAAGGTGAAGTCTGGAGGGTGAATCAGAAGAAGCAGAAGAAGGAGAAGGAGAAGATGAAGTCTGGAGGGTGAATCAGAAGAAGTAGAAGAAGGAGAAGGAGAAGGTGAAGTCTGGAGGGTGAATCAGAAGAAGCAGAAGAAGGAGAAGGAGAAGGTGAAGTCTGGAGGGTGAATCAGAAGAAGCAGAAGAAGGAGAAGGAGAAGGTGAAGTCTGGAGGGTGAACCAGAAGAAGCAGAATAAGGAGAAGGAGAAGGTGAAGTCTGGAGGGTGAATCAGAAGAAGTAGAAGAAGGAGAAGGAGAAGGTGAAGTCTGGAGGGTGAATCAGAAGAAGTAGAAGAAGGAGAAGGAGAAGGTGAAGTCTGGAGGGTGAATCAGAAGAAGTAGAAGAAGGAGAAGGAGAAGGTGAAGTCTGGAGGGTGAAGCAGAAGAAGTAGAAGAAGGAGAAGGAGAAGGTGATGTCAGGAGGGTGAATCAGAAGAAGTAGAAGAAGGAGAAGGAGAAGGTGAAGTCAGGAGGGTGAATCAGAAGAAGCAGAAGAAGGAGAAGGAGAAGGTGAAGTCTGGAGGGTGAATCAGAAGAATCAGAAGAAGGAGAAGGAGAAGGTGAAGTCTGGAGGGAGAATCAGAAGAAGCAGAAGAAAGAGAAGGAGAAGGAGAAGTCTGGAGGGTGAATCAGAAGAAGTAGAAGAAGGAGAAGGAGAAGGTGAAGTCTGGAGGGTGAATCAGAAGAAGCAGAAGAAGGAGAAGGAGAAGGTGAAGTCTGGAGGGTGAATCAGAAGAAGCAGAAGAAGGAGAAGGAAAAGGTGAAGTCTGGAGGGTGAATCAGAAGAAGCAGAAGAAGGAGAAGGAGAAGGTGAAGTCTGGAGGGTGAATCAGAAGAAGCAGAATAAGGAGAAGGAGAAGGTGAAGTCTGGAGGGTGAATCAGAAGAAGCAGAAGAAGGAGAAGGAGAAGGTGAAGTCTGGAGGGTGAATCAGAAGAAGTAGAAGAAGGAGAAGGAGAAGGTGAAGTCTGGAGGGTGAAGCAGAAGAAGTAGAAGAAGGAGAAGGAGAAGGTGAAGTCAGGAGGGTGAATCAGAAGAAGCAGAAGAAGGAGAAGGAGAAGGTGAAGTCTGGAGGGTGAATCAGAAGAATCAGAAGAAGGAGAAGGAGAAGATGAAGTCTGGAGGGTGAATCAGAAGAAGCAGAAGAAAGAGAAGGAGAAGGGGAAGTCTGGAGGGTGAAGCAGAAGAAACAGAAGAAGGAGAAGGAGTAGGTGAAGACTGGAGGGTGAATCAGAAGAAGTAGAAGAAGGAGAAGGAGAAGGTGAAGTCTGGAGGGTGAATCAGACGAAGTAGAAGAAGGAGAAGGAGAAGGTGAAGTCTGGAGGGTGAATCAGAAGAAGTAGAAGAAGGAGAAGGAGAAGGTGAAGTCTGGAGGGTGAATCAGAAGAAGCAGAAGAAGGAGAAGGAGAAGATGAAGTCTGGAGGGTGAATCAGAAGAAGTAGAAGAAGGAGAAGGAGAAGGTGAGGTCTGGAGGGTGAATCAGAAGAAGCAGAAGAAGGAGAAGGAGAAGGTGAAGTCTGGAGGGTGTATCAGAAGAAGCAGAGGAAGGAGAAGGAGAAGGTGAAGTCTGGAGGGTGAATCAGAAGAAGCAGAAGAAGGAGAAGGAAAAGGTGAAGTCAGGAGCGTGAATCAGAAGAAGCAGAAGAAGGAGAAGGAGAAGGTGAAATTAGGAGGGTGAATCAGAAGAAGCAGAAGAAGGAGAAGGAGCAGGTGAAGTCAGGGGGGTGAAGCAGAAGAAGTAGAAGAAGGAGAAGGAGAAGGTGAAGTGAGGACGGTGAAGCAGAAGAAGCAGAAGAAGGAGAAGGAGAAGGTGAAGTCTGGAGGGTGAAGCAGAAGAAGCAGAAGAAGGAGAAGGAGAGGGTGAAGTCTGGAGGGTGAATCAGAAGAAGTAGAAGAAGGAGAAGGAGAAGGTGAAGTCAGGAGAGTGAAGCAGAAGAAGCAGAAGAAGGAGAAGGAGAAGGTGAAGTCTGGAGGGCGAAGCAGAAGAAGCAGAAGAAGGAGAAGGAGAAGGTGAAGTCTGGAGGGTGAAGCAGAAGAAGCAGAAGAAGGAGAAGGAGTAGGTGAAGTCTGGAGGGTGAATCAGAAGAAGTAGAAGAAGGAGAAGGATAAGGTGAAGTCAGGATGGTGAAGCAGAAGAAGCAGAAGAAGGAGAAGGAGAAGGTGAAGTCTGCAGGGTGAAGCAGAAGAAGTAGAAGAAGGAGAAGGAGAAGGTGAAGTCTGGAGGGTGAAGCAGAAGAAGCAGAAGAAGGAGAAGGAGAAGGTGAAGTCAGGAGGGTGGATCAGAAGAAGTAGAAGAAGGAGAAGGAGAAGGTGAAGTCTGGAGGGTGAATCAGAAGAAGCAGAAGAAGGAGAAGGAGAAGGTGAAGTCTGGAGGGCGCAGCAGAAGAAGCAGAAGAAGGAGAAAGAGAAGGTGAAGTCTGGAGGGTGAAGCAGAAGAAGCAGAAGAAGGAGAAGGAGAGGGTGAAGTCTGGAGGGTGAATCAGAAGAAGTAGAAGAAGGAGAAGGAGAAGGTGAAGTCAGGAGAGTGAAGCAGAAGAAGCAGAAGAAGGAGAAGGAGAAGGTGAAGTCTGGAGGGCGAAGCAGAAGAAGCAGAAGAAGGAGAAGGAGAAGGTGAAGTCTGGAGGGTGAAGCAGAAGAAGCAGAAGAAGGAGAAGGAGTAGGTGAAGTCTGGAGGGTGAATCAGAAGAAGTAGAAGAAGGAGAAGGAGAAGGTGAAGTCAGGAGGGTGAAGCAGAAGAATCAGAAGAAGGAGAAGGAGAAGGTGAAGTCTGGAGGGTGAAGCAGAAGAAGCAGAAGAAGGAGAAGGAGAAGGTGAAGTCTGGAGGGTGAATCAGAAGAAGCAGAAGAAGGAGAAGGAGAAGGTGAAGTCTGGAGGGTGAATAAGAAGAAGCAGAAGAAGGAGAAGGAGAATATGAAGTCTGGAGGGTGAATCAGAAGAAGTAGAAGAAGGAGAAGGAGAAGATGAGGTCTGGAGGGTGAATCAGAAGAAGCAGAAGAAGGAGAAGGAGAAGGTGAAGTCTGGAGGGTGAATCAGAAGAAGCAGAAGAAGCAGAAGGAGAAGGTGAAGTCTGGAGGGTGAATTAGAAGAAGCAGAAGAAGGAGAAGGAGAAGGTGAAGTCAGGAGGGTGAATCAGAAGAAGCAGAAAAAGGAGAAGGAGCAGGTGAAGTCAGGGGGGTGAAGCAGAAGAAGTAGAAGAAGGAGAAGGAGAAGGTGAAGTCAGGAGGGTGAAGCAGAAGAAGCAGAAGAAGGAGAAGGAGAAGGTGAAGTCTGGAGGGCGCAGCAGAAGAAGCAGAAGAAGGAGAAGGAGAAGGTGAAGTCTGCAGGGTGAATCAGAAGAAGTAGAAGAAGGAGAAGGAGAAGGTGAAGTCAGGAGAGTGAAGCAGAAGAAGCAGAAGAAGGAGAAGGAGAAGGTGAAGTCTGGAGGGTGAAGAAGAAGAAGCAGAAGAAGGAGAAGGAGAAGGTGAAGTCTGGAGGGCGAAGCAGAAGAAGCAGAAGAAGGAGAAGGAGAAGGTGAAGTCTGGAGGGTGAAGCAGAAGAAGCAGAAGAAGGAGAAGGAGAAGGTGAAGTCTGGAGGGTGAATCAGAAGAAGTAGAAGAAGGAGAAGGAGAAGGTGAAGTCAGGAGGGTGAATCAGAAGAAGTGGAAGAAGGAGAAGGAGAAGGTGAAGTCAGGAGGGTGAAGCAGAAGAAGCAGAAGAAGGAGAAGGAGAAGGTGAAGTCAGGAGGGTGAATCGGAAGAAGTAGAAGAAGGAGAAGGAGAAGGTGAAGTCTGGAGGGTCAATCAGAAGAAGTAGAAGAAGGAGAAGGAGAAGGTGAAGTCTGGAGGGTGAATCAGAAGAAGTAGAAGAAGGAGAAGGAGAAGGTGAAGTCTGGAGGGTGAATCAGAAGAAGCAGAAGAAGGAGAAGGAGAAGGTGACGTCTGGAGGGAGAAGCAGAAGAAGTAGAAGAAGGAGAAGGAGAAGGTGAAGTCTGGAGGGTGAATCAGAAGAAGTAGAAGAAGGAGAAGGAGAAGGTGAAGTCTGGAGGGTGAATCAGAAGAAGTAGAAGACGGAGAAGGAGAAGGTGAAGTCTGGAGGGTGAATCAGAAGAAGCAGAAGAACGAGAAGGAGAAGGTGAAGTCTGGAGGGTGAATCAGCAGAAGTAGAAGAAGGAGAAGGAGAAGGTGTAGTCTGGAGGGTGAATCAGAAGAAGTTGACGAAGGAGAAGGAGAAGGTGAAGTCTGGAGGGTGAATCAGAAGAAGCAGAAGAACGAGAAGGAGAAGGTGAAGTCTGGAGGGTGAATCAGAAGAAGTAGAAGAAGGAGAATGAGAAGGTGAAGTCTGGAGGATGAATCAGAAGAAGCAGAAGAAGGAGAAGGAGAAGGTGAAGTCTGGAGGGTGAATCAGAAGAAGCAGAAGAAGGAGAAGGAGAAGGTGAAGTCTGGAGGGAGAATCAGAAGAAGCAGAATAAGGAGAAGGAGAAGGTGAAGTCTGGAGGGTGAATCAGAAGAAGCAGAAGAAGGAGAAGGAGAAGGTGGAGTCTGGAGGGTGAATCAGAAGAAGTAGAAGAAGGAGAAGGAGAAGGTGAAGTCTGGAGGGTGAATCAGAAGAAGTAGAAGAAGGAGAAGGAGAAGGTGAAGTCTGGAGGGTGAATCAGAAGCAGTAGAAGAAGGAGAAGGAGAAGGTGAAGTCTGGAGGGTGAAGCAGAAGAAGTAGAAGAAGGAGAAGGAGAAGGTGAAGTCAGGAGGGTGAATCAGAAGAAGTAGAAGAAGGAGAAGGAGAAGGTGAAGTCAGGAGTGTGAATCAGAAGAAGCAGAAGAAGGAGAAGGAGAAGGTGAAGTCTGGATGGTGAATCAGAAGAATCAGAAGAAGGAGAAGGAGAAGGTGAAGTCTGGAGGGTGAATCAGAAGAAGCAGAAGAAAGAGAAGTAGAAGGTGAATTCTGGAGGGTGAAGCAGAAGAAACAGAAGAAGGAGAAGGAGAAGGTGAAGACTGGAGGATGTATCAGAAGAAGTAGAAGAAGGAGAAGGAGAAGGTGAGGTCTGGAGGGTGAATCAGAAGAAGTAGAAGAAGGAGAAGGAGAAGGTGAAGTCTGGAGGGTGAATCAGAAGAAGCAGAAGAAGGAGAAGGAGAAGGTGAAGTCTGGAGGGTGAATCAGAAGAAGCAGAAGAAGGAGAAGGAGAAGATGAAGTCTGGAGGGTGAATCAGAAGTAGTAGAAGAAGTAGAAGGAGAAGGTGAGGTCTGGAGGGTGAATCAGAAGAAGCAGAAGAAGGAGAAGGAGAAGGTGAAGTCTGGAGGGTGAATCAGAAGAAGCAGAAGAAGGAGAAGGAGAAGGTGAAGTCTGGAGGGTGAATCAGAAGAAGCAGAAGAAGGAGAAGGAGAAGGTGAAGTCAGGAGGGTGAATCAGAAGAAGCAGAAGAAGGAGAAGGAGAAGGTGAAGTTAGCAGGGTGAATCAGAAGAAGCAGAAGAAGGAGAAGGAGAAGGTGAAGTCTGGAGGGTGAATCAGAAGAAGCAGAAGAAGGAGAAGGAGAAGGTGAAGTCTGGAGGGTGAATTAGAAGAAGCAGAAGAAGGAGAAGGAGAAGGTGAAGTCAGGGGGGTGAATCAGAAGAAGCAGAAGAAGGAGAAGCAGAAGGTAAAGTTAGGAGGGTGAACCAGAAGAAGCAGAAGAAGGAGAAGGAGCAGGTGAAGTCAAGGGGGTGAAGCAGAAGAAGTAGAAGAAGGAGAAGGAGAAGGTGAAGTCAGGAGGGTGAAGCAGAAGAAGCAGAAGAAGGAGAAGGAGAAGGTGAAGTCTGGAGGGCGCAGCAGAAGAAGCAGAAGAAGGAGAAGGAGAAGGTGAAGTCTGGATGGTGAAGCAGAAGAAGCAGAAGAAGGAGAAGGAGAAGGTGAAGTCTGGAGGGTGAATCAGAAGAAGTAGAAGAAGGAGAAGGAGAAGGTGAAGTCAGGAGAGTGAAGCAGAAGAAGCAGAAGAAGGAGAAGGAGAAGGTGAAGTCTGGAGGGTGAAGCAGAAGAAGCAGAAGAAGGAGAAGGAGAAGGTGAAGTCTGGAGGGCGAAGCAGAAGAAGCAGAAGAAGGAGAAGGGGAAGGTGAAGTCTGGAGGGTGAATCAGAAGAAGTAGAAGAAGCAGAAGGAGAAGGTGAAGTCTGGAGGGTGAATCAGAAGAAGCAGAAGAAGGAGAAGGAGAAGGTGAAGTCTGGAGGGTGAATCAGAAGAAGCAGAAGAAGGAGAAGGAGAAGGTGAAGTCTGGAGGGTGAATCAGAAGAAGCAGAATAAGGAGAAGAAGAATGTGAAGTCTGGAGGGTGAATCAGAAGAAGCAGAAGAAGGAGAAGGAGAAGGTGAAGTCTGGAGGGTGAATCAGAAGAAGTAGAAGAAGGAGAAGGAGAAGGTGAAGTCTGGAGGGTGAATCAGAAGAAGTGGAAGAAGGAGAAGGAGAAGGTGAGGACTGGAGGGTGAATCAGAAGAAGCAGAAGAAGGAGAAGGAGAAGGTGAAGTCTGGAGGGTGAATCAGAAGAAGCAGAAGAAGGAGAAGGAGACGATGAAGTCTGGAGGGTGAATCAGAAGAAGTAGAAGAAGGAGAAGGAGAAGGTGAAGTCTGGAGAGTGAATCAGAAGAAGCAGAAGAAGGAGAAGGAGAAGGTGAAGTCTGGAGGGTGAATCAGAAGAAGCAGAAGAAGGAGAAGGAGAAGGTGAAGTCTGGAGGGTGAATCAGAAGAAGCAGAATAAGGAGAAGGAGAAGGTGAAGTCTGGAGGGTGAATCAGAAGAAGCAGAAGAAGTAGAAGGAGAAGGTGAAGTCTGGAGGGTGAATCAGAAGAAGTAGAAGAAGGAGAAGGAGAAGGTGAAGTCTGGAGGGTGAAGCAGAAGAAGTAGAAGAAGGAGAAGGAGAAGGTGAAGTCAGGAGGGTGAATCAGAAGAAGTAGAAGAAGGAGAAGGAGAAGGTGAAGTCAGGAGGGTGATTCAGAAGAAGCAGAAGAAGCAGAAGAAGGAGAAGGAGAAGGTGATGTCTGGAGGGTGAATCAGAAGAATCAGAAGAAGGAGAAGGAGAAGGTGAAGTCTGGAGGGTGAATCAGAAGAAGCAGAAGAAAGAGAAGGAGAAGGTGAAGTCTGGAGGGTGAAGCAGAAGAAACAGAAGAAGGAGAAGGAGAAGGTGAAGACTGAAGGGTGAATCAGAAGAAGTAGAAGAAGGAGAAGGAGAAGGTGAGGTCTGGAGGGTGAATCAGAAGAAGTAGAAGAAGGAGAAGGAGAAGATGAAATCTGGAGGGTGAATCTGAAGAAGCAGAAGAATGAGAAGGAGAAGGTGAAGTCTGGAGGGTGAATCAGAAGAAGCAGAAGAAGGAGAAGGAGAAGATGAAGTCTGGAGTGTGAATCAGAAGAAGTAGAAGAAGGAGAAGGAGAAGGTGAGGTCTGGAGGGTGAATAAGAAGAAGCAGAAGAAGGAGAAGGAGAAGGTGTAGTCTGGAGGGTGAATCAGAAGAAGCAGAAGAAGGAGAAGGAGAAGGTGATGTCTGGAGGGTGAATCAGAAGAAGCAAAAGAAGGAGAAGGAGAAGGTGAAGTCAGGAGGGTGAATCAGAAGAAGCAGAAGAAGGAGAAGGAGAAGGTGAAGTTAGGAGGGTGAATCAGAAGAAGCAGAAGAAGGAGAAGGAGCAGGTGAAGTCAGGGGGGTGAAGCAGAAGAAGTAGAAGAAGGAGAAGGAGAAGGTGAAGTCAGGACGGTGAAGCAGAAGAGGCAGAAGAAGGAGAAGGAGAAGGTGAAGTCTGGAGGGCGCAGCAGAAGAAGCAGAAGAAGGAGAAGGAGAAGGTGAAGTCTGGAGGGTGAAGCAGAAGAAGCAGAAGAAGGAGAAGGAGAAGGTGAAGTCTGGAGGGTGAATCAGAAGAAGTAGAAGAAGGAGAAGGAGAAGGTGAAGTCAGGAGAGTGAAGCAGAAGAAGCAGAAGAAGGAGAAGGAGAAGGTGAAGTCTGGAGGGTGAAGCAGAAGAAGCAGAAGAAGGAGAAGGAGAAGGTGAAGTCTGGAGGGCGAAGCAGAAGAAGCAGAAGAAGGAGAAGGAGAAGGTGAAGTATGGAGGGTGAAGCAGAAGAAGCTGAAGAAGGAGAAGGAGAAGGTGAAGTCTGGAGGGTGAATCAGAAGAAGTAGAAGAAGGAGAAGGAGAAGGTGAAGTCAGGAGGGTGAAGCAGAAGAAGCAGAAGATGGAGAAGGAGAAGGTGAAGTCTGGAGGGTGAAACAGAAGAATCAGAAGAAGGAGAAGGAGAAGGTGAAGTCTGGAGGGTGAATCAGAAGAAGCAGAAGAAAGAGAAGGAGAAGGTGAAGTCTGGAGGGTGAAGCAGAAGAAACAGAAGAAGGAGAAGGAGAAGGTGAAGACTGAAGGGTGAATCAGAAGAAGTAGAAGAAGGAGAAGGAGAAGGTGAAGTCTGGAGGGTGAAGCAGAAGAAGCAGAAGAAGGAGAAGGAGAAGGTGAAGTCAGGAGGGTGAATCGGAAGAAGTAGAAGAAGGAGAAGGAGAAGGTGAAGTCTGGAGGGTCAATCAGAAGAAGTAGAAGAAGGAGAAGGAGAAGGTGAAGTCTGGAGGGTGAATCAGAAGAAGTAGAAGAAGGAGAAGGAGAAGGTGAAGTCTGGAGGGTGAATCAGAAGAAGCAGAAAAAGGAGAAGGAGAAGGTGACGTCTGGAGGGAGAAGCAGAAGAAGTAGAAGAAGGAGAAGGAGAAGGTGAAGTCTGGAGGGTGAATCAGAAGAAGTAGAAGAAGGAGAAGGAGAAGGTGAAGTCTGGAGGGTGAATCAGAAGAAGTAGAAGACGGAGAAGGAGAAGGTGAAGTCTGGAGGGTGAATCAGAAGAAGCAGAAGAACGAGAAGGAGAAGGTGAAGTCTGGAGGGTGAATCAGCAGAAGTAGAAGAAGGAGAAGGAGAAGGTGTAGTCTGGAGGGTGAATCAGAAGAAGTTGACGAAGGAGAAGGAGAAGGTGAAGTCTGGAGGGTGAATCAGAAGAAGCAGAAGAACGAGAAGGAGAAGGTGAAGTCTGGAGGGTGAATCAGAAGAAGTAGAAGAAGGAGAATGAGAAGGTGAAGTCTGGAGGATGAATCAGAAGAAGCAGAAGAAGGAGAAGGAGAAGGTGAAGTCTGGAGGGTGAATCAGAAGAAGCAGAAGAAGGAGAAGGAGAAGGTGAAGTCTGGAGGGAGAATCAGAAGAAGCAGAATAAGGAGAAGGAGAAGGTGAAGTCTGGAGGGTGAATCAGAAGAAGCAGAAGAAGGAGAAGGAGAAGGTGGAGTCTGGAGGGTGAATCAGAAGAAGTAGAAGAAGGAGAAGGAGAAGGTGAAGTCTGGAGGGTGAATCAGAAGAAGTAGAAGAAGGAGAAGGAGAAGGTGAAGTCTGGAGGGTGAATCAGAAGCAGTAGAAGAAGGAGAAGGAGAAGGTGAAGTCTGGAGGGTGAAGCAGAAGAAGTAGAAGAAGGAGAAGGAGAAGGTGAAGTCAGGAGGGTGAATCAGAAGAAGTAGAAGAAGGAGAAGGAGAAGGTGAAGTCAGGAGTGTGAATCAGAAGAAGCAGAAGAAGGAGAAGGAGAAGGTGAAGTCTGGATGGTGAATCAGAAGAATCAGAAGAAGGAGAAGGAGAAGGTGAAGTCTGGAGGGTGAATCAGAAGAAGCAGAAGAAAGAGAAGTAGAAGGTGAATTCTGGAGGGTGAAGCAGAAGAAACAGAAGAAGGAGAAGGAGAAGGTGAAGACTGGAGGATGTATCAGAAGAAGTAGAAGAAGGAGAAGGAGAAGGTGAGGTCTGGAGGGTGAATCAGAAGAAGTAGAAGAAGGAGAAGGAGAAGGTGAAGTCTGGAGGGTGAATCAGAAGAAGCAGAAGAAGGAGAAGGAGAAGGTGAAGTCTGGAGGGTGAATCAGAAGAAGCAGAAGAAGGAGAAGGAGAAGATGAAGTCTGGAGGGTGAATCAGAAGTAGTAGAAGAAGTAGAAGGAGAAGGTGAGGTCTGGAGGGTGAATCAGAAGAAGCAGAAGAAGGAGAAGGAGAAGGTGAAGTCTGGAGGGTGAATCAGAAGAAGCAGAAGAAGGAGAAGGAGAAGGTGAAGTCTGGAGGGTGAATCAGAAGAAGCAGAAGAAGGAGAAGGAGAAGGTGAAGTCAGGAGGGTGAATCAGAAGAAGCAGAAGAAGGAGAAGGAGAAGGTGAAGTTAGCAGGGTGAATCAGAAGAAGCAGAAGAAGGAGAAGGAGAAGGTGAAGTCTGGAGGGTGAATCAGAAGAAGCAGAAGAAGGAGAAGGAGAAGGTGAAGTCTGGAGGGTGAATTAGAAGAAGCAGAAGAAGGAGAAGGAGAAGGTGAAGTCAGGGGGGTGAATCAGAAGAAGCAGAAGAAGGAGAAGCAGAAGGTAAAGTTAGGAGGGTGAACCAGAAGAAGCAGAAGAAGGAGAAGGAGCAGGTGAAGTCAAGGGGGTGAAGCAGAAGAAGTAGAAGAAGGAGAAGGAGAAGGTGAAGTCAGGAGGGTGAAGCAGAAGAAGCAGAAGAAGGAGAAGGAGAAGGTGAAGTCTGGAGGGCGCAGCAGAAGAAGCAGAAGAAGGAGAAGGAGAAGGTGAAGTCTGGATGGTGAAGCAGAAGAAGCAGAAGAAGGAGAAGGAGAAGTTGAAGTCTGGAGGGTGAATCAGAAGAAGTAGAAGAAGGAGAAGGAGAAGGTGAAGTCAGGAGAGTGAAGCAGAAGAAGCAGAAGAAGGAGAAGGAGAAGGTGAAGTCTGGAGGGTGAAGCAGAAGAAGCAGAAGAAGGAGAAGGAGAAGGTGAAGTCTGGAGGGCGAAGCAGAAGAAGCAGAAGAAGGAGAAGGGGAAGGTGAAGTCTGGAGGGTGAATCAGAAGAAGTAGAAGAAGCAGAAGGAGAAGGTGAAGTCTGGAGGGTGAAGCAGAAGAAGCAGAAGAAGGAGAAGGAGAAGGTGAAGTCTGGAGGGTGAATCAGAAGAAGCAGAAGAAGGAGAAGGAGAAGGTGAAGTCTGGAGGGTGAATCAGAAGAAGCAGAATAAGGAGAAGAAGAAGGTGAAGTCTGGAGGGTGAATCAGAAGAAGCAGAAGAAGGAGAAGGAGAAGGTGAAGTCTGGAGGGTGAATCAGAAGAAGTAGAAGAAGGAGAAGGAGAAGGTGAAGTCTGGAGGGTGAATCAGAAGAAGTGGAAGAAGGAGAAGGAGAAGGTGAAGACTGGAGGGTGAATCAGAAGAAGCAGAAGAAGGAGAAGGAGAAGGTGAAGTCTGGAGGGTGAATCAGAAGAAGCAGAAGAAGGAGAAGGAGACGATGAAGTCTGGAGGGTGAATCAGAAGAAGTAGAAGAAGGAGAAGGAGAAGGTGAAGTCTGGAGAGTGAATCAGAAGAAGCAGAAGAAGGAGAAGGAGAAGGTGAAGTCTGGAGGGTGAATCAGAAGAAGCAGAAGAAGGAGAAGGAGAAGGTGAAGTCTGGAGGGTGAATCAGAAGAAGCAGAATAAGGAGAAGGAGAAGGTGAAGTCTGGAGGGTGAATCAGAAGAAGCAGAAGAAGTAGAAGGAGAAGGTGAAGTCTGGAGGGTGAATCAGAAGAAGTAGAAGAAGGAGAAGGAGAAGGTGAAGTCTGGAGGGTGAAGCAGAAGAAGTAGAAGAAGGAGAAGGAGAAGGTGAAGTCAGGAGGGTGAATCAGAAGAAGTAGAAGAAGGAGAAGGAGAAGGTGAAGTCAGGAGGGTGATTCAGAAGAAGTAGAAGAAGGAGAAGGAGAAGATGAAATCTGGAGGGTGAATCTGAAGAAGCAGAAGAATGAGAAGGAGAAGGTGAAGTCTGGAGGGTGAATCAGAAGAAGCAGAAGAAGGAGAAGGAGAAGATGAAGTCTGGAGTGTGAATCAGAAGAAGTAGAAGAAGGAGAAGGAGAAGGTGAGGTCTGGAGGGTGAATCAGAAGAAGCAGAAGAAGGAGAAGGAGAAGGTGTAGTCTGGAGGGTGAATCGGAAGCAGCAGAAGAAGGAGAAGGAGAAGGTGATGTCTGGAGGGTGAATCAGAAGAAGCAAAAGAAGGAGAAGGAGAAGGTGAAGTCAGGAGGGTGAATCAGAAGAAGCAGAAGAAGGAGAAGGAGAAGGTGAAGTTAGGAGGGTGAATCAGAAGAAGCAGAAGAAGGAGAAGGAGCAGGTGAAGTCAGGGGGGTGAAGCAGAAGAAGTAGAAGAAGGAGAAGGAGAAGGTGAAGTCAGGACGGTGAAGCAGAAGAGGCAGAAGAAGGAGAAGGAGAAGGTGAAGTCTGGAGGGCGCAGCAGAAGAAGCAGAAGAAGGAGAAGGAGAAGGTGAAGTCTGGAGGGTGAAGCAGAAGAAGCAGAAGAAGGAGAAGGAGAAGGTGAAGTCTGGAGGGTGAATCAGAAGAAGTAGAAGAAGGAGAAGGAGAAGGTGAAGTCAGGAGAGTGAAGCAGAAGAAGCAGAAGAAGGAGAAGGAGAAGGTGAAGTCTGGAGGGTGAAGCAGAAGAAGCAGAAGAAGGAGAAGGAGAAGGTGAAGTCTGGAGGGCGAAGCAGAAGAAGCAGAAGAAGGAGAAGGAGAAGGTGAAGTATGGAGGGTGAAGCAGAAGAAGCTGAAGAAGGAGAAGGAGAAGGTGAAGTCTGGAGGGTGAATCAGAAGAAGTAGAAGAAGGAGAAGGAGAAGGTGAAGTCAAGAGGGTGAAGCAGAAGAAGCAGAAGATGGAGAAGGAGAAGGTGAAGTCTGGAGGGTGAAACAGAAGAATCAGAAGAAGGAGAAGGAGAAGGTGAAGTCTGGAGGGTGAATCAGAAGAAGCAGAAGAAAGAGAAGGAGAAGGTGAAGTCTGGAGGGTGAAGCAGAAGAAACAGAAGAAGGAGAAGGAGAAGGTGAAGACTGAAGGGTGAATCAGAAGAAGTAGAAGAAGGAGAAGGAGAAGGTGAAGTCTGGAGGGTGAATCAGAAGAAGTAGAAGAAGGCGAAGGAGAAGGTGAAGTCTGGAGGGTGAATCAGAAGAAGCAGAAGAAGGAGAAGGAGAAGGTGAAGTCTGGAGGGTGAATCACAAGAAGCAGAAGAAGGAGAAGGAGAAGGTGAAGTCTGGAGGGTGAATCAGAAGAAGCAGAATAAGGAGAAGGAGAAGGTGAAGTCTGGAGGGTGAATCAGAAGAAGCAGAAGAAGGAGAAGGAGAAGGTGAAGTCTGGAGGGTGAATCAGAAGAAGTAGAAGAAGGAGAAGGAGAAGGTGAAGTCTGGAGGGTGAATCAGAAGAAGGAGAAGGAGAAGGTGTAGACTGGAGGGTGAATCAGAAGAAGCAGAAGAAGGAGAAGGAGAAGGTGAAGTCTGGAGGGTGAATCAGAAGAAGCAGAAGAAGGAGAAGGAGACGATGAAGTCTGGAGGGTGAATCACAAGAAGTAGAAGAAGGAGAAGGAGAAGGTGAAGTCTGGAGGGTGAATCAGAAGAAGCAGAAGAAGGAGAAGGAGACGGTGAAGTCTGGAGGGTGAATCAGAAGAAGCAGAAGAAGGAGAAGGAGAAGGTGAAGTCTGGAGGGTGAATCAGAAGAAGCAGAATAAGGAGAAGGAGAAGGTGAAGTCTGGAGGGTGAATCAGAAGAAGCAGAAGAAGTAGAAGGAGAAGGTGAAGTCTGGAGGGTGAATCAGAAGAAGTAGAAGAAGGAGAAGGAGAAGGTGAAGTCTGGAGGGTGAAGCAGAAGAAGGAGAAGGAGAAGGTGAAGTCAGGAGGGTGAATCAGAAGAAGTAGAAGAAGGAGAAGGAGAAGGTGAAGTCAGGAGGGTGATTCAGAAGAAGCAGAAGAAGGAGAAGGAGAAGGTGAAGTCTGGAGGGTGAATCAGAAGAATCAGAAGAAGGAGAAGGAGAAGGTGAAGTCTGGAGGGTGAATCAGAAGAAGCAGAAGAAAGAGAAGGAGAAGGTGAAGTCTGGAGGGTGAAGCAGAAGAAACAGAAGAAGGAGAAGGAGAAGGTGAAGACTGAAGGGTGAATCAGAAGAAGTAGAAGAAGGAGAAGGAGAAGGTGAGGTCTGGAGGGTGAATCAGAAGAAGTAGAAGAAGGAGAAGGAGAAGGTGAAGTCTGGAGGGTGAATCAGAAGAAGCAGAAGAAGGAGAAGGAGAAGGTGAAGTCTGGAGGGTGAATCAGAAGAAGCATAAGAAGGAGAAGGAGAAGATGAAGTCTGGAGGGTGAATCAGAAGAAGTAGAAGAAGGAGAAGGAGAAGGTGAGGTCTGGAGGGTGAATCAGAAGAAGCAGAAGAAGGAGAAGGAGAAGGTGAAGTCTGGAGGGTGAATCAGAAGAAGCAGAAGAAGGAGAAGGAGAAGGTGATGTCTGGAGGGTGAATCAGAAGAAGCAAAAGAAGGAGAAGGAGAAGGTGAAGTCAGGAGGGTGAATCAGAAGAAGCAGAAGAAGGAGAAGGAGAAGGTGAAGTTAGGAGGGTGAATCAGAAGAAGCAGAAGAAGGAGAAGGAGAAGGTGAAGTCAGGGGGGTGAAGCAGAAGAAGTAGAAGAAGGAGAAGGAGAAGGTGAAGTCAGGACGGTGAAGCAGAAGAGGCAGAAGAAGGAGAAGGAGAAGGTGAAGTCTGGAGGGCGCAGCAGAAGAAGCAGAAAAAGGAGAAGGAGAAGGTGAAGTCTGGAGGGTGAAGCAGAAGAAGCAGAAGAAGGAGAAGGAGAAGGTGTAGTCTGGAGGGCGAAGCAGAAGAAGCAGAAGAAGGAGAAGGAGAAGGTGAAGTCTGGAGGGTGAAGCTGAAGAAGGAGAAGGAGAAGGTGAAGTCTGGAGGGTGAATCAGAAGAAGTAGAAGAAGGAGAAGGAGAAGGTGAAGTCAGGAGGGTGAAGCAGAAGAAGCAGAAGATGGAGAAGGAGAAGGTGAAGTCTGGAGGGTGAAACAGAAGAATCAGAAGAAGGAGAAGGAGAAGGTGAAGTCTGGAGGGTGAATCAGAAGAAGCAGAAGAAAGAGAAGGAGAAGGTGAAGTCTGGAGGGTGAAGCAGAAGAAACAGAAGAAGGAGAAGGAGAAGGTGAAGACTGAAGGGTGAATCAGAAGAAGTAGAAGAAGGAGAAGGAGAAGGTGAAGTCTGGAGGGTGAATCAGAAGAAGTAGAAGAAGGCGAAGGAGAAGGTGAAGTCTGGAGGGTGAATCAAAAGAAGCAGAAGAAGGAGAAGGAGAAGGTGAAGTCTGGAGGGTGAATCAGAAGAAGCAGAAGAAGGAGAAGGAGAAGATGAAGTATGGAGGGTGAATCAGAAGAAGTAGAAGAAGGAGAAGGAGAAGGTGAAGTCTGGAGGGTGAATCAGAAGAAGCAGAAGAAGGAGAAGGAGAAGGTGAAGTCTGGAGGGTGAATCAGAAGAAGCAAAAGAAGGAGAAGGAGAAGGTGAAGTCAGGAGGGTGAATCAGAAGAAGCAGAAGAAGGAGAAGGAGAAGGTGTAGTTAGGGGGGTGAATCAGAAGAAGCAGAAGAAGGAGAAGGAGCAGGTGAAGTGAGGGGGGTGAAGCAGAAGAAGTAGAAGAAGGAGAAGGAGAAGGTGAAGTCAGGACGGTGAAGCAGAAGAAGCAGAAGAAGGAGAAGGAGAAGGTGAAGTCTGGAGGGCGCAGCAGAAGAAGCCGAAGAAGGAGAAGGAGAAGGTGAAGTCTGGAGGGTGAAGCGGAAGAAGCAGAAGAAGGAGAAGGAGAAGGTGAAGTCTGGAGGGTGAATCAGAAGAAGTAGAAGAAGGAGAGGGAGAAGGTGAAGTCAGGAGAGTGAAGCAGAAGAAGCAGAAGAAGGAGAAGGAGAAGGTGAAGTCTGGAGGGTGAAGCAGAAGAAGCAGAAGAAGGAGAAGGAGAAGGTGAAGTCTGGAGGGCGAAGCAGAAGAAGCCGAAGAAGGAGAAGGAGAAGGTGAAGTCTGGAGGGTGAAGCAGAAGAAGCAGAAGAAGGAGAAGGAGAAGGTGAAGTCTGGAGGGTGAATCAGAAGATGTAGAAGAAGGAGAAGGAGAAGGTGAAGTCAGGAGGGTGAAGCAGAAGAAGCAGAAGAAGGAGAAGGAGAAGGTGAAGTCTGGAGGGTGAAGCAGAAGAAGCAGAAGAAGGAGAAGGAGAAGGTGAAGTCTGGAGGGTGAAGCAGAAGAAGCAGAAGAAGGAGAAGGAGAAGGTGAAGTAAGGAGGGTGAATCAGAAGAAGTAGAAGAAGGAGAAGGAGAAGGTTAAGTCTGGAGGGTGAATCAGAAGACGTAGAAGAAGGAGAAGGAGAAGGTGAAGTCTGGAGGGTGATTCAGAAGAAGCAGAAGAAGGAGAAGGAGAAGGTGAAGTCTGGAGGGTGAATCAGAAGAATCAGAAGAAGGAGAAGGAGAAGGTGAAGTCTGGAGGGTGAATCAGAAGAAACAGAAGAAGGAGAAGGAGAAGGTGAAGTTTGGAGGGTGAATCAGAAGAAGCAGAAGAAGGAGAAGGAGAAGATGAAGTCTGGAGGGTGAATCAGAAGAAGTAGAAGAAGGAGAAGGAGAAGGTGAGGTCTGGAGGGTGAATCAGAAGAAGCAGAAGAAGGAGAAGGAGAAGGTGAAGTCTGGAGGGTGAATCAGAAGAAGAAAAGAAGGAGAAGGAGAAGGTGATGTCAGGAGGGTGAATCAGAAGAAGCAGAAGAAGGAGAAGGAGAAGGTGAAGTCTGGAGGGTGAATCAGAAGAAGCAAAAGAAGGAGAAGGAGAAGGTGAAGTCAGGAGGGTGAATCAGAAGAAGCAGAAGAAGGAGAAGGAGAAGGTGAAGTTAGGAGGGTGAATCAGAAGAAGCAGAAGAAGGAGAAGGAGCAGGTGAAGTCAGGGGGGTGAAGCAGAAGAAGTAGAAGAAGGAGAAGGAGAAGGTGAAGTCAGGACGGTGAAGCAGAAGAGGCAGAAGAAGGAGAAGGAGAAGCTGAAGTCTGGAGGGCGCAGCAGAAGAAGCAGAAGAAGGAGAAGGAGAAGGTGAAGTCTGGAGGGTGAAGCAGAAGAAGCAGAAGAAGGAGAAGGAGAAGGTGAAGTCTGGAGGGTGAATCAGAAGAAGTAGAAGAAGGAGAAGGAGAAGGTGAAGTCAGGAGAGTGAAGCAGAAGAAGCAGAAGAAGGAGAAGGAGAAGGTGAAGTCTGGAGGGTGAAGCAGAAGAAGCAGAAGAAGGAGAAGGAGAAGGTGAAGTCTGGAGGGCGAAGCAGAAGAAGCAGAAGAAGGAGAAGGAGAAGGTGAAGTCTGGAGGGTGAAGCAGAAGAAGCTGAAGAAGGAGAAGGAGAAGGTGAAGTCTGGAGGGTGAATCAGAAGAAGTAGAAGAAGGAGAAGGAGAAGGTGAAGTCAGGAGGGTGAAGCAGAAGAAGCAGAAGATGGAGAAGGAGAAGGTGAAGTCTGGAGGGTGAAACAGAAGAATCAGAAGAAGGAGAAGGAGAAGGTGAAGTCTGGAGGGTGAATCAGAAGAAGCAGAAGAAAGAGAAGGAGAAGGTGAAGTCTGGAGGGTGAAGCAGAAGAAACAGAAGAAGGAGAAGGAGAAGGTGAAGATTGAAGGGTGAATCAGAAGAAGTAGAAGAAGGAGAAGGAGAAGGTGAAGTCTGGAGGGTGAATCAGAAGAAGTAGAAGAAGGAGAAGGAGAACGTGAAGTCTGGAGGGTGAATCAGAAGAAGCAGAAGAAGGAGAAGGAGAAGGTGAAGTCTGGAGGGAGAAGCAGAAGAAGTAGAAGAAGGAGAAGGAGAAGTTGAAGTCTGGAGGGTGAATCAGAAGAAGTAGAAGAAGGAGAAGGAGAAGGTGAAGTCTGGAGGGTCAATCAGAAGAAGTAGAAGAAGGAGAAGGAGAAGGTGAAGTCTGGAGGGTGAATCAGAAGAAGAAGGAGAAGGTGAAGTCTGGAGGATGAATCAGAAGAAGCAGAAGAAGGAGAAGGAGAAGGTGAAGTCTGGAGGGTGAATCAGAAGAAGCAGAATAAGGAGAAGGAGAAGGTGAAGTCTGGAGGGTGAATCAGAAGAAGCAGAAGAAGGAGAAGGAGAAGGTGAAGTCTGGAGGGTGAATCAGAAGAAGTAGAAGAAGGAGAAGGAGAAGTTGAAGTCTGGAGGGTGAATCAGAAGAAGTAGAAGAAGGAGAAGGAGAAGGTGAAGTCAGGAGAGTGAAGCAGAAGAAGCAGAAGAAGGAGAAGGAGAAGGTGAAGTCTGGAGGGTGAAGCAGAAGAAGCAGAAGAAGGAGAAGGAGAAGGTGAAGTCTGGAGGGCGAAGCAGAAGAAGCAGAAGAAGGAGAAGGAGAAGGTGAAGTCTGGAGGGTGAAGCAGAAGAAGCAGAAGAAGGAGAAGGAGAAGGTGATGTCTGGAGGGTGAATCAGAAGAAGTAGAAGAAGGAGAAGGAGAAGGTGAAGTCTGGAGGGTGAAGCAGAAGAAACAGAAGAAGGAGAAGGAGAAGGTGAAGACTGAAGGGTGAATCAGAAGAAGTAGAAGAAGGAGAAGGAGAAGGTGAAGTCTGGAGGGTGAATCAGAAGAAGCAGAAGAAGGAGAAGGAGAAGGTGAAGTCTGGAGGGTGAATCAGAAGAAGCAGAAGAAGGAGAAGGAGAAGATGAAGTCTGGAGGGTGAATCAGAAGAAGTAGAAGAAGGAGAAGGAGAAGGTGAGGTCTGGAGGGTGAATCAGAAGAAGCAGAAGAAGGAGAAGGAGAAGGTGAAGTCTGGAGAGTGAAGCAGAAGAAGCAGAAGAAGGAGAAGGAGAAGGTGAAGTCTGGAGGGTGAAGCAAAAGAAGCAGAAGAAGGAGAAGGAGAAGGTGAAGTCTGGAGGGCGAAGCAGAAGAAGCAGAAGAAGGAGAAGGAGAAGGTGAAGTCTGGAGGGTGAAGCAGAAGAAGCAGAAGAAGGAGAAGGAGAAGGTGAAGTCTGGAGGGTGAATCAGAAGAAGTAGAAGAAGGAGAAGGAGAAGGTGAAGTCAGGAGGGTGAAGCAGAAGAAGCAGAAGAAGGAGAAGGAGAAGGTGAAGTCTGGAGGGTGAAGCAGAAGAAGCAGAAGAAGGAGAAGGAGAAGGTGAAGTCTGGAGGGTGAAGCAGAAGAAGCAGAAGAAGGAGAAGGAGAAGGTGAAGTAAGGAGGGTGAATCAGAAGAAGTAGAAGAAGGAGAAGGAGAAGGTGAAGTCTGGAGGGTGAATCAGAAGACGTAGAAGAAGGAGAAGGAGAAGGTGAAGTCTGGAAGGTGAATCAGAAGAAGTAGAAGAAGGAGAAGGAGAATGTGAAGTCTGGAGGGTGAATCAGAAGAAGCAGAAGAAGGAGAAGGTGACGTCTGGAGGGAGAAGCAGAAGAAGTAGAAGAAGGAGAAGGAGAAGTTGAAGTCTGGAGGGTGAATCAGAAGAAGTAGAAGAAGGAGAAGGAGAAGGTGAAGTCTGGAGGGTCAATCAGAAGAAGTAGAAGAAGGAGAAGGAGAAGGTGAAGTCTGGAGAGTGAATCAGAAGAAGCAGAAGAAGGAGAAGGAGAAGATGAAGTCTGGAGGGTGAATCAGAAGAAGTAGAAGAAGGAGTAGGAGAAGGTGTAGTCTGGACGGTGAATCAGAAGAAGTAGACGAAGGAGAAGGAGAAGGTGAAGTCTGCAGGGTGAATCAGAACAAGCAGAAGAAGGAGAAGGAGAAGGTGAAGTCTGGAGGGTGAATCAGAAGAAGAAGGAGAAGGTGAAGTCTGGTGGGTGAATCAGAAGAAGCAGAAGAAGGAGAAGGAGAAGGTGAAGTCTGGAGGGTGAATCAGAAGCAGCAGAATAAGGAGAAGGAGAAGGTGAAGTCTGGAGGGTGAATCAGAAGAAGCAGAAGAAGGAGAAGGAGAAGGTGAAGTCTGGAGGGTGAATCAGAAGAAGAAGAAGAAGGAGAAGGAGAAGGTGAAGCATGGAGGGTGAATCAGAAGAAGTAGAAGAAGGAGAACGAGAAGGTGAAGTCAGGAGAGTGAAGCAGAAGAAGCAGAAGAAGGAGAAGGAGAAGGTGAAGTCTGGAGGGTGAAGCAGAAGAAGCAGAAGAAGGAGAAGGAGAAGGTGAAGTCTGGAGGGCGAAGCAGAAGAAGCAGAAGAAGGAGAAGGAGATGGTGAAGTCTGGAGTGTGAAGCAGAAGAAGCAGAAGAAGGAGAAGGAGAAGGTGAATCTGGAGGGTGAATCAGAAGAAGTAGAAGAAGGAGAAGGAGAAGGTGAAGTCTGGAGGGTGAAGCAGAAGAAACAGAAGAAGGAGAAGGAGAAGGTGAAGACTGAAGGGTGAATCAGAAGAAGTAGAAGAAGGAGAAGGAGAAGGTGAAGTCTGGAGGGTGAATCAGAAGAAGCAGAAGAAGGAGAAGGAGAAGGTGAAGTCTGGAGGGTGAATCAGAAGAAACAGAAGAAGGAGAAGGAGAAGATGAAGTCTGGAGGGTGAATCAGAAGAAGTAGAAGAAGGAGAAGGAGAAGGTGCGGTCTGGAGGGTGAATCAGAAGAAGCAGAAGAAGGAGAAGGAGAAGGTGAAGTCTGGAGGGTGAATCAGAAGAAGCAGAAGAAGGAGAAGGAGAAGGTGAAGTCTGGAGGGTGAATCAGAAGAAGCAAAAGAAGGAGAAGGAGAAGTTGAAGTCAGGAGGGTGAATCAGAAGAAGCAGAAGAAGGAGAAGGAGAAGGTGAAGTTAGGAGGGTGAATCAGAAGAAGCAGAAGAAGGAGAAGGAGCAGGTGAAGTCAGGGGGTGAAGCAGAAGAAGTTGAAGAAGGAGAAGGAGAAGGTGAAGTCAGGACGGTGAAGCAGAAGAAGCAGAAGAAGGAGAAGGAGAAGGTGAAGTCTGGAGGGCGCAGCAGAAGAAGCAGAAGAAGGAGAAGGAGAAGGTGAAGTCTGGAGGGTGAAGCAGAAGAAGCAGAAGAAGGAGAAGGAGAAGGTGAAGTCTGGAGGGTGAATCAGAAGAAGTAGAAGAAGGAGAAGGAGAAGGTGAAGTCAGGAGAGTGAAGCAGAAGAAGCAGAAGAAGGAGAAGGAGAAGTTGAAGTCTGGAGGGTGAAGCAGAAGAAGCAGAAGAAGGAGAAGGAGAAGGTGAAGTCTGGAGGGCGAGGCAGAAGAAGCAGAAGAAGGAGAAGGAGAAGGTGAAGTCTGGAGGGTGAAGCAGAAGAAGCAGAAGAAGGAGAAGGAGAAGGTGAAGTCTGGAGGGTGAATCAGAAGAAGTAGAAGAAGGAGAAGGAGAAGGTGAAGTCAGGAGGGTGAAGCAGAAGAAGCAGAAGAAGGAGAAGGAGAAGGTGAAGTCTGGAAGGTGAAGCAGAAGAAGCAGAAGAAGGAGAAGGAGAAGGTGAGGTCTGGAGGGTGAAGCAGAAGAAGCAGAAGAAGGAGAAGGAGAAGGTGAAGTAAGGAGGGTGAATCAGAAGAAGTAGAAGAAGGAGAAGGAGAAGGTGAAGTCTGGAGGGTGAATCAGAAGACGTAGAAGAAGGAGAAGGAGAAGGTGAAGTCTGGAGGGTGAATCAGAAGAAGTAGAAGAAGGAGAAGGAGAAGGTGAAGTCTGGAGGGTGAATCAGAAGAAGCAGAAGAAGGAGAAGGAGAAGGTGAAGTCTGGAGGGAGAAGCAGAAGAAGTAGAAGAGGGAGAAGGAGAAGTTGAAGTCTGGAGGGTGAATCAGAAGAAGTAGAAGAAGGAGAAGGAGAAGGTGAAGTCTGGAGGGTCAATCAGAAGAAGTAGAAGAAGGAGAAGGAGAAGGTGAAGTCTGGAGGGTGAATCAGAAGAAGCAGAAGAAGGAGAAGGAGAAGATGAAGTCTGGAGGGTGAATCAGAAGAAGTAGAAGAAGGAGAAGGAGAAGGTGTAGTCTGGACGGTGAATCAGAAGAAGTAGACGAAGGAGAAGGAGAAGGTGAAGTCTGCAGGGTGAATCAGAAGAAGCAGAAGAAGGAGAAGGAGAAGGTGAAGTCTGGAGGGTGAATCAGAAGAAGTCGAAGAAGGAGAAGGAGAAGGTGAAGTCTGGAGGGTGAATCAGAAGAAGAAGGAGAAGGTGAAGTCTGGAGGGTGAATCAGAAGAAGCAGAATAAGGAGAAGGAGAAGGTGAAGTCTGGAGGGTGAATCAGAAGAAGCAGAAGAAGGAGAAGGAGAAGGTGAAGTCTGGAGGGAGAATCAGAAGAAGTAGAAGAAGGAGAAGGAGAAGGTGAATTCTGTAGGATGAATCAGAAGAAGTAGAAGAAGGAGAAGGAGAAGGTGAAGTCAGGAGAGTGAAGCAGAAGAAGCAGAAGAAGGAGAAGGAGAAGGTGAAGTCTGGAGGGTGAAGCAGAAGAAGCAGAAGAAGGAGAAGGAGAAGGTGATGTCTGGAGGGCGAAGCAGAAGAAGCATAAGAAGGAGAAGGAGAAGGTGAAGTCTGGAGGGTGAAGCAGAAGAAGCAGAAGAAGGAGAAGGAGAAGGTCAAGTCTGGAGGGTGAATCAGAAGAAGTAGAAGAAGGAGAAGGAGAAGGTGAAGTCAGGAGGGTGAAGCAGAAGAAGCAGAAGAAGGAGAAGGAGAAGGTGAAGTCTGGAGGGTGAAGCAGAAGAAGCAGAAGAAGGAGAAGGAGAAGGTGAAGTTTGGAGGGTGAAGCAGAAGAAGCAGAAGAAGGAGAAGGAGAAGGTGAAGTCAGGAGGGTGAATCAGAAGAAGTAGAAGAAGGAGAAGGAGAAGGTGAAGTCTGGAGGGTGAATCAGAAGAAGTAGAAGAAGGAGAAGGAGAAGGTGAAGTCTGGAGGGTGAATCAGAAGAAGTAGAAGAAGGAGAAGGAGAAGGTGAAGTCTGGAGGGTGAATCAGATGAAGTAGAAGAAAGAGAAGGAGAAGGTGAAGTCTGGAGGGAGAAGCAGAAGAAGTAGAAGAAGGAGAAGGAGAAGGTGAAGTCTGGAGCGTGAATCAGAAGATGTAGAAGAAGGAGAAGGAGAAGGTGAAGTCTGCAGGGTGAATCAGAAGAATCAGAAGAAGTAGAAGGAGAAGGTGAAGTCTGGAGGGTGAATCAGAAGAAGTAGACGAAGGAGAAGGAGAAGGTGAAGTCTGCAGGGTGAATCAGAAGAATCAGAAGAAGTAGAAGGAGAAGGTGAAGTCTGGAGGGTGAATCAGAAGATGTAGAAGAAGGAGAAGGAGAAGGTGAAGTCTGGTGGGTCAATCAGAAGAAGTAGAAGAAGGAGAAGGAGAAGGTGAAGTCTGGAGGGTGAATCAGAAGAAGCAGAAGAAGGAGAAGGAGAAGGTGAAGTCTGGAGGGTGAATCAGAAGAAGCAGAAGAAGGAGAAGGAGAAGGTGAAGACTGGAGGCTGAATCAGAAGAAGTAGAAAAAGGAGAAGGAGAAGGTGAAGTCTGGAGGGTGAATCAGAAGAAGTAGAAGAAGGATAAGGAGAAGGCGAAGTCTGGAGGGTGAATCAGAAGAAGCAGAAGAAGGAGAAGGAGAAGGTGAAGTCTGGAGGGTGAATCAGAAGAAGCAGAAGAAGGAGAAGGAGAAGATGAAGTCTGGAGGGTGAATCAGAAGAAGTAGAAGAAGGAGAAGGAGAAGGTGAGGTCTGGAGGGTGAATCAGAAGAAGCACAAGAAGGAGAAGGAGAAGGTGAAGTCTGAAGGGTGAATCAGAAGAAGCAGAAGAAGGAGAAGGAGAAGATGAAGTCTGGAGGGTGAATCAGAAGAAGCAGAAGAAGGAGAAGGAGAAGGTGAAGTCTGGAGGGTGAATCAGAAGAAGCAGAAGAAGGAGAAGGAGAAGGTGAAGTCTGGAGGGTGAATCAGAAGAAGTAGAAGAAGGAGAAGGAGAACGTGAAGTCTGGAGGGTGAATCAGAAGAAGTAGAAGAAGGAGAAGGAGAAGGTGAAGCCTGGAGGGTGAATCAGAAGAAGCAGAAGAAGGAGAAGGGGAAGGTGAAGTCTGGAGGGTGAATCAGAAGAAGCAGAAGAAGGAGAAGGAGAAGATGAAGACTGGAGGGTGAATCAGAAGAAGTAGAAGAAGGAGAAGGAGAAGGTGAAGTCTGGAGGGTGAATCAGAAGAAGCAGAAGAAGGAGAAGGAGAAGGTGAAGTCTGGAGGGTGAATCAGAAGAAGCACAAGAAGGAGAAGGAGAAGGTGAACTCTGGAGGATGAATCAGAAGAAGCAGAAGAAGGAGAAGGAGAAGGCGAAGTCTGGATGGTGAATCAGAAGAAGCAGAAGAAGGAGAAGGAGAAGGTGAAGTCTGGAGGGTGAATCAGAAGAAGCAGAAGAAGGAGAAGGAGAAGATGAAGTCTGGAGGGTGAATCAGAAGAAGTAGAAGAAGGAGAATGAGAAGGTGAGGTCTGGAGGGTGAATCAGAAGAAGCAGAAGAAGGAGAAGAAGAAGGTGAAGTCTGAAGGGTGAATCAGAAGAAGCAGAAGAAGGAGAAGGAGAAGGTGAAGTCTGGAGGGTGAATCAGAAGAAGCAGAAGAAGGAGAAGGAGAAGGTGAAGTCTGGAGGGTGAATCAGAAGAAGTAGAAGAAGGAGAAGGAGAAGGTGTTGTCTGGAGGGTGAATCAGAAGAAGTAGACGAAGGAGAAGGAGAAGGTGAAGTCTGGAGGGTGAATCAGAAGAAGCAGAAGAAGGAGAAGGTGAAGTCTGGAGGGTGAATCAGAAGAAGAAGAAGAAGGAGAAGGAGAAGGTGAAGTCTGGAGGGTGAATCAGAAGAAGTAGAAGAAGGAGAAGGAGAAGGTGAAGTCTGGAGGGTGAAGCAGAAGACGTAGAAGAAGGAGAAGGAGAAGGTGAAGTCAGGAGGGTGAATCAGAAGAAGTAGAAGAGGGAGAAGGAGAAGGTGAAGTCAGGAGGGTGAATCAGAAGAAGCAGAAGAAGGAGAAGGAGAAGGTGAAGTCTGGAGGGTGAATCAGAAGAAGCAGAAGAAGGAGAAGGTGAAGTCTGGAGGGTGAATCAGAAGAAGCAGAAGAAGGAGAAGGAGAAGGTGAAGTCTGGAGGGTGAATCAGAAGAAGCAGAAGAAGGAGAAGGAGAAGGTGAAGTCTGGAGGGTGAATCAGAAGAAGCAGAAGAAGGAGAAGGAGAGGGTGAAGTCTGGAGGGTGAATCAGAAGAAGCAGAAGAAGGAGAAGGAGAAGGTGAAGTCTGGAGCGTGAATCAGAAGAAGCAGAAGAAGGAGAAGGAGAAGGTGAAGTCTGGAGGGTGAATCAGAAGAAGCAGAAGAAGGAAAAGGAGAAGGTGAAGTCTGGAGCGTGAATCAGAAGAAGCAGAAGAAGGAGAAGGAGAAGGTGAAGACTGGAGGTTGAATCAGAAGAAGTAGAAGAAGGAGAAGGAGAAGGTGAAGTCTGGAGGGTGAATCAGAAGAAGTAGAAGAAGGAGAAGGAGAAGGCGAAGTCTGGATGGTGAATCAGAAGAAGCAGAAGAAGGAGAAGGAGAAGGTGAATTCTGGAGGGTGAATCAGAAGAAGCAGAAGAAGGAGAAGGAGAAGATGAAGTCTGGAGGGTGAATCAGAAGAAGTAGAAGAAGGAGAATGAGAAGGTGAGGTCTGGAGGGTGAATCAGAAGAAGCAGAAGAAGGAGAAGAAGAAGGTGAAGTCTGAAGGGTGAATCAGAAGAAGCAGAAGAAGGAGAAGGAGAAGGTGAAGTCTGGAGGGTGAATCAGAAGAAGCAGAAGAAGGAGAAGGAGAAAGTGAAGTCTGGAGGGTGAATCAGAAGAAGCAGAAGAAGGAGAAGGAGAAGGAGAAGTCTGGAGGGTGTATCAGAAGAAGTAGAAGAAGGAGAAGGAGAAGGTGAAGTCTGGAGGGTGAATCAGAAGAAGAAGAAGAAGGAGAAGGAGAAGGTGAAGTCTGGAGGGTGAATCAGAAGAAGCAGAAGAAGGAGAAGGAGAAGCTGAAGTCTGGAGGGTGAATCAGAAGAAGTAGAAGAAGGAGAAGGAGAAGGTGTTGTCTGGAGGGTGAATCAGAAGAAGTAGACGAAGGAGAAGGAGAAGGTGAAGTCTGGAGGGTGAATCAGAAGAAGCAGAAGAAGGAGAAGGTGAAGTCTGGAGGGTGAATCAGAAGAAGCAGAAGAAGGAGAAGGAGAAGATGAAGTCTGGAGGGTGAATCAGAAGAAGTAGAAGAAGGAGAATGAGAAGGTGAGGTCTGGAGGGTGAATCAGAAGAAGCAGAAGAAGGAGAAGAAGAAGGTGAAGTCTGAAGGGTGAATCAGAAGAAGCAGAAGAAGGAGAAGGAGAAGGATAGTCTGGAGGGTGAATCAGAAGAAGCAGAAGAAGGAGAAGGAGAAAGTGAAGTCTGGAGGGTGAATCAGAAGAAGCAGAAGAAGGAGAAGGAGAAGGTGAAGTCTGGAGGGTGTATCAGAAGAAGTAGAAGAAGGAGAAGGAGAAGGTGAAGTCTGGAGGGTGAATCAGAAGAAGAAGAAGAAGGAGAAGGAGAAGGTGAAGTCCGGAGGGTGAATCAGAAGAAGTAGAAGAAGGAGAAGGAGAAGGTGAAGTCTGGAGGGTGAAGCAGAAGACGTAGAAGAAGGAGAAGGAGAAGGTGAAGTCAGAAGGGTGAATCAGAAGAAGTAGAAGAGGGAGAAGGAGAAGGTGAAGTCAGGAGGGTGAATCAGAAGAAGCAGAAGAAGGAGAAGGAGAAGGTGAAGTCTGGAGGGTGAATCAGAAGAAGTAGAAGAAGGAGAAGGAGAAGGTGTAGTCTGGATGGTGAATCAGAAGAAGTAGACGAAGGAGAAGGAGAAGGTGAACTCTGGAGGGTGAATCAGAAGAAGCAGAAGAAGGAGAAGGAGAAGGCGAAGTCTGGATGGTGAATCAGAAGAAGCAGAAGAAGGAGAAGGAGAAGGTGAAGTCTGGAGGGTGAATCAGAAGAAGCAGAAGAAGGAGAAGGAGAAGATGAAGTCTGGAGGGTGAATCAGAAGAAGTAGAAGAAGGAGAATGAGAAGGTGAGGTCTGGAGGGTGAATCAGAAGAAGCAGAAGAAGGAGAAGAAGAAGGTGAAGTCTGAAGGGTGAATCAGAAGAAGCAGAAGAAGGAGAAGGAGAAGGTGAAGTCTGGAGGGTGAATCAGAAGAAGCAGAAGAAGGAGAAGGAGAAAGTGAAGTCTGGAGGGTGAATCAGAAGAAGCAGAAGAAGGAGAAGGAGAAGGTGAAGTCTGGAGGGTGTATCAGAAGAAGTAGAAGAAGGAGAAGGAGAAGTTGAAGTCTGGAGGGTGAATCAGAAGAAGAAGAAGCAGGAGAAGGAGAAGGTGAAGTCTGGAGGGTGAATCAGAAGAAGTAGAAGAAGGAGAAGGAGAAGGTGAAGTCTGGAGGGTGAAGCAGAAGACGTGGAAGAAGGAGAAGAAGAAGGTGAAGTCAGGAGGGTGAATCAGAAGAAGTAGAAGAGGGAGAAGGAGAAGGTGAAGTCAGGAGGGTGAATCAGAAGAAGCAGAAGAAGGAGAAGGAGAAGGTGAAGTCTGGAGGGTGAATCAGAAGAAGCAGAAGAAGGAGAAGGTGAAGTCTGGAGGGTGAATCAGAAGAAGCAGAAGAAGGAGAAGGAGAAGGTGAAGTCTGGAGGGTGAATCAGAAGAAGCAGAAGAAGGAGAAGGAGAAGGTGAAGTCTGGAGGGTGAATCAGAAGAAGCAGAAGAAGGAGAAGGAGAGGGTGAAGTCTGGAGGGTGAATCAGAAGAAGCAGAAGAAGGAGAAGGAGAAGGTGAAGTCTGGAGCGTGAATCAGAAGAAGCAGAAGAAGGAGAAGGAGAAGGTGAAATCTGGAGGGTGAATCAGAAGAAGCAGAAGAAGGAAAAGGAGAAGGTGAAGTCTGGAGCGTGAATCAGAAGAAGCAGAAGAAGGAGAAGGAGAAGGTGAAGACTGGAGGTTGAATCAGAAGAAGTAGAAGAAGGAGAAGGAGAAGGTGAAGTCTGGAGGGTGAATCAGAAGAAGTAGAAGAAGGAGAAGGAGAAGTCGAAGTCTGGATGGTGAATCAGAAGAAGCAGAAGAAGGAGAAGGAGAAGGTGAAGTCTGGAGGGTGAATCAGAAGAAGCAGAAGAAGGAGAAGGAGAAGATGAAGTCTGGAGGGTGAATCAGAAGAAGTAGAAGAAGGAGAATGAGAAGCTGAGGTCTGGAGGGTGAATCAGAAGAAGCAGAAGAAGGAGAAGGTGAAGTCTGGAGGGTGAATCAGAAGAAGTAGAAGAAGGAGAATGAGAAGGTGAGGTCTGGAGGGTGAATCAGAAGAAGCAGAAGAAGGAGAAGGTGAAGTCTGGAGGGTGAATCAGAAGAAGCAGAAGAAGGAGAAGGAGAAGGTGAAGTCTGGAGGGTGAATCAGAAGAAGCAGAAGAAGGAGAAGGAGAAGGTGAAGTCTGGAGGGTGAATCAGAAGAAGCAGAAGAAGGAGAAGGAGAGGGTGAAGTCTGGAGGGTGAATCAGAAGAAGCAGAAGAAGGAGAAGGAGGAGGTGAAGTCTGGAGCGTGAATCAGAAGAAGCAGAAGAAGGAGAAGGAGAAGGTGATGTCTGGAGGGTGAATCAGAAGAAGCAGAAGAAGGAGAAGGAGAAGGTGAAGTCTGGAGGGTGAATCAGAAGAAGCAGAAGAAGGAGAAGGAGAAGGTGAAGTCTGGAGGGTGAATCAGAAGAAGCAGAAGAAGGAGAAGGAGAGGGTGAAGTCTGGAGGGTGAATCAGAAGAAGCAGAAGAAGGAGAAGGAGAAGGTGAAGTCTGGAGGGTGAATCAGAAGAAGCAGAAGAAGGAGAAGGAGAAGGTGAAGTCTGGAGGGTGAATCAGAAGAAGCAGAAGAAGGAGAAGGAGAAGGTGAAGTCTGGAGGGTGAATCAGAAGAAGCAGAAGAAGGAGAAGGAGAGGGTGAAGTCTGGAGGGTGAATCAGAAGAAGCAGAAGAAGGAGAAGGAGAGGTTGAAGTCTGGAGGGTGAATCAGAAGAAGCAGAAGAAGGAGAAGGAGAAGGTGAAGTCTGGAGGGTGAATCCGAAGAAGCAGAAGAAGGAGAAGGAGAAGGTGAAGTCTGGAGGGTGAATCAGAAGAAGCAGAAGAAGGAGAAGGTGAAGTCAGGAGGGTGAATCAGAAGAAGCAGAAGAAGGAGAAGGAGAAGGTGAAGTCTGGAGGGTGAATCAGAAGAAGCAGAAGAAGGAGAAGGAGAAGGAGAAGACTGGAGGCTGAATCAGAAGAAGTAGAAAAAGGAGAAGGAGAAGGTGAAGTCTGGAGGGTGAATCAGAAGAAGTAGAAGAAGGAGAAGGAGAAGGCGAAGTCTGGAGGGTGAATCAGAAGAAGCAGAAGAAGGAGAAGGAGAAGGTGAAGTCTGGAGGGTGAATCAGAAGAAGCTGAAGAAGGAGAAGGAGAAGGTGAAGTCTGGAGGGTGAATCAGAAGAAGTAGAAGAAGGAGAAGGAGAAGGTGAGGTCTGGAGGGTGAATCAGAAGAAGCACAAGAAGGAGAAGGAGAAGGTGAAGTCTGAAGGGTGAATCAGAAGAAGCAGAAGAAGGAGAAGGAGAAGATGAAGTCTGGAGGGTGAATCAGAAGAAGCAGAAGAAGGAGAAGGAGAAGGTGAAGTCTGGAGGGTGAATCAGAAGAAGCAGAAGAAGGAGAAGGAGAAGGTGAAGTCTGGAGGGTGAATCAGAAGAAGTAGAAGAAGGAGAAGGAGAACGTGAAGTCTGGAGGGTGAATCAGAAGAAGTAGAAGAAGGAGAAGGAGAAGGTGAAGCCTGGAGGGTGAATCAGAAGAAGCAGAAGAAGGAGAAGGGAAAGTGAAGTCTGGAGGGTGAATCAGAAGAAGCAGAAGAAGGAGAAGGAGAAGATGAAGACTGGAGGGTGAATCAGAAGAAGTAGAAGAAGGAGAAGGAGAAGGTGAAGTCTGGAGGGTGAATCAGAAGAAGCAGAAGAAGGAGAAGGAGAAGGTGAAGTCTGGAGGGTGAATCAGAAGAAGTAGAAGAAGGAGAAGGAGAAGGTGAAGTCTGGATGGTGAATCAGAAGAAGTAGACGAAGGAGAAGGAGAAGGTGAACTCTGGAGGGTGAATCAGAAGAAGCAGAAGAAGGAGAAGGAGAAGGTGAAGTCTGGAGGGTGAATCAGAAGAAGTAGAAGAAGGAGAAGGAGAAGGTGAAGTCTGGAGGGTGAATCAGAAGAAGTAGAAGAAGGAGAAGGAGAAGGTGAAGTCTGGAGGGTGAATCAGAAGAAGCAGAAGAAGGAGAAGGAGAAGGTGAAGTCTGGAGGGTGAAACAGAAGAAGCAGAAGAAGGAGAAGGAGAAGATGAAGTCTGGAGGGTGAATCAGAAGAAGTAGAAGAAGGAGAAGGAGAAGGTGAACTCTGGAGGGTGAATCAGAAGAAGCAGAAGAAGGAGAAGGAGAAGGTGAAGTCTGGAGGGTGAATCAGAAGAAGCAGAAGAAGGAGAAGGAGAAGGTGAAGTGTGGAGGGTGAATCAGAAGAAGCAGAATAAGGAGAAGGAGAAGGTGAAGTCTGGAGGGTGAATCAGAAGAAGCAGAAGAAGGAGAAGGAGAAGGTGAAGTCTGGAGGGTGAATCAGAAGAAGTAGAAGAAGGAGAAGGAGAAGGAGAAGTCTGGAGGGTGAAGCAGAAGACGCAGAAGAAGGAGAAGGAGAAGGTGAAGTCAGGAGGGTGAATCAGAAGAAGTAGAAGAGGGAGAAGGAGAAGGTGAAGTCAGGAGGGTGAATCAGAAGAAGCAGAAGAAGGAGAAGGAGAAGGTGAAGTCTGGAGGGTGAATCAGAAGAAGCAGAAGAAGGAGAAGGTGAAGTCTGGAGGGTGAATCAGAAGAAGTAGAAGAAGGAGAAGGAGAAGGTGATGTCTGGAGGGTGAATCAGAAGAAGCAGAAGAAGGAGAAGGAGAAGGTGAAGTCTGGAGGGTGAATCAGAAGAAGCAGAAGAAGGAGAAGGAGAAGGTGAAGTCTGGAGGGTGAATCAGAAGAAGCAGAAGAAGGAGAAGGAGAGGGTGAAGTCTGGAGGGTGAATCAGAAGAAGCAGAAGAAGGAGAAGGAGAAGGTGAAGTCTGGAGGGTGAATCAGAAGAAGCAGAAGAAGGAGAAGGAGAAGGTGAAGTCTGGAGGGTGAATCAGAAGAAGCAGAAGAAGGAGAAGGAGAAGGTGAAGTGTGGAGGGTGAATCAGAAGAAGCAGAATAAGGAGAAGGAGAAGGTGAAGTCTGGAGGGTGAATCAGAAGAAGCAGAAGAAGGAGAAGGAGAAGGTGAAGTCTGGAGGGTGAATCAGAAGAAGTAGAAGAAGGAGAAGGAGAAGGAGAAGTCTGGAGGGTGAAGCAGAAGACGTAGAAGAAGGAGAAGGAGAAGGTGAAGTCAGGAGGGTGAATCAGAAGAAGTAGAAGAGGGAGAAGGAGAAGGTGAAGTCAGGAGGGTGAATCAGAAGAAGCAGAAGAAGGAGAAGGAGAAGGTGAAGTCTGGAGGGTGAATCAGAAGAAGCAGAAGAAGGAGAAGGTGAAGTCTGGAGGGTGAATCAGAAGAAGTAGAAGAAGGAGAAGGAGAAGGTGATGTCTGGAGGGTGAATCAGAAGAAGCAGAAGAAGGAGAAGGAGAAGGTGAAGTCTGGAGGGTGAATCAGAAGAAGCAGAAGAAGGAGAAGGAGAAGGTGAAGTCTGGAGGGTGAATCAGAAGAAGCAGAAGAAGGAGAAGGAGAAGGTGAAGTCTGGAGCGTGAATCAGAAGAAGCAGAAGAAGGAGAAGGAGAAGGTGAAGACTGGAGGGTGAATCAGAAGAAGTACAAGAAGGAGAAGGAGAAGGTGAAGTCTGGAGGGTGAATCAGAAGACGGAGAAGAAGGAGAAGGAGAAGGCGAAGTCTGGATGGTGAATCAGAAGAAGCAGAAGAAGGAGAAGGAGAAGGTGAAGTCTGGAGGGTGAATAAGAAGAAGCAGAAGAAGGAGAAGGAGAAGATGAAGTCTGGAGGGTGAATCAGAAGAAGTAGAAGAAGGAGAATGAGAAGGTGAGGTCTGGAGGGTGAATCAGAAGAAGCAGAAGAAGGAGAAGGAGAAGGTGAAGTCTGGAGGGTGAATCAGAAGAAGCAGAAGAAGGAGAAGGAGAAAGTGAAGTCTGGAGGGTGAATCAGAAGAAGCAGAAGAAGGAGAAGGAGAAGGTGAAGTCTGGAGGGTGTATCAGAAGAAGTAGAAGAAGGAGAAGGAGAAGGTGAAGTCTGGAGGCTGAATCAGAAGAAGAAGAAGAAGGAGAAGGAGAAGGTGAAGTCTGGAGGGTGAATCAGAAGAAGCAGAAGAAGGAGAAGGAGAAGGTGAAGTCTGGAGGGTGAATCAGAAGAAGTAGAAGAAGGAGAAGGAGAAGGTGTTGTCTGGAGGGTGAATCAGAAGAAGTAGACGAAGGAGAAGGAGAAGGTGAAGTCTGGAGGGTGAATCAGAAGAAGCAGAAGAAGGAGAAGGTGAAGTCTGGAGGGTGAATCAGAAGAAGTAGAAGGAGAAGGAGAAGGTGATGTCTGGAGGGTGAATTAGAAGAAGCAGAAGAAGGAGAAGGAGAAGGTGAAGTCTGGAGGGTGTATCAGAAGAAGCAGAAGAAGGAGAAGGAGAAGGTGAAGTCTGGAGGGTGAATCAGAAGAAGCAGAAGAAGGAGAAGGAGAGGGTGAAGTCTGGAGGGTGAATCAGAAGAAGCAGAAGAAGGCGAAGGAGAAGGTGAAGTCTGGAGGGTGAATCAGAAGAAGTAGAAGAAGGAGAAGGAGAAGGTGAAGTCTGGAGGGTGAATCAGAAGAATTAGAAGAAGGAGAAGGAGAAGGTGAAGTCTGGAGGGTGAATCAGAAGAAGCAGAAGAAGGAGAAGGAGAAGGTGAAGTCTGGAGGGTGAATCAGAAGAAGCAGAAGAAGGAGAAGGAGAAGGTGAAGTCAGGAGGGTGAATCAGAAGAAGCAGAAGAAGGAGAAGGAGAAGGTGAAGTCTGGAGGGTGAATCAGAAGAAGCAGAAGAAGGAGAAGGAGAAGGTGAAGACTGGAGGCTGAATCAGAAGAAGTAGAAAAAGGAGAAGGAGAAGGTGAAGTCTGGAGGGTGAATCAGAAGAAGTAGAAGAAGGATAAGGAGAAGGCGAAGTCTGGAGGGTGAATCAGAAGAAGCAGAAGAAGGAGAAGGAGAAGGTGAAGTCTGGAGGGTGAATCAGAAGAAGCAGAAGAAGGAGAAGGAGAAGATGAAGTCTGGAGGGTGAATCAGAAGAAGTAGAAGAAGGAGAAGGAGAAGGTGAGGTCTGGAGGGTGAATCAGAAGAAGCACAAGAAGGAGAAGGAGAAGGTGAAGTCTGAAGGGTGAATCAGAAGAAGCAGAAGAAGGAGAAGGAGAAGATGAAGTCTGGAGGGTGAATCAGAAGAAGCAGAAGAAGGAGAAGGAGAAGGTGAAGTCTGGAGGGTGAATCAGAAGAAGCAGAAGAAGGAGAAGGAGAAGGTGAAGTCTGGAGGGTGAATCAGAAGAAGTAGAAGAAGGAGAAGGAGAACGTGAAGTCTGGAGGGTGAATCAGAAGAAGTAGAAGAAGGAGAAGGAGAAGGTGAAGCCTGGAGGGTGAATCAGAAGAAGCAGAAGAAGGAGAAGGGGAAGGTGAAGTCTGGAGGGTGAATCAGAAGAAGCAGAAGAAGGAGAAGGAGAAGATGAAGACTGGAGGGTGAATCAGAAGAAGTAGAAGAAGGAGAAGGAGAAGGTGAAGTCTGGAGGGTGAATCAGAAGAAGCAGAAGAAGGAGAAGGAGAAGGTGAAGTCTGGAGGGTGAATCAGAAGAAGTAGAAGAAGGAGAAGGAGAAGGTGTAGTCTGGATGGTGAATCAGAAGAAGTAGACGAAGGAGAAGGAGAAGGTGAACTCTGGAGGGTGAATCAGAAGAAGCAGAAGAAGGAGAAGGAGAAGGCGAAGTCTGGATGGTGAATCAGAAGAAGCAGAAGAAGGAGAAGGAGAAGGTGAAGTCTGGAGGGTGAATCAGAAGAAGCAGAAGAAGGAGAAGGAGAAGATTAAGTCTGGAGGGTGAATCAGAAGAAGTAGAAGAAGGAGAATGAGAAGGTGAGGTCTGGAGGGTGAATCAGAAGAAGCAGAAGAAGGAGAAGAAGAAGGTGAAGTCTGAAGGGTGAATCAGAAGAAGCAGAAGAAGGAGAAGGAGAAGGTGAAGTCTGGAGGGTGAATCAGAAGAAGCAGAAGAAGGAGAAGGAGAAGGTGAAGTCTGGAGGGTGAATCAGAAGAAGTAGAAGAAGGAGAAGGAGAAGGTGTTGTCTGGAGGGTGAATCAGAAGAAGTAGACGAAGGAGAAGGAGAAGGTGAAGTCTGGAGGGTGAATCAGAAGAAGCAGAAGAAGGAGAAGGTGAAGTCTGGAGGGTGAATCAGAAGAAGTAGAAGAAGGAGAAGGAGAAGGTGATGTCTGGAGGGTGAATTAGAAGAAGCAGAAGAAGGAGAAGGAGAAGGTGAAGTCTGGAGGGTGTATCAGAAGAAGCAGAAGAAGGAGAAGGAGAAGGTGAAGTCTGGAGGGTGAATCAGAAGAAGCAGAAGAAGGAGAAGGAGAGGGTGAAGTCTGGAGGGTGAATCAGAAGAAGCAGAAGAAGGCGAAGGAGAAGGTGAAGTCTGGAGGGTGAATCAGAAGAAGTAGAAGAAGGAGAAGGAGAAGGTGAAGTCTGGAGGGTGAATCAGAAGAATTAGAAGAAGGAGAAGGAGAAGGTGAAGTCTGGAGGGTGAATCAGAAGAAGCAGAAGAAGGAGAAGGAGAAGGTGAAGTCTGGAGGGTGAATCAGAAGAAGCAGAAGAAGGAGAAGGAGAAGGTGAAGTCAGGAGGGTGAATCAGAAGAAGCAGAAGAAGGAGAAGGAGAAGGTGAAGTCTGGAGGGTGAATCAGAAGAAGCAGGAGAAGGAGAAGGAGAAGGTGAAGACTGGAGGCTGAATCAGAAGAAGTAGAAAAAGGAGAAGTAGAAGGTGAAGTCTGGAGGGTGAATCAGAAGAAGTAGAAGAAGGATAAGGAGAAGGCGAAGTCTGGAGGGTGAATCAGAAGAAGCAGAAGAAGGAGAAGGAGAAGGTGAAGTCTGGAGGGTGAATCAGAAGAAGCAGAAGAAGGAGAAGGAGAAGATGAAGTCTGGAGGGTGAATCAGAAGAAGTAGAAGAAGGAGAAGGAGAAGGTGAGGTCTGGAGGGTGAATCAGAAGAAGCACAAGAAGGAGAAGGAGAAGGTGAAGTCTGAAGGGTGAATCAGAAGAAGCAGAAGAAGGAGAAGGAGAAGATGAAGTCTGGAGGGTGAATCAGAAGAAGCAGAAGAAGGAGAAGGAGAAGGTGAAGTCTGGAGGGTGAATCAGAAGAAGCAGAAGAAGGAGAAGGAGAAGGTGAAGTCTGGAGGGTGAATCAGAAGAAGTAGAAGAAGGAGAAGGAGAAGGTGAAGTCTGGAGGGTGAATCAGAAGAAGTAGAAGAAGGAGAAGGAGAAGGTGAAGCCTGGAGGGTGAATCAGAAGAAGCAGAAGAAGGAGAAGGGGAAGGTGAAGTCTGGAGGGTGAATCAGAAGAAGCAGAAGAAGGAGAAGGAGAAGATGAAGACTGGAGGGTGAATCAGAAGAAGTAGAAGAAGGAGAAGGAGAAGGTGAAGTCTGGAGGGTGAATCAGAAGAAGCAGAAGAAGGAGAAGGAGAAGGTGAAGTCTGGAGGGTGAATCAGAAGAAGTAGAAGAAGGAGAAGGAGAAGGTGTAGTCTGGATGGTGAATCAGAAGAAGTAGACGAAGGAGAAGGAGAAGGTGAACTCTGGAGGGTGAATCAGAAGAAGCAGAAGAAGGAGAAGGAGAAGGCGAAGTCTGGATGGTGAATCAGAAGAAGCAGAAGAAGGAGAAGGAGAAGGTGAAGTCTGGAGGGTGAATCAGAAGAAGCAGAAGAAGGAGAAGGAGAAGATGAAGTCTGGAGGGTGAATCAGAAGAAGTAGAAGAAGGAGAATGAGAAGGTGAGGTCTGGAGGGTGAATCAGAAGAAGCAGAAGAAGGAGAAGAAGAAGGTGAAGTCTGAAGGGTGAAGCAGAAGAAGGAGAAGGAGAAGGTGAAGTCTGGAGGGTGAATCAGAAGAAGCAGAAGAAGGAGAAGGAGAAAGTGAAGTCTGGAGGGTGAATCAGAAGAAGCAGAAGAAGGAGAAGGAGAAGGTGAAGTCTGGAGGGTGTATCAGAAGAAGTAGAAGAAGGAGAAGGAGAAGGTGAAGTCTGGAGGGTGAATCAGAAGAAGAAGAAGAAGGAGAAGGAGAAGGTGAGGTCTGGAGGGTGAATCAGAAGAAGTAGAAGAAGGAGAAGGAGAAGGTGAAGTCTGGAGGGTGAAGCAGAAGACGTAGAAGAAGGAGAAGGAGAAGGTGAAGTCAGGAGGGTGAATCAGAAGAAGTAGAAGAGGGAGAAGGAGAAGGTGAAGTCAGGAGGGTGAATCAGAAGAAGCAGAAGAAGGAGAAGGAGAAGGTGAAGTCTGGAGGGTGAATCAGAAGAAGCAGAAGAAGGAGAAGGTGAAGTCTGGAGGGTGAATCAGAAGAAGCAGAAGAAGGAGAAGGAGAAGGTGAAGTCTGGAGGGTGAATCAGAAGAAGCAGAAGAAGGAGAAGGAGAAGGTGAAGTCTGGAGGGTGAATCAGAAGAAGCAGAAGAAGGAGAAGGAGAGGGTGAAGTCTGGAGGGTGAATCAGAAGAAGCAGAATAAGGAGAAGGAGAAGGTGAAGTCTGGAGCGTGAATCAGAAGAAGCAGAAGAAGGAGAAGGAGAAGGTGAAGTCTGGAGGGTGAATCAGAAGAAGCAGAAGAAGGAAAAGGAGAAGGTGAAGTCTGGAGCGTGAATCAGAAGAAGCAGAAGAAGGAGAAGGAGAAGGTGAAGACTGGAGGTTGAATCAGAAGAAGTAGAAGAAGGAGAAGGAGAAGGTGAAGTCTGGAGGGTGAATCAGAAGAAGTAGAAGAAGGAGAAGGAGAAGGCGAAGTCTGGATGGTGAATCAGAAGAAGCAGAAGAAGGAGAAGGAGAAGGTGAAGTCTGGAGGGTGAATCAGAAGAAGCAGAAGAAGGAGAAGGAGAAGATGAAGTCTGGAGGGTGAATCAGAAGAAGTAGAAGAAGGAGAATGAGAAGGTGAGGTCTGGAGGGTGAATCAGAAGAAGCAGAAGAAGGAGAAGAAGAAGGTGAAGTCTGAAGGGTGAATCAGAAGAAGCAGAAGAAGGAGAAGGAGAAGGTGAAGTCTGGAGGGTGAATCAGAAGAAGCAGAAGAAGGAGAAGGAGAAAGTGAAGTCTGGAGGGTGAATCAGAAGAAGCAGAAGAAGGAGAAGGAGAAGGTGAAGTCTGGAGGGTGTATCAGAAGAAGTAGAAGAAGGAGAAGGAGAAGGTGAAGTCTGGAGGGTGAATCAGAAGAAGAAGAAGAAGGAGAAGGAGAAGGTGAAGTCTGGAGGGTGAATCAGAAGAAGCAGAAGAAGGAGAAGGAGAAGGTGAAGTCTGGAGGGTGAATCAGAAGAAGTAGAAGAAGGAGAAGGAGAAGGTGTTGTCTGGAGGGTGAATCAGAAGAAGTAGACGAAGGAGAAGGAGAAGGTGAAGTCTGGAGGGTGAATCAGAAGAAGCAGAAGAAGGAGAAGGTGAAGTCTGGAGGGTGCATCAGAAGAAGTAGAAGAAGGAGAAGGAGAAGGTGATGTCTGGAGGGTGAATCAGAAGAAGCAGAAGAAGGAGAAGGAGAAGGAGAAGTCTGGAGGGTGAATCAGAAGAAGCAGAAGAAGGAGAAGGAGAAGGTGAAGTCTGGAGGGTGAATCAGAAGAAGCAGAAGAAGGAGAAGGAGAGGGTGAAGTCTGGAGGGTGAATCAGAAGAAGCAGAAGAAGGAGAAGGAGAAGGTGAAGTCTGGAGGGTGAATCCGAAGAAGCAGAAGAAGGAGAAGGAGAAGGTGAAGTCTGGAGGGTGAATCAGAAGAAGCAGAAGAAGGAGAAGTAGAAGGTGAAGTCTGGAGCGTGAATCAGAAGAAGCAGAAGAAGGAGAAGGAGAAGGTGAAGAATGGAGGGTGAATCAGAAGAAGTAGAAGAAGGAGAAGGTGAAGTCTGGAGGGTGAATCAGAAGAAGTAGAAGAAGGAGAAGGAGAAGGCGAAGTCTGGATGGTGAATCAGAAGAAGCAGAAGAAGGAGAAGGAGAAGATGAAGTCTGGAGGGTGAATCAGAAGAAGTAGAAGAAGGAGAAGGAGAAGGTGAGGTCTGGAGGGTGAATCAGAAGAAGCAGAAGAAGGAGAAGAAGAAGGTGAAGTCTGAAGGGTGAATCAGAAGAAGCAGAAGAAGGAGAAGGAGAAGGTGAAGTCTGGAGGGTGAATCAGAAGAAGCAGAAGAAGGAGAAGGAGAAAGTGAAGTCTGGAGGGTGAATCAGAAGAAGCAGAAGAAGGAGAAGGAGAAGGTGAAGTCTGGAGGGTGTATCAGAAGAAGTAGAAGAAGGAGAAGGAGAAGGTGAAGTCTGGAGGGTGAATCAGAAGAAGAAGAAGAAGGAGAAGGAGAAGGTGAAGTCTGGAGGGTGAATCAGAAGAAGCAGAAGAAGGAGAAGGAGACGGTGAAGTCTGGAGGGTGAATCAGAAGCAGCAGAAGAAGGAGAAGGAGAAGATGAAGTCTGGAGGGTTAATCAGAAGAAGTAGAAGAAGGAGAAGGAGAAGGTGAAGTCTGGAGGGTGAATCAGAAGAAGCAGAAGAAGGAGAAGGAGAAGTTGAAGTCTGGAGGGTGAATCAGAAGATGCAGAAGAAGGAGAAGAAGAAGGTGAAGTCTGGAGGGTGAATCAGAAGAAGCAGAATGAGGAGAAGGAGAAGGTGAAGTCTGGAGGGTGAATCAGGAGAAGCAGAAGAAGGAGAAGGAGAAGGAGAAGGTTAAGTCTGGAGGGTGAATCAGAAGATGTAGAAGAAGGAGAAGGAGAAGGTGAAGTCAGGAGGGTGAATCAGATGAAGTAGAAGAAGGAGAAGGAGAAGGTGAAGTCAGGAGGGTGAAACAGAAGAAGCAGAAGAAGGTGAAGGAGAAGGTGAAGTCTGGAGGGTGAATCAGAAGAATCAGAAGAAGGAGAAGGAGAAGGTAAAGACTCGAGGGTGAATCAGAAGAAGTAGAAGAAGGAGAAGGAGAAGGTGAAGTCTGGAGGGTGAATCAGAAGAAGGAGAAGAAGGAGAAGGACATGGTGAAGTCTGGAGGGTGAATCAGAAGAAGCAGAAGAAGGAGAAGGAGAAGCTGAAGTCTGGAGGGTGAATCAGAAGATGCAGAAGAAGGAGAAGGAGAAGATGAAGTCTGGAGCGTGAATCAGAAGAAGTAGAAGAAGGAGAAGGAGAAGGTGAGGTCTGGAGGGTGAATCAGAAGAAGCAGAAGAAGGAGAAGGAGAAGGTGAAGTCTGGAGGGTGAATCAGAAGAAGTAGAAGAAGGAGAAGGAGAAGGTGAAGTCTGGAGGGTGAATCAGAAGAAGCAGAAGAAGGAGAAGGAGAAGGTGAAGTCAGGAGGGTGAATCAGAAGAAGTAGAAGAAGGAGAAGGAGAAGGTGAGGTCTGGAGGGTGAATCAGAAGAAGCAGAAGAAGGAGAAGGAGAAGGTGAGGTCTGGAAGGTGAATCAGAAGAAGCAGAAGAATGAGAAGGAGAAGTTAAAGTCTGGAGGGTGAAGCAGAAGAAGCAGAAGAAGGAGAAGGAGAAGGTGAAGTCTGGAGGGTGAAGCAGAAGAAGCAGAAGAAGGAGAAGGAGAAGTTGAAGTCTGGAGGGCGAAGCAGAAGAAGCAGAAGAAGGAGAAGGAGAAGGTGAAGTCTGGAGGGTGATGCAGAAGGAGCAGAAGAAGGAGAAGGAGATGGTGAAGTCTGGAGGGTGAATCAGAAGAAGTAGAAGAAGGAGAAGGAGAAGGTGAAGTCAGGAGGGTGAAGCAGAAGAAGCAGAAGAAGGAGAAGGAGAAGGTGAAGTCTGGAGGGTGAAGCAGAAGAAGCAGAAGAAGGAGAATGCGAAGGTGAAGTCTGGAGGGAGAAGCAGAAGAAATAGAAGAAGGCGAAGGAGAAGGTGAAGTCTGGAGGGTGAATCAGAAGAAGTAGAAGAAGGAGAAGGAGAAGGTGAAGTCTGGAGGGTGAATCAGAAGAATTAGAAGAAGGAGTAGGAGAAGGTGAAGTCTGGAGGGTGAATCAGAAGAAGCAGAAGAAGGAGAAGGAGAAGGTGAAGTCTGGAGGGTGAATCAGAAGAAGCAGAAGAAGGAGAAGGAGAAGGTGAAGTCAGGAGGGTGAATCAGAAGAAGCAGAAGAAGGAGAAGGAGAAGGTGAAGTCTGGAGGGTGAATCAGAAGAAGCAGAAGAAGGAGAAGGAGAAGGTGAAGACTGGAGGCTGAATCAGAAGAAGTAGAAAAAGGAGAAGGAGAAGGTGAAGTCTGGAGGGTGAATCAGAAGAAGTAGAAGAAGGAGAAGGAGAAGGCGAAGACTGGAGGGTGAATCAGAAGAAGCAGAAGAAGGAGAAGGAGAAGGTGAAGTCTGGATGGTGAATCAGAAGAAGCAGAAGAAGGAGAAGGAGAAGATGAAGTCTGGAGGGTGAATCAGAAGAAGTAGAAGAAGGAGAAGGAGAAGGTGAGGTCTGGAGGGTGAATCAGAAGAAGCACAAGAAGGAGAAGAAGAAGCTGAAGTCTGAAGGGTGAATCAGAAGAAGCAGAAGAAGGAGAAGGAGAAGATGAAGTCTGGAGGGTGACTCAGAAGAAGCAGAAGAAGGAGAAGGAGAAGGAGAAGTCTGGAGGGTGAATCAGAATAAGCAGAAGAAGGAGAAGGAGAAGGTGAAGTCTGGAGGGTGAATCAGAAGAAGTAGAAGAAGGAGAAGGAGAAGGTGAAGTCTGGAGGGTGAATCAGAAGAAGTAGAAGAAGGAGAAGGAGAAGGTGAAGCCTGGAGGGTGAATCAGAAGAAGCAGAAGAAGGAGAAGGGGAAGGTGAAGTCTGGAGGGTGAATCAGAAGAAGCAGAAGAAGGAGAAGGAGAAGATGAAGACTGGAGGGTGAATCAGAAGAAGTAGAAGAAGGAGAAGGAGAAGGTGAAGTCTGGAGGGTGAATCAGAAGAAGTAGAAAAAGGAGAAGGATAAGGTGTAGTCTGGAGGGTGAATCAGAAGAAGTAGACGAAAGAGAAGGAGAAGGTGAACTCTGGAGGGTGAATCAGAAGAAGCAGAAGAAGGAGAAGGAGAAGGTGAAGTCTGGAGGGTGAATCAGAAGAAGTAGAAGAAGGAGAAGGAGAAGGTGAAGACTGGAGGGTGAATCAGAAGAAGTAGAAGAAGGAGAAGGTGAATTCTGGAGGGTGAATCAGAAGAAGCAGAAGAAGGAGAAGGAGAAGGTGAAGTCTGGAGGGTGAAACAGAAGATGCGGAAGAAGGAGAAGGAGAAGGTGAAGTCTGGAGGGTGAATCAGAAGAAGCAGAAGAAGGAGAAGGAGAAGGTGAAGTCTGGAGTGTGAATCAGAAGAAGCAGAAGAAGGAGAAGGAGAAGATGAAGTCTGGAGGGTGAATCAGAAGAAGTAGAAGAAGGAGAAGGAGAAGGTGAAGTCTGGAGGGTGAATCAGAAGAAGCAGAAGAAGGAGAAGGAGTAGGTGAAGTCTGGAGGGTGAATCAGAAGAAGCAGAAGAAGGAGAAGGAGAAGGTGAAGTGTGGAGGGTGAATCAGAAGAAGCAGAATAAGGAGAAGGAGAAGGTGAAGTCTGGAGGGTGAATCAGAAGAAGCAGAAGAAGGAGAAGGAGAAGGTGAAGTCTGGAGGGTGAATCAGAAGAAGTAGAAGAAGGAGAAGGAGAAGGTGAAGTCTGGAGGGTGAAGCAGAAGACGTAGAAGAAGGAGAAGGAGAAGGTGAAGTCAGGAGGGTGAATCAGAAGAAGAAGAAGAGGGAGAAGGAGAAGGTGAAGTCAGGAGGGTGAATCAGAAGAAGCAGAAGAAGGAGAAGTAGAAGGTGATGTCTGGAGGGTGAATCAGAAGAAGCAGAAGAAGGAGAAGGTGAAGTCTGGAGGGTGAATCAGAAGAAGTAGAAGAAGGAGAAGGAGAAGGTGAAGTCTGGAGGGTGAATCAGAAGAAGTAGAAGAAGGAGAAGGAGAAGGTGAAGCCTGGAGGGTGAATCAGAAGAAGCAGAAGAAGGAGAAGGGGAAGGTGAAGTCTGGAGGGTGAATCAGAAGAAGCAGAAGAAGGAGAAGGAGAAGATGAAGACTGGAGGGTGAATCAGAAGAAGTAGAAGAAGGAGAAGGAGAAGGTGAAGTCTGGAGGGTGAATCAGAAGAAGTAGAAAAAGGAGAAGGATAAGGTGTAGTCTGGAGGGTGAATCAGAAGAAGTAGACGAAAGAGAAGGAGAAGGTGAACTCTGGAGGGTGAATCAGAAGAAGCAGAAGAAGGAGAAGGAGAAGGTGAAGTCTGGAGGGTGAATCAGAAGAAGTAGAAGAAGGAGAAGGAGAAGGTGAAGACTGGAGGGTGAATCAGAAGAAGTAGAAGAAGGAGAAGGTGAATTCTGGAGGGTGAATCAGAAGAAGCAGAAGAAGGAGAAGGAGAAGGTGAAGTCTGGAGGGTGAAACAGAAGATGCGGAAGAAGGAGAAGGAGAAGGTGAAGTCTGGAGGGTGAATCAGAAGAAGCAGAAGAAGGAGAAGGAGAAGGTGAAGTCTGGAGTGTGAATCAGAAGAAGCAGAAGAAGGAGAAGGAGAAGATGAAGTCTGGAGGGTGAATCAGAAGAAGTAGAAGAAGGAGAAGGAGAAGGTGAAGTCTGGAGGGTGAATCAGAAGAAGCAGAAGAAGGAGAAGGAGTAGGTGAAGTCTGGAGGGTGAATCAGAAGAAGCAGAAGAAGGAGAAGGAGAAGGTGAAGTGTGGAGGGTGAATCAGAAGAAGCAGAATAAGGAGAAGGAGAAGGTGAAGTCTGGAGGGTGAATCAGAAGAAGCAGAAGAAGGAGAAGGAGAAGGTGAAGTCTGGAGGGTGAATCAGAAGAAGTAGAAGAAGGAGAAGGAGAAGGTGAAGTCTGGAGGGTGAAGCAGAAGACGTAGAAGAAGGAGAAGGAGAAGGTGAAGTCAGGAGGGTGAATCAGAAGAAGAAGAAGAGGGAGAAGGAGAAGGTGAAGTCAGGAGGGTGAATCAGAAGAAGCAGAAGAAGGAGAAGTAGAAGGTGATGTCTGGAGGGTGAATCAGAAGAAGCAGAAGAAGGAGAAGGTGAAGTCTGGAGGGTGAATCAGAAGAAGTAGAAGAAGGAGAAGGAGAAGGTGATGTCTGGAGGGTGAATCAGAAGAAGCAGAAGAAGGAGAAGGAGAAGGTGAAGTCTGGAGGGTGAATCAGAAGAAGCAGAAGAAGGAGAAGGAGAAGGTGAAGTCTGGAGGGTGAATCAGAAGAAGCAGAAGAAGGAGAAGGAGAGGGTGAAGTCTGGAGGGTGAATCAGAAGAAGCAGAAGAAGGAGAAGGAGAAGGTGAAGTCTGGAGGGTGAATCAGAAGAAGCAGAAGAAGGAGAAGGAGAAGGTGAAGTCTGGAGGGTGAATCAGAAGAAGCAGAAGAAGGAGAAGGAGAAGGTGAAGTCTGGAGCGTGAATCAGAAGATGCAGAAGAAGGAGAAGGAGAAGGTGAAGACTGGAGGGTGAATCAGAGGAAGTAGAAGAAGGAGAAGGAGAAGGTGAACTTTGGAGGGTGAATCAGAAGAAGTAGAAAAAGGAGAAGGAGAAGGCGAAGTCTGAATGGTGAATCAGAAGAAGCAGAAGAAGGAGAAGAAGAAGGTGAAGTCTGAAGGGTGAATCAGAAGAAGCAGAAGAAGGAGAAGGAGAAGGTGAAGTCTGGAGGGTGAATCAGAAGAAGCAGAAGAAGGAGAAGGAGAAAGTGAAGTCTGGAGGGTGAATCAGAAGAAGCAGAAGAAGGAGAAGGAGAAGGTGAAGTCTGGAGGGTGTATCAGAAGAAGTAGAAGAAGGAGAAGGAGAAGGTGAAGTCTGGAGGGTGAATCAGAAGAAGCAGAAGAAGGAGAAGGTGAAGTCTGGAGGGTGAATCAGAAGAAGTAGAAGAAGGAGAAGGAGAAGGTGATGTCTGGAGGGTGAATCAGAAGAAGCAGAAGAAGGAGAAGGAGAAGGTGAAGTCTGGAGGGTGAATCAGAAGAAGCAGAAGAAGGAGAAGGAGAAGGTGAAGTCTGGAGGGTGAATCAGAAGAAGCAGAAGAAGGAGAAGGAGAGGGTGAAGTCTGGAGGGTGAATCAGAAGAAGCAGAAGAAGGAGAAGGAGAAGGTGAAGTCTGGAGGGTGAATCCGAAGAAGCAGAAGAAGGAGAAGGAGAAGGTGAAGTCTGGAGGGTGAATCAGAAGAAGCAGAAGAAGGAGAAGGAGAAGGTGAAGTCTGGAGAGTGAATCAGAAGAAGCAGAAGAAGGAGAAGGAGAAGGTGAAGACTGGAGGGTGAATCAGAAGAAGTAGAAGAAGGAGAAGGAGAAGGTGAAGTCTGGAGGGTGAATCAGAAGAAGTAGAAGAAGGAGAAGGAGAAGGCGAAGTCTGGATGGTGAATCAGAAGAAGCAGAAGAAGGAGAAGGAGAAGGTGAAGTCTGGAGGGTGAATCAGAAGAAGCAGAAGAAGGAGAAGGAGAAGATGAAGTCTGGAGGGTGAATCAGAAGAAGTAGAAGAAGGAGAAGGAGAAGGTGAGGTCTGGAGGGTGAATCAGAAGAAGCAGATGAAGGAGAAGAAGAAGGTGAAGTCTGAAGGGTGAATCAGAAGAAGCAGAAGAAGGAGAAGGAGAAGGTGAAGTCTGGAGGGTGAATCAGAAGAAGCAGAAGAAGGAGAAGATGAAAGTGAAGTCTGGAGGGTGAATCAGAAGAAGCAGAAGAAGGAGAAGGAGAAGGTGAAGTCTGGAGGGTGTATTAGAAGAAGTAGAAGAAGGAGAAGGAGAAGGTGAAGTCTGGAGGGTGAATCAGAAGAAGAAGAAGAAGGAGAAGGAGAAGGTGAAGTCTGGAGGGTGAATCAGAAGAAGCAGAAGAAGGAGAAGGAGAAGGTGAAGTCTGGAGGGTGAATCAGAAGCAGCAGAAGAAGGAGAAGGAGAAGATGAAGTCTGGAGGGTTAATCAGAAGAAGTAGAAGAAGGAGAAGGAGAAGGTGAAGTCTGGAGGGTGAATCAGAAGAAGCAGAAAAAGGAGAAGGAGAAGTTGAAGTCTGGAGGGTGAATCAGAAGATGCAGAAGAAGGAGAAGGAGAAGGTGAAGTCTGGAGGGTGAATCAGAAGAAGCAGAATGAGGAGAAGGAGAAGGTGAAGTCTGGAGGGTGAATCAGAAGAAGCAGAAGAAGGAGAAGGAGAAGGAGAAGGTTAAGTCTGGAGGGTGAATCAGAAGAAGTAGAAGAAGGAGAAGGAGAAGGTGAAGTCAGGAGGGTGAATCAGAAGAAGTAGAAGAAGGAGAAGGAGAAGGTGAAGTCAGGAGGGTGAAACAGAAGAAGCAGAAGAAGGTGAAGGAGAAGGTGAAGTCTGGAGGGTGAATCAGAAGAATCAGAAGAAGGAGAAGGAGAAGGTAAAGACTCGAGGGTGAATCAGAAGAAGTAGAAGAAGGAGAAGGAGAAGGTGAAGTCTGGAGGTTGAATCAGAAGAAGGAGAAGAAGGAGAAGGACATGTGAAGTCTGGAGGGTGAATCAGAAGAATTAGAAGAAGGAGAAGGAGAAGGTGAAGTCTGGAGGGTGAATCAGAAGAAGCAGAAGAAGGAGAAGGAGAAGGTGAAGTCTGGAGGGTGAATCGGAAGAAGCAGAAGAAGGAGAAGGAGAAGGTGAAGTCAGGAGGGCGAATCAGAAGAAGCAGAAGAAGGAGAAGGAGAAGGTGAAGTCTGGAGGGTGAATCAGAAGAAGCAGAAGAAGGAGAAGGAGAAGGTGAAGACTGGAGGCTGAATCAGAAGAAGTAGAAAAAGGAGAAGGAGAAGGTGAAGTCTGGAGGGTGAATCAGAAGAAGTAGAAGAAGGAGAAGGAGAAGGCGAAGTCTGGAGGGTGAATCAGAAGAAGCAGAAGAAGGAGAAGGAGAAGGTGAAGTCTGGAGGGTGAATCAGAAGAAGCAGAAGAAGGAGAAGGAGAAGATGAAGTCTGGAGGGTGAATCAGAAGAAGTAGAAGAAGGAGAAGGAGAAGGTGAGGCCTGGAGGGTGAATCAGAAGAAGCACAAGAAGGAGAAGGAGAAGGTGAAGTCTGAAGGGTGAATCAGAAGAAGCAGAAGAAGGAGAAGGAGAAGATGAAGTCTGGAGGGTGAATCAGAAGAAGCAGAAGAAGGAGAAGGAGAAGGTGAAGTCTGGAGGGTGAATCAGAAGAAGCAGAAGAAGGAGAAGGAGAAGGTGAAGTCTGGAGGGTGAATCAGAAGAAGTAGAAGAAGGAGAAGGAGAAGGTGAAGTTTGGAGGGTGAATCAGAAGAAGTAGAAGAAGGAGAAGGAGAAGGTGAAGCCTGGAGGGTGAATCAGAAGAAGCAGAAGAAGGAGAAGGGGAAGGTGAAGTCTGGAGGGTGAATCAGAAGAAGTAGAAGAAGGAGAAGGAGAAGGTGAAGTCTGGAGGGTGAATCAGAAGAAGTGGAAGAAGGAGAAGGAGAAGGTGTAGTCTGGAGGGTGAATCAGAAGAAGTAGACGAAGGAGAAGGAGAAGGTGAACTCTGGAGGGTGAATCAGAAGAAGCAGAAGAAGGAGAAGGAGAAGGTGAAGTCTGGAGGGTGAATCAGAAGAAGTAGAAGAAGGAGAAGGAGAAGGTGAAGTCTGGAGGGTGAATCAGAAGAAGTAGAAGAAGGAGAAGGAGAAGGTGAAGTATGGAGGGTGAATCAGAAGAAGCAGAAGAAGGAGAAGAAGGTGAAGTCTGGAGGGTGAAACAGAAGAAGCAGAAGAAGGAGAAGGAGAAGATGAAGTCTGGAGGGTGAATCAGAAGAAGTAGAAGAAGGAGAAGGAGAAGGTGAAGTCTGGAGGGTGAATCAGAAGAAGCAGAAGAAGGAGAAGGAGAAGGTGAAGTCTGGAGGGTGAATCAGAAGAAGCAGAAGAAGGAGAAGGAGAAGGTGAAGTGTGGAGGGTGAATCAGAAGAAGCAGAATAAGGAGAAGGAGAAGGTGAAGTCTGGAGGGTGAATCAGAAGAAGCAGAAGAAGGAGAAGGAGAAGGTGAAGTCTGGAGGGTGAATCAGAAGAAGTAGAAGAAGGAGAAGGAGAAGGTGAAGTCTGGAGGGTGAAGCAGAAGACGTAGAAGAAGGAGAAGGAGAAGGTGAAGTCAGGAGGGTGAATCAGAAGAAGTAGAAGAGGGAGAAGGAGAAGGTGAAGTCAGGAGGGTGAATCAGAAGAAGCAGAACAAGGAGAAGGAGAAGGTGAAGTCTGGAGGGTGAATCAGAAGAATCAGAAGAAGGAGAAGGAGAAGGTGAAGTCTGGAGGGTGAATCAGAAGAAGCAGAAGAAAGAGAAGGAGAAGGTGAAGTCTGGAGGGTGAAGCAGAAGAAGCAGAAGAAGGAGAAGGAGAAGGTGAAGACTGGAGGGTGAATCAGAAGAAGTAGAAGAAGGAGAAGGTGAAGTTGAAGTCTGGAGGGTGAATCAGAAGAATCAGAAGAAGGAGAAGGAGAAGGTGAAGTCTGGAGGGTGAATCAGAAGAAGCAGAAGAAAGAGAAGGAGAAGGTGAAGTCTGGAGGGTGAAGCAGAAGAAGCAGAAGAAGGAGAAGGAGAAGGTGAAGACTGGAGGGTGAATCAGAAGAAGTAGAAGAAGGAGAAGGAGAAGGTGAAGTCTGGAGGGTGAATCAGAAGAAGTAGAAGAAAGAGAATGAGAAGATGAAGTCTGGAGGGTGAATCAGAAGAAGTAGAAGAAGGAGAAGGAGAAGGTGAAGTCAGGAGGGTGAAGCAGAAGAAGCAGAAGAAGGAGAAGGAGAGGGTGAGGTCTGGAGGGTGAATCAGAAGAAGCAGCAGAAGGAGAAGGAGAAGGTGAAGTCTGGAGGGTGAATCAGAAGAAGCAGAAGAAGGAGAAGGAGAAGGTGAAGTCTGGAGGGTGAATCAGAAGAAGCAGAAGAAGGAGAAGGAGAAGGTGAAGTCTGGAGGGTGAATCAGAAGAAGCAGAAGAAGGAGAAGGAGAAGGTGAAGTCTGGAGGGTGAATCAGAAGAAGCAGAAGAAGGAGAAGGAGAAGGTGAATTCAGGAGGGTGAATCAGAAGAAGCAGAAGAAGGAGAAGGAGAAGATGAAGTCTGGAGGGTGAATCAGAAGAAGCAGAAGAAGGAGAAGGAGAAGGTGAGGTCTAGAGGGTGAATCAGAAGAAGCACAAGAAGGAGAAGGAGAAGGTGAAGTCTGAAGGGTGAATCAGAAGAAGCAGAAGGAGGAGAAGGAGAAGGTGAAGTCTGGAGGGTGAATCAGAAGAAGCAGAAGAAGGAGAAGGAGAAGGTGAAGTCTGGAGGGTGAATCAGAAGAAGTAGAAGAAGGAGAAGGAGAAGGCGAAGTCTGGAGGGTGAATCAGAAGAAGCAGAAGAAGAAGAAGGAGAAGGTGAAGTCTGGAGGGTGAATCAGAAGAAGCAGAAGAAGGAGAAGGAGAAGATGAAGTCTGGAGGGTGAATCAGAAGAAGTAGAAGAAGGAGAAGGAGAAGGTGATTTCTGGAGGGTGAATCAGAAGAAGCACAAGAAGGAGAAGGAGAAGGTGAAGTCTGAAGGGTGAATCAGAAGAAGCAGAAGAAGGAGAAGGAGAAGATGAAGTCTGGAGGGTGAATCAGAAGAAGCAGAAGAAGGAGAAGGAGAAGGTGAAGTCTGGAGGGTGAATCAGAAGAAGCAGAAGAAGGAGAAGGAGAAGGTGAAGTCTGGAGGGTGAATCAGAAGAAGTAGAAGAAGGAGAAGGAGAAGGTGAAGTCTGGAGGGTGAATCAGAAGAAGTAGAAGAAGGAGAAGGAGAAGGTGAAGCCTGGAGGGTGAATCAGAAGAAGCATAAGAAGGAGAAGGGGAAGGTGAAGTCTGGAGGGTGAATCAGAAGAAGCAGAAGAAGGAGAAGGAGAAGATGAAGACTGGAGGGTGAATCAGAAGAAGTAGAAGAAGGAGAAGGAGAAGGTGAAGTCTGGAGGGTGAATCAGAAGAAGCCGAAGAAGGAGAAGGAGAAGGTGAAGTCTGGAGGGTGAATCAGAAGAAGAAGAAGAAGGAGAAGGAGAAGGTGTAGTCTGGAGGGTGAATCCGAAGAAGTAGACGAAGGAGAAGGAGAAGGTGAACTCTGGAGGGTGAATCAGAAGAAGCAGAAGAAGGAGAAGGAGAAGGTGAAGTCTGGAGGGTGAATCAGAAGAAGTAGAAGAAGGAGAAGGAGAAGGTGAAGTCTGGAGGGTGAATCAGAAGAAGTAGAAGAAGGAGAAGGAGAAGGTGAAGTCTGGAGGGTGAATCAGAAGAAGCAGAAGAAGGAGAAGGAGAAGGTGAAGTCTGGAGGGTGAAACAGAAGAAGCAGAAGAAGGAGAAGGAGAAGATGAAGTCTGGAGGGTGAATCAGAAGAAGTAGAAGAAGGAGAAGGAGAAGGTGAAGTCTGGAGGGTGAATCAGAAGAAGCAGCAGAAGGAGAAGGAGAAGGTGTAGTCTGGAGGGTGAATCCGAAGAAGTAGACGAAGGAGAAGGAGAAGGTGAACTCTGGAGGGTGAATCAGAAGAAGCAGAAGAAGGAGAAGGAGAAGGTGAAGTCTGGAGGGTGAATCAGAAGAAGTAGAAGAAGGAGAAGGAGAAGGTGAAGTCTGGAGGGTGAATCAGAAGAAGTAGAAGAAGGAGAAGGAGAAGGTGAAGTCTGGAGGGTGAATCAGAAGAAGCAGAAGAAGGAGAAGGAGAAGGTGAAGTCTGGAGGGTGAAACAGAAGAAGCAGAAGAAGGAGAAGGAGAAGATGAAGTCTGGAGGGTGAATCAGAAGAAGTAGAAGAAGGAGAAGGAGAAGGTGAAGTCTGGAGGGTGAATCAGAAGAAGCAGAAGAAGGAGAAGGAGAAGGTGAAGTCTGGAGGGTGAATCAGAAGAAGCAGAAGAAGGAGAAGGAGAAGGTGAAGTGTGGAGGGTGAATCAGAAGAAGCAGAATAAGGAGAAGGAGAAGGTGAAGTCTGGAGGGTGAATCAGAAGAAGCAGAAGAAGGAGAAGGAGAAGGTGAAGTCTGGAGGGTGAATCAGAAGAAGTAGAAGAAGGAGAAGGAGAAGGTGAAGTCTGGAGGGTGAAGCAGAAGACGTAGAAGAAGGAGAAGGAGAAGGTGAAGTCAGGAGGGTGAATCAGAAGAAGTAGAAGAGGGAGAAGGAGAAGGTGAAGTCAGGAGGGTGAATCAGAAGAAGCAGAACAAGGAGAAGGAGAAGGTGAAGTCTGGAGGGTGAATCAGAAGAATCAGAAGAAGGAGAAGGAGAAGGTGAAGTCTGGAGGGTGAATCAGAAGAAGCAGAAGAAAGAGAAGGAGAAGGTGAAGTCTGGAGGGTGAAGCAGAAGAAGCAGAAGAAGGAGAAGGAGAAGGTGAAGACTGGAGGGTGAATCAGAAGAAGTAGAAGAAGGAGAAGGAGAAGGTGAAGTTTGGAGGGTGAATCAGAAGAAGTAGAAGAAAGAGAATGAGAAGGTGAAGTCTGGAGGGTGAATCAGAAGAAGCAGAAGAAGGAGAAGGAGATGGTGAAGTCTGGAGGGTGAATCAGAAGAAGCAGAAGAAGGAGAAGGAGAAGATGAAGTCTGGAGGGTGAATCAGAAGAGGCAGAAGGAGGAGAAGGAGAAGATGAAGTCTGGAGGGTGAATCAGAAGAAGTAGAAGAAGGAGAAGGAGAAGATGAAGTCTGGAGGGTGAATCAGAAGAAGTAGAAGAAGGAGAAGGAGAAGGTGAAGTCTGGAGGGTGAATCAGAAGAAGCAGAAGAAGGAGAAGGAGAAGATGAAGTCTGGAGGGTGAATCAGAAGAAGTAGAAGAAGGAGAAGGAGAGGGTGAGGTCTGGAGGGTGAATCAGAAGAAGCAGAAGAAGGAGAAGGAGAAGGTGAAGTCTGGAGGGTGAATCAGAAGAAGCAGAAGAAGGAGAAGGAGAAGGTGAAGTCTGGAGGGTGAATCAGAAGAAGCAGAAGAAGGAGAAGGAGAAGGTGAAGTCTGGAGGGTGAATCAGAAGAAGCAGAAGAAGGAGAAGGAGAAGGTGAAGTCTGGAGGGTGAATCAGAAGAAGCAGAAGAAGGAGAAGGAGAAGGTGAATTCAGGAGGGTGAATCAGAAGAAGCAGAAGAAGGAGAAGGAGAAGATGAAGTCTGGAGGGTGAATCAGAAGAAGCAGAAGAAGGAGAAGGAGAAGGTGAGGTCTAGAGGGTGAATCAGAAGAAGCACAAGAAGGAGAAGGAGAAGGTGAAGTCTGAAGGGTGAATCAGAAGAAGCAGAAGAAAGAAAAGGAGAAGATGAAGTCTGGAGGGTGAATCAGAAGAAGCAGAAGGAGGAGAAGGAGAAGGTGAAGTCTGGAGGGTGAATCAGAAGAAGCAGAAGAAGGAGAAGGAGAAGGTGAAGTCTGGAGGGTGAATCAGAAGAAGTAGAAGAAGGAGAAGGAGAAGGTGAAGTCTGGAGGGTGAATCAGAAGAAGTAGAAGAAGGAGAAGGAGAAGGTGAAGTCTGGAGGGTGAATCAGAAGAAGCAGAAGAAGGAGAAGGAGAAGGTGAAGTCTGGAGGGTGAATCAGAAGAAGCAGAAGAAGGAGAAGGAGAAGATGAAGTCTGGAGGGTGAATCAGAAGAAGTAGAAGAAGGAGAAGGAGAAGGTGAAGTCTGGAGGGTGAATCAGAAGAAGCAGAAGAAGGAGAAGGAGAAGGTGAAGTCTGGAGGGTGAATCAGAAGAAGCAGAAGAAGGAGAAGGAGAAGGTGAAGTCTGGAGGGTGAATCAGAAGAAGCAGAAGAAGGAGAAGGAGAAGGTGAATTCAGGAGGGTGAATCAGAAGAAGCAGAAGAAGGAGAAGGAGAAGATGAAGTCTGGAGGGTGAATCAGAAGAAGCAGAAGAAGGAGAAGGAGAAGGTGAGGTCTAGAGGGTGAATCAGAAGAAGCACAAGAAGGAGAAGGAGAAGGTGAAGTCTGAAGGGTGAATCAGAAGAAGCAGAAGAAGGAAAAGGAGAAGATGAAGTCTGGAGGGTGAATCAGAAGAAGCAGAAGGAGGAGAAGGAGAAGGTGAAGTCTGGAGGGTGAATCAGAAGAAGCAGAAGAAGGAGAAGGAGAAGGTGAAGTCTGGAGGGTGAATCAGAAGAAGTAGAAGAAGGAGAAGGAGAAGGTTAAGTCTGGAGGGTGAATCAGAAGAAGTAGAAGAAGGAGAAGGAGAAGGCGAAGTCTGGAGGGTGAATCAGAAGAAGCAGAAGAAGGAGAAGGAGAAAGTGAAGTCTGGAGGGTGAATCAGAAGAAGCAGAAGAAGGAGAAGGAGAAGGTGAAGTCTGGAGGGTGTATCAGAAGAGGTAGAAGAAGGAGAAGGAGAAGGTGAAGTCTGGAGGGTGAATCAGAAGAAGCAGAAGAAGGAGAAGGTGAAGTCTGGAGGGTGAATCAGAAGAAGTAGAAGAAGGAGAAGGAGAAGGTGATGTCTGGAGGGTGAATCAGAAGAAGCAGAAGAAGGAGAAGGAGAAGGTGAAGTCTGGAGGGTGAATCAGAAGAAGCAGAAGAAGTTGAAGGAGAAGGTGAAGTCTGGAGGGTGAATCAGAAGAAGCAGAAGAAGGAGAAGGAGAGGGTGAAGTCTGGAGGGTGAATCAGAAGAAGCAGAAGAAGGAGAAGGAGAAGGTGAAGTCTGGAGGGTGAATCAGAAGAAGCAGAAGAAGGAGAAGGAGAAGATGAAGTCTGGAGGGTGAATCAGAAGAAGTAGAAGAAGGAGAAGGAGAAGGTGAGGTCTGGAGGGTGAATCAGAAGAAGCAGAAGAAGGAGAAGAAGAAGGTGAAGTCTGAAGGGTGAATCAGAAGAAGCAGAAGAAGGAGAAGGAGAAGGTGAAGTCTGGAGGGTGAATCAGAAGAAGCAGAAGAAGGAGAAGGAGAAAGTGAAGTCTGGAGGGTGAATCAGAAGAAGCAGAAGAAGGAGAAGGAGAAGGTGAAGTCTGGAGGGTGTATTAGAAGAAGTAGAAGAAGGAGAAGGAGAAGGTGAAGTCTGGAGGGTGAATCAGAAGAAGAAGAAGAAGGAGAAGGAGAAGGTGAAGTCTGGAGGGTGAATCAGAAGAAGCAGAAGAAGGAGAAGGAAAATGTGAAGTCTGGAGGGTGAATCAGAAGCAGCAGAAGAAGGAGAAGGAGAAGATGAAGTCTGGAGGGTTAATCAGAAGAAGTAGAAGAAGGAGAAGGAGAAGGTGAAGTCTGGAGGGTGAATCAGAAGAAGCAGAAAAAGGAGAAGGAGAAGTTGAAGTCTGGAGGGTGAATCAGAAGATGCAGAAGAAGGAGAAGGAGAAGGTGAAGTCTGGAGGGTGAATCAGAAGAAGCAGAATGAGGAGAAGGAGAAGGTGAAGTCTGGAGGGTGAATCAGAAGAAGCAGAAGAAGGAGAAGGAGAAGGAGAAGGTTAAGTCTGGAGGGTGAATCAGAAGAAGTAGAAGAAGGAGAAGGAGAAGGTGAAGTCAGGAGGGTGAATCAGAAGAAGTAGAAGAAGGAGAAGGAGAAGGTGAAGTCAGGAGGGTGAAACAGAAGAAGCAGAAGAAGGTGAAGGAGAAGGTGAAGTCTGGAGGGTGAATCAGAAGAATCAGAAGAAGGAGAAGGAGAAGGTAAAGACTCGAGGGTGAATCAGAAGAAGAAGAAGAAGGAGAAGGAGAAGGTGAAGTCTGGAGGTTGAATCAGAAGAAGGAGAAGAAGGAGAAGGACATGTGAAGTCTGGAGGGTGAATCAGAAGAATTAGAAGAAGGAGAAGGAGAAGGTGAAGTCTGGAGGGTGAATCAGAAGAAGCAGAAGAAGGAGAAGGAGAAGGTGAAGTCTGGAGGGTGAATCGGAAGAAGCAGAAGAAGGAGAAGGAGAAGGTGAAGTCAGGAGGGTGAATCAGAAGAAGCAGAAGAAGGAGAAGGAGAAGGTGAAGTCTGGAGGGTGAATCAGAAGAAGCAGAAGAAGGAGAAGGAGAAGGTGAAGACTGGAGGCTGAATCAGAAGAAGTAGAAAAAGGAGAAGGAGAAGGTGAAGTCTGGAGGGTGAATCAGAAGAAGTAGAAGAAGGAGAAGGAGAAGGCGAAGTCTGGAGGGTGAATCAGAAGAAGCAGAAGAAGGAGAAGGAGAAGGTGAAGTCTGGAGGGTGAATCAGAAGAAGCAGAAGAAGGAGAAGGAGAAGATGAAGTCTGGAGGGTGAATCAGAAGAAGTAGAAGAAGGAGAAGGAGAAGGTGAGGCCTGGAGGGTGAATCAGAAGAAGCACAAGAAGGAGAAGGAGAAGGTGAAGTCTGAAGGGTGAATCAGAAGAAGCAGAAGAAGGAGAAGGAGAAGATGAAGTCTGGAGGGTGAATCAGAAGAAGCAGAAGAAGGAGAAGGAGAAGGTGAAGTCTGGAGGGTGAATCAGAAGAAGCAGAAGAAGGAGAAGGAGAAGGTGAGGTCTGGAGGGTGAATCAGAAGAAGTAGAAGAAGGAGAAGGAGAAGGTGAAGTTTGGAGGGTGAATCAGAAGAAGTAGAAGAAGGAGAAGGAGAAGGTGAAGCCTGGAGGGTGAATCAGAAGAAGCAGAAGAAGGAGAAGGGGAAGGTGAAGTCTGGAGGGTGAATCAGTAGAAGTAGAAGAAGGAGAAGGAGAAGGTGAAGTCTGGAGGGTGAATCAGAAGAAGTGGAAGAAGGAGAAGGAGAAGGTGTAGTCTGGAGGGTGAATCAGAAGAAGTAGACGAAGGAGAAGGAGAAGGTGAACTCTGGAGGGTGAATCAGAAGAAGCAGAAGAAGGAGAAGGAGAAGGTGAAGTCTGGAGGGTGAATCAGAAGAAGTAGAAGAAGGAGAAGGAGTAGGTGAAGTCTGGAGGGTGAATCAGAAGAAGTAGAAGAAGGAGAAGGAGAAGGTGAAGTATGGAGGGTGAATCAGAAGAAGCAGAAGAAGGAGAAGGAGAAGGTGAAGTCTGGAGGGTGAAACAGAAGAAGCAGAAGAAGGAGAAGGAGAAGATGAAGTCTGGAGGGTGAATCAGAAGAAGTAGAAGAAGGAGAAGGAGAAGGTGAAGTCTGGAGGGTGAATCAGAAGAAGCAGAAGAAGGAGAAGGAGAAGGTGAAGTCTGGAGGGTGAATCAGAAGAAGCAGAAGAAGGAGAAGGAGAAGGTGAAGTGTGGAGGGTGAATCAGAAGAAGCAGAATAAGGAGAAGGAGAAGGTGAAGTCTGGAGGGTGAATCAGAAGAAGCAGAAGAAGGAGAAGGAGAAGGTGAAGTCTGGAGGGTGAATCAGAAGAAGTAGAAGAAGGAGAAGGAGAAGGTGAAGTCTGGAGGGTGAAGCAGAAGACGTAGAAGAAGGAGAAGGAGAAGGTGAAGTCAGGAGGGTGAATCAGAAGAAGTAGAAGAGGGAGAAGGAGAAGGTGAAGTCAGGAGGGTGAATCAGAAGAAGCAGAACAAGGAGAAGGAGAAGGTGAAGTCTGGAGGGTGAATCAGAAGAATCAGAAGAAGGAGAAGGAGAAGGTGAAGTCTGGAGGGTGAATCAGAAGAAGCAGAAGAAAGAGAAGGAGAAGGTGAAGTCTGGAGGGTGAAGCAGAAGAAGCAGAAGAAGGAGAAGGAGAAGGTGAAGACTGGAGGGTGAATCAGAAGAAGTAGAAGAAGGAGAAGGTGAAGTTGAAGTCTGGAGGGTGAATCAGAAGAATCAGAAGAAGGAGAAGGAGAAGGTGAAGTCTGGAGGGTGAATCAGAAGAAGCAGAAGAAAGAGAAGGAGAAGGTGAAGTCTGGAGGGTGAAGCAGAAGAAGCAGAAGAAGGAGAAGGAGAAGGTGAAGACTGGAGGGTGAATCAGAAGAAGTAGAAGAAGGAGAAGGAGAAGGTGAAGTCTGGAGGGTGAATCAGAAGAAGTAGAAGAAAGAGAATGAGAAGATGAAGTCTGGAGGGTGAATCAGAAGAAGTAGAAGAAGGAGAAGGAGAAGGTGAAGTCAGGAGGGTGAAGCAGAAGAAGCAGAAGAAGGAGAAGGAGAGGGTGAGGTCTGGAGGGTGAATCAGAAGAAGCAGAAGAAGGAGAAGGAGAAGGTGAAGTCTGGAGGGTGAATCAGAAGAAGCAGAAGAAGGAGAAGGAGAAGGTGAAGTCTGGAGGGTGAATCAGAAGAAGCAGAAGAAGGAGAAGGAGAAGGTGAAGTCTGGAGGGTGAATCAGAAGAAGCAGAAGAAGGAGAAGGAGAAGGTGAAGTCTGGAGGGTGAATCAGAAGAAGCAGAAGAGGGAGAAGGAGAAGGTGAAGTCAGGAGGGTGAATCAGAAGAAGCAGAACAAGGAGAAGGAGAAGGTGAAGTCTGGAGGGTGAATCAGAAGAATCAGAAGAAGGAGAAGGAGAAGGTGAAGTCTGGAGGGTGAATCAGAAGAAGCAGAAGAAAGAGAAGGAGAAGGTGAAGTCTGGAGGGTGAAGCAGAAGAAGCAGAAGAAGGAGAAGGAGAAGGTGAAGACTGGAGGGTGAATCAGAAGAAGTAGAAGAAGGAGAAGGTGAAGTTGAAGTCTGGAGGGTGAATCAGAAGAATCAGAAGAAGGAGAAGGAGAAGGTGAAGTCTGGAGGGTGAATCAGAAGAAGCAGAAGAAAGAGAAGGAGAAGGTGAAGTCTGGAGGGTGAAGCAGAAGAAGTCAGAAGAAGGAGAAGGAGAAGGTGAAGACTGGAGGGTGAATCAGAAGAAGTAGAAGAAGGAGAAGGAGAAGGTGAAGTCTGGAGGGTGAATCAGAAGAAGTAGAAGAAAGAGAATGAGAAGATGAAGTCTGGAGGGTGAATCAGAAGAAGTAGAAGAAGGAGAAGGAGAAGGTGAAGTCTGGAGGGTGAATCAGAAGAAGCAGAAGAAGGAGAAGGAGAAGGTGAAGTCTGGAGGGTGAATCAGAAGAAGCAGAAGAAGGAGAAGGAGAAGGTGAAGTCTGGAGGGTGAATCAGAAGAAGCAGAAGAAGGAGAAGGAGAAGGTGAAGTCTGGAGGGTGAATCAGAAGAAGCAGAAGAAGGAGAAGGAGAAGGTGAATTCAGGAGGGTGAATCAGAAGAAGCAGAAGAAGGAGAAGGAGAAGATGAAGTCTGGAGGGTGAATCAGAAGAAGCAGAAGAAGGAGAAGGAGAAGGTGAGGTCTAGAGGGTGAATCAGAAGAAGCACAAGAAGGAGAAGGAGAAGGTGAAGTCTGAAGGGTGAATCAGAAGAAGCAGAAGGAGGAGAAGGAGAAGGTGAAGTCTGGAGGGTGAATCAGAAGAAGCAGAAGAAGGAGAAGGAGAAGGTGAAGTCTGGAGGGTGAATCAGAAGAAGTAGAAGAAGGAGAAGGAGAAGGCGAAGTCTGGAGGGTGAATCAGAAGAAGCAGAAGAAGAAGAAGGAGAAGGTGAAGTCTGGAGGGTGAATCAGAAGAAGCAGAAGAAGGAGAAGGAGAAGATGAAGTCTGGAGGGTGAATCAGAAGAAGTAGAAGAAGGAGAAGGAGAAGGTGATTTCTGGAGGGTGAATCAGAAGAAGCACAAGAAGGAGAAGGAGAAGGTGAAGTCTGAAGGGTGAATCAGAAGAAGCAGAAGAAGGAGAAGGAGAAGATGAAGTCTGGAGGGTGAATCAGAAGAAGCAGAAGAAGGAGAAGGAGAAGGTGAAGTCTGGAGGGTGAATCAGAAGAAGCAGAAGAAGGAGAAGGAGAAGGTGAAGTCTGGAGGGTGAATCAGAAGAAGTAGAAGAAGGAGAAGGAGAAGGTGAAGTCTGGAGGGTGAATCAGAAGAAGTAGAAGAAGGAGAAGGAGAAGGTGAAGCCTGGAGGGTGAATCAGAAGAAGCATAAGAAGGAGAAGGGGAAGGTGAAGTCTGGAGGGTGAATCAGAAGAAGCAGAAGAAGGAGAAGGAGAAGATGAAGACTGGAGGGTGAATCAGAAGAAGTAGAAGAAGGAGAAGGAGAAGGTGAAGTCTGGAGGGTGAATCAGAAGAAGCCGAAGAAGGAGAAGGAGAAGGTGAAGTCTGGAGGGTGAATCAGAAGAAGAAGAAGAAGGAGAAGGAGAAGGTGTAGTCTGGAGGGTGAATCCGAAGAAGTAGACGAAGGAGAAGGAGAAGGTGAACTCTGGAGGGTGAATCAGAAGAAGCAGAAGAAGGAGAAGGAGAAGGTGAAGTCTGGAGGGTGAATCAGAAGAAGTAGAAGAAGGAGAAGGAGAAGGTGAAGTCTGGAGGGTGAATCAGAAGAAGTAGAAGAAGGAGAAGGAGAAGGTGAAGTCTGGAGGGTGAATCAGAAGAAGCAGAAGAAGGAGAAGGAGCAGGTGAAGTCTGGAGGGTGAAACAGAAGAAGCAGAAGAAGGAGAAGGAGAAGATGAAGTCTGGAGGGTGAATCAGAAGAAGTAGAAGAAGGAGAAGGAGAAGGTGAAGTCTGGAGGGTGAATCAGAAGAAGCAGCAGAAGGAGAAGGAGAAGGTGTAGTCTGGAGGGTGAATCCGAAGAAGTAGACGAAGGAGAAGGAGAAGGTGAACTCTGGAGGGTGAATCAGAAGAAGCAGAAGAAGGAGAAGGAGAAGGTGAAGTCTGGAGGGTGAATCAGAAGAAGTAGAAGAAGGAGAAGGAGAAGGTGAAGTCTGGAGGGTGAATCAGAAGAAGTAGAAGAAGGAGAAGGAGAAGGTGAAGTCTGGAGGGTGAATCAGAAGAAGCAGAAGAAGGAGAAGGAGAAGGTGAAGTCTGGAGGGTGAAACAGAAGAAGCAGAAGAAGGAGAAGGAGAAGATGAAGTCTGGAGGGTGAATCAGAAGAAGTAGAAGAAGGAGAAGGAGAAGGTGAAGTCTGGAGGGTGAATCAGAAGAAGCAGAAGAAGGAGAAGGAGAAGGTGAAGTCTGGAGGGTGAATCAGAAGAAGCAGAAGAAGGAGAAGGAGAAGGTGAAGTGTGGAGGGTGAATCAGAAGAAGCAGAATAAGGAGAAGGAGAAGGTGAAGTCTGGAGGGTGAATCAGAAGAAGCAGAAGAAGGAGAAGGAGAAGGTGAAGTCTGGAGGGTGAATCAGAAGAAGTAGAAGAAGGAGAAGGAGAAGGTGAAGTCTGGAGGGTGAAGCAGAAGACGTAGAAGAAGGAGAAGGAGAAGGTGAAGACTGGAGGGTGAATCAGAAGAAGTAGAAGAAGGAGAAGGTGAAGTTGAAGTCTGGAGGGTGAATCAGAAGAATCAGAAGAAGGAGAAGGAGAAGGGGAAGTCTGGAGGGTGAATCAGAAGAAGCAGAAGAAAGAGAAGGAGAAGGTGAAGTCTGGAGGGTGAAGCAGAAGAAGCAGAAGAAGGAGAAGGAGAAGGTGAAGACTGGAGGGTGAATCAGAAGAAGTAGAAGAAGGAGAAGGAGAAGGTGAAGTCTGGAGGGTGAATCAGAAGAAGTAGAAGAAAGAGAATGAGAAGATGAAGTCTGGAGGGTGAATCAGAAGAAGTAGAAGAAGGAGAAGGAGAAGGTGAAGTCTGGAGGGTGAATCAGAAGAAGTAGAAGAAGGAGAAGGAGAAGGTGAAGTCTGGAGGGTGAAGCAGAAGACGTAGAAGAATTAGAAGGAGAAGGTGAAGACTGGAGGGTGAATCAGAAGAAGTAGAAGAAGGAGAAGGTGAAGTTGAAGTCTGGAGGGTGAATCAGAAGAATCAGAAGAAGGAGAAGGAGAAGGTGAAGTCTGGAGGGTGAATCAGAAGAAGCAGAAGAAAGAGAAGGAGAAGGTGAAGTCTGGAGGGTGAAGCAGAAGAAGCAGAAGAAGGAGAAGGAGAAGGTGAAGACTGGAGGGTGAATCAGAAGAAGTAGAAGAAGGAGAAGGAGAAGGTGAAGTCTGGAGGGTGAATCAGAAGAAGTAGAAGAAAGAGAATGAGAAGATGAAGTCTGGAGGGTGAATCAGAAGAAGTAGAAGAAGGAGAAGGAGAAGGTGAAGTCAGGAGGGTGAAGCAGAAGAAGCAGAAGAAGGAGAAGGAGAGGGTGAGGTCTGGAGGGTGAATCAGAAGAAGCAGAAGAAGGAGAAGGAGAAGGTGAAGTCTGGAGGGTGAATCAGAAGAAGCAGAAGAAGGAGAAGGAGAAGGTGAAGTCTGGAGGGTGAATCAGAAGAAGCAGAAGAAGGAGAAGGAGAAGGTGAAGTCTGGAGGGTGAATCAGAAGAAGCAGAAGAAGGAGAAGGAGAAGGTGAAGTCTGGAGGGTGAATCAGAAGAAGCAGAAGAAGGAGAAGGAGAAGGTGAATTCAGGAGGGTGAATCAGAAGAAGCAGAAGAAGGAGAAGGAGAAGATGAAGTCTGGAGGGTGAATCAGAAGAAGCAGAAGAAGGAGAAGGAGAAGGTGAGGTCTAGAGGGTGAATCAGAAGAAGCACAAGAAGGAGAAGGAGAAGGTGAAGTCTGAAGGGTGAATCAGAAGAAGCAGAAGGAGGAGAAGGAGAAGGTGAAGTCTGGAGGGTGAATCAGAAGAAGCAGAAGAAGGAGAAGGAGAAGGTGAAGTCTGGAGGGTGAATCAGAAGAAGTAGAAGAAGGAGAAGGAGAAGGCGAAGTCTGGAGGGTGAATCAGAAGAAGCAGAAGAAGAAGAAGGAGAAGGTGAAGTCTGGAGGGTGAATCAGAAGAAGCAGAAGAAGGAGAAGGAGAAGATGAAGTCTGGAGGGTGAATCAGAAGAAGTAGAAGAAGGAGAAGGAGAAGGTGATTTCTGGAGGGTGAATCAGAAGAAGCACAAGAAGGAGAAGGAGAAGGTGAAGTCTGAAGGGTGAATCAGAAGAAGCAGAAGAAGGAGAAGGAGAAGATGAAGTCTGGAGGGTGAATCAGAAGAAGCAGAAGAAGGAGAAGGAGAAGGTGAAGTCTGGAGGGTGAATCAGAAGAAGCAGAAGAAGGAGAAGGAGAAGGTGAAGTCTGGAGGGTGAATCAGAAGAAGTAGAAGAAGGAGAAGGAGAAGGTGAAGTCTGGAGGGTGAATCAGAAGAAGTAGAAGAAGGAGAAGGAGAAGGTGAAGCCTGGAGGGTGAATCAGAAGAAGCATAAGAAGGAGAAGGGGAAGGTGAAGTCTGGAGGGTGAATCAGAAGAAGCAGAAGAAGGAGAAGGAGAAGATGAAGACTGGAGGGTGAATCAGAAGAAGTAGAAGAAGGAGAAGGAGAAGGTGAAGTCTGGAGGGTGAATCAGAAGAAGCCGAAGAAGGAGAAGGAGAAGGTGAAGTCTGGAGGGTGAATCAGAAGAAGAAGAAGAAGGAGAAGGAGAAGGTGTAGTCTGGAGGGTGAATCCGAAGAAGTAGACGAAGGAGAAGGAGAAGGTGAACTCTGGAGGGTGAATCAGAAGAAGCAGAAGAAGGAGAAGGAGAAGGTGAAGTCTGGAGGGTGAATCAGAAGAAGTAGAAGAAGGAGAAGGAGAAGGTGAAGTCTGGAGGGTGAATCAGAAGAAGTAGAAGAAGGAGAAGGAGAAGGTGAAGTCTGGAGGGTGAATCAGAAGAAGCAGAAGAAGGAGAAGGAGAAGGTGAAGTCTGGAGGGTGAAACAGAAGAAGCAGAAGAAGGAGAAGGAGAAGATGAAGTCTGGAGGGTGAATCAGAAGAAGTAGAAGAAGGAGAAGGAGAAGGTGAAGTCTGGAGGGTGAATCAGAAGAAGCAGCAGAAGGAGAAGGAGAAGGTGTAGTCTGGAGGGTGAATCCGAAGAAGTAGACGAAGGAGAAGGAGAAGGTGAACTCTGGAGGGTGAATCAGAAGAAGCAGAAGAAGGAGAAGGAGAAGGTGAAGTCTGGAGGGTGAATCAGAAGAAGTAGAAGAAGGAGAAGGAGAAGGTGAAGTCTGGAGGGTGAATCAGAAGAAGTAGAAGAAGGAGAAGGAGAAGGTGAAGTCTGGAGGTTGAATCAGAAGAAGCAGAAGAAGGAGAAGGAGAAGGTGAAGTCTGGAGGGTGAAACAGAAGAAGCAGAAGAAGGAGAAGGAGAAGATGAAGTCTGGAGGGTGAATCAGAAGAAGTAGAAGAAGGAGAAGGAGAAGGTGAAGTCTGGAGGGTGAATCAGAAGAAGCAGAAGAAGGAGAAGGAGAAGGTGAAGTCTGGAGGGTGAATCAGAAGAAGCAGAAGAAGGAGAAGGAGAAGGTGAAGTGTGGAGGGTGAATCAGAAGAAGCAGAATAAGGAGAAGGAGAAGGTGAAGTCTGGAGGGTGAATCAGAAGAAGCAGAAGAAGGAGAAGGAGAAGGTGAAGTCTGGAGGGTGAATCAGAAGAAGTAGAAGAAGGAGAAGGAGAAGGTGAAGTCTGGAGGGTGAAGCAGAAGACGTAGAAGAAGGAGAAGGAGAAGGTGAAGTCAGGAGGGTGAATCAGAAGAAGTAGAAGAGGGAGAAGGAGAAGGTGAAGTCAGGAGGGTGAATCAGAAGAAGCAGAACAAGGAGAAGGAGAAGGTGAAGTCTGGAGGGTGAATCAGAAGAATCAGAAGAAGGAGAAGGAGAAGGTGAAGTCTGGAGGGTGAATCAGAAGAAGCAGAAGAAAGAGAAGGAGAAGGTGAAGTCTGGAGGGTGAAGCAGAAGAAGCAGAAGAAGGAGAAGGAGAAGGTGAAGACTGGAGGGTGAATCAGAAGAAGTAGAAGAAGGAGAAGGAGAAGGTGAAGTTTGGAGGGTGAATCAGAAGAAGTAGAAGAAAGAGAATGAGAAGGTGAAGTCTGGAGGGTGAATCAGAAGAAGCAGAAGAAGGAGAAGGAGATGGTGAAGTCTGGAGGGTGAATCAGAAGAAGCAGAAGAAGGAGAAGGAGAAGATGAAGTCTGGAGGGTGAATCAGAAGAGGCAGAAGGAGGAGAAGGAGAAGATGAAGTCTGGAGGGTGAATCAGAAGAAGTAGAAGAAGGAGAAGGAGAAGATGAAGTCTGGAGGGTGAATCAGAAGAAGTAGAAGAAGGAGAAGGAGAAGGTGAAGTCTGGAGGGTGAATCAGAAGAAGCAGAAGAAGGAGAAGGAGAAGATGAAGTCTGGAGGGTGAATCAGAAGAAGTAGAAGAAGGAGAAGGAGAGGGTGAGGTCTGGAGGGTGAATCAGAAGAAGCAGAAGAAGGAGAAGGAGAAGGTGAAGTCTGGAGGGTGAATCAGAAGAAGCAGAAGAAGGAGAAGGAGAAGGTGAAGTCTGGAGGGTGAATCAGAAGAAGCAGAAGAAGGAGAAGGAGAAGGTGAAGTCTGGAGGGTGAATCAGAAGAAGCAGAAGAAGGAGAAGGAGAAGGTGAAGTCTGGAGGGTGAATCAGAAGAAGCAGAAGAAGGAGAAGGAGAAGGTGAATTCAGGAGGGTGAATCAGAAGAAGCAGAAGAAGGAGAAGGAGAAGATGAAGTCTGGAGGGTGAATCAGAAGAAGCAGAAGAAGGAGAAGGAGAAGGTGAGGTCTAGAGGGTGAATCAGAAGAAGCACAAGAAGGAGAAGGAGAAGGTGAAGTCTGAAGGGTGAATCAGAAGAAGCAGAAGAAAGAAAAGGAGAAGATGAAGTCTGGAGGGTGAATCAGAAGAAGCAGAAGGAGGAGAAGGAGAAGGTGAAGTCTGGAGGGTGAATCAGAAGAAGCAGAAGAAGGAGAAGGAGAAGGTGAAGTCTGGAGGGTGAATCAGAAGAAGTAGAAGAAGGAGAAGGAGAAGGTGAAGTCTGGAGGGTGAATCAGAAGAAGTAGAAGAAGGAGAAGGAGAAGGTGAAGTCTGGAGGGTGAATCAGAAGAAGCAGAAGAAGGAGAAGGAGAAGGTGAAGTCTGGAGGGTGAATCAGAAGAAGCAGAAGAAGGAGAAGGAGAAGATGAAGTCTGGAGGGTGAATCAGAAGAAGTAGAAGAAGGAGAAGGAGAAGGTGAAGTCTGGAGGGTGAATCAGAAGAAGCAGAAGAAGGAGAAGGAGAAGGTGAAGTCTGGAGGGTGAATCAGAAGAAGCAGAAGAAGGAGAAGGAGAAGGTGAAGTCTGGAGGGTGAATCAGAAGAAGCAGAAGAAGGAGAAGGAGAAGGTGAATTCAGGAGGGTGAATCAGAAGAAGCAGAAGAAGGAGAAGGAGAAGATGAAGTCTGGAGGGTGAATCAGAAGAAGCAGAAGAAGGAGAAGGAGAAGGTGAGGTCTAGAGGGTGAATCAGAAGAAGCACAAGAAGGAGAAGGAGAAGGTGAAGTCTGAAGGGTGAATCAGAAGAAGCAGAAGAAGGAAAAGGAGAAGATGAAGTCTGGAGGGTGAATCAGAAGAAGCAGAAGGAGGAGAAGGAGAAGGTGAAGTCTGGAGGGTGAAGCAGAAGAAGCAGAAGAAGGAGAAGGAGAAGGTGAAGTCTGGAGGGTGAATCAGAAGAAGTAGAAGAAGGAGAAGGAGAAGGTTAAGTCTGGAGGGTGAATCAGAAGAAGTAGAAGAAGGAGAAGGAGAAGGTGAAGTCTGGAGGGTGAATCAGAAGAAGCAGAAGAAGGAGAAGGAGAAGGTGAAGTCTGGAGGGTGAATCAGAAGAAGCAGAAGAAGGAGAAGGAGAAGATGAAGTCTGGAGGGTGAATCAGAAGAAGTAGAAGAAGGAGAAGGAGAAGGTGAAGTCTGGAGGGTGAATCAGAAGAAGCAGAAGAAGGAGAAGGAGAAGGTGAAGTCTGGAGGGTGAATCAGAAGAACCAGAAGAAGGAGAAGGAGAAGGTGAAGTCTGGAGGGTGAATCAGAAGAAGCAGAATAAGGAGAAGGAGAAGGTGAAGTCTGGAGGGTGAATCAGAAGAAGCAGAAGAAGGAGAAGGAGAAGGTGAAGTCTGGAGGGTGAATCAGAAGAAGTAGAAGAAGGAGAAGGAGAAGGTGAAGTCTGGAGGGTGAAGCAGAAGAAGTAGAAGACGGAGAAGGAGAAGGTGAAGTCAGGAGGGTGAATCAGAAGAAGTAGAAGAAGGAGAAGGAGAAGGTGAAGTCAGGAGGGTGAATCAGAAGAAGCAGACGAAGGAGAAGGAGAAGGTGAAGTCTGGAGGGTGAAACAGAAGAAGCAGAAGAAGGAGAAGGAGAAGATGAAGTCTGGAGGGTGAATCAGAAGAAGTAGAAGAAGGAGAAGGAGAAGGTGAAGTCTGGAGGGTGAATCAGAAGAAGCAGAAGAAGGAGAAGGAGAAGGTGAAGTCTGGAGGGTGAATCAGAAGAAGCAGAAGAAGGAGAAGGAGAAGGTGAAGTGTGGAGGGTGAATCAGAAGAAGCAGAATAAGGAGAAGGAGAAGGTGAAGTCTGGAGGGTGAATCAGAAGAAGCAGAAGAAGGAGAAGGAGAAGGTGAAGTCTGGAGGGTGAATCAGAAGAAGTAGAAGAAGGAGAAGGAGAAGGTGAAGTCTGGAGGGTGAAGCAGAAGACGTAGAAGAAGGAGAAGGAGAAGGTGAAGTCAGGAGGGTGAATCAGAAGAAGTAGAAGAGGGAGAAGGAGAAGGTGAAGTCAGGAGGGTGAATCAGAAGAAGCAGAACAAGGAGAAGGAGAAGGTGAAGTCTGGAGGGTGAATCAGAAGAATCAGAAGAAGGAGAAGGAGAAGGTGAAGTCTGGAGGGTGAATCAGAAGAAGCAGAAGAAAGAGAAGGAGAAGGTGAAGTCTGGAGGGTGAAGCAGAAGAAGCAGAAGAAGGAGAAGGAGAAGGTGAAGACTGGAGGGTGAATCAGAAGAAGTAGAAGAAGGAGAAGGAGAAGGTGAAGTCTGGAGGGTGAATCAGAAGAAGTAGAAGAAAGAGAATGAGAAGGTGAAGTCTGGAGGGTGAATCAGAAGAAGCAGAAGAAGGAGAAGGAGATGGTGAAGTCTGGAGGGTGAATCAGAAGAAGCAGAAGAAGGAGAAGGAGAAGATGAAGTCTGGAGGGTGAATCAGAAGAAGCAGAAGAAGGAGAAGGAGAAGATGAAGTCTGGAGGGTGAATCAGAAGAAGCAGAAGAAGGAGAAGGAGAAGATGAAGTCTGAAAGGTGAATCAGAAGAAGTAGAAGAAGGAGAAGGAGAAGGTGAAGTCTGGAGGGTGAATCAGAAGAAGCAGAAGAAGGAGAAGGAGAAGATGAAGTCTGGAGGGTGAATCAGAAGAAGTAGAAGAAGAGGGAGAGGTCTGGAGGGTGAATCAGAAGAAGCAGAAGAAGGAGAAGGAGAAGGTGAAGTCTGGAGGGTGAATCAGAAGAAGCAGAAGAAGGAGAAGGAGAAGGTGAAGTCTGGAGGGTGAATCAGAAGAAGCAGAAGAAGGAGAAGGAGAAGGTGAAGTCTGGAGGGTGAATCAGAAGAAGCAGAAGAAGGAGAAGGAGAAGGTGAAGTCTGGAGGGTGAATCAGAAGAAGCAGAAGAAGGAGAAGGAGAAGGTGAAGTCTGGAGGGTGAATCAGAAGAAGCAGAAGAAGGAGAAGGAGAAGGTGAAGTCTGGAGGGTGAATCAGAAGAAGCAGAAGAAGGAGAAGGAGAAGGTGAATTCAGGAGGGTGAATCAGAAGAAGCAGAAGAAGGAGAAGGAGAAGATGAAGTCTGGAGGGTGAATCAGAAGAAGCAGAAGAAGGAGAAGGAGAAGGTGAGGTCTAGAGGGTGAATCAGAAGAAGCACAAGAAGGAGAAGGAGAAGGTGAAGTCTGAAGGGTGAATCAGAAGAAGCAGAAGAAAGAAAAGGAGAAGATGAAGTCTGGAGGGTGAATCAGAAGAAGCAGAAGGAGGAGAAGGAGAAGGTGAAGTCTGGAGGGTGAATCAGAAGAAGCAGAAGAAGGAGAAGGAGAAGGTGAAGTCTGGAGGGTGAATCAGAAGAAGTAGAAGAAGGAGAAGGAGAAGGTGAAGTCTGGAGGGTGAATCAGAAGAAGTAGAAGAAGGAGAAGGAGAAGGTGAAGTCTGGAGGGTGAATCAGAAGAAGCAGAAGAAGGAGAAGGAGAAGATGAAGTCTGGAGGGTGAATCAGAAGAAGTAGAAGAAGGAGAAGGAGAAGGTGAAGTCTGGAGGGTGAATCAGAAGAAGCAGAAGAAGGAGAAGGAGAAGGTGAAGTCTGGAGGGTGAATCAGAAGAAGCAGAAGAAGGAGAAGGAGAAGGTGAAGTCTGGAGGGTGAATCAGAAGAAGCAGAAGAAGGAGAAGGAGAAGGTGAATTCAGGAGGGTGAATCAGAAGAAGCAGAAGAAGGAGAAGGAGAAGATGAAGTCTGGAGGGTGAATCAGAAGAAGCAGAAGAAGGAGAAGGAGAAGGTGAGGTCTAGAGGGTGAATCAGAAGAAGCACAAGAAGGAGAAGGAGAAGGTGAAGTCTGAAGGGTGAATCAGAAGAAGCAGAAGAAGGAAAAGGAGAAGATGAAGTCTGGAGGGTGAATCAGAAGAAGCAGAAGGAGGAGAAGGAGAAGGTGAGTCTGGAGGGTGAATCAGAAGAAGCAGAAGAAGGAGAAGGAGAAGGTGAAGTCTGGAGGGTGAATCAGAAGAAGTAGAAGAAGGAGAAGGAGAAGGTTAAGTCTGGAGGGTGAATCAGAAGAAGCAGAAGAAGGAGAAGGAGAAGATGAAGTCTGGAGGGTGAATCAGAAGAAGCAGAAGAAGGAGAAGGAGAAGGTGAGGTCTAGAGGGTGAATCAGAAGAAGCACAAGAAGGAGAAGGAGAAGGTGAAGTCTGAAGGGTGAATCAGAAGAAGCAGAAGAAAGAAAAGGAGAAGATGAAGTCTGGAGGGTGAATCAGAAGAAGCAGAAGGAGGAGAAGGAGAAGGTGAAGTCTGGAGGGTGAATCAGAAGAAGCAGAAGAAGGAGAAGGAGAAGGTGAAGTCTGGAGGGTGAATCAGAAGAAGTAGAAGAAGGAGAAGGAGAAGGTGAAGTCTGGAGGGTGAATCAGAAGAAGTAGAAGAAGGAGAAGGAGAAGGTGAAGTCTGGAGGGTGAATCAGAAGAAGCAGAAGAAGGAGAAGGAGAAGATGAAGTCTGGAGGGTGAATCAGAAGAAGTAGAAGAAGGAGAAGGAGAAGGTGAAGTCTGGAGGGTGAATCAGAAGAAGCAGAAGAAGGAGAAGGAGAAGGTGAAGTCTGGAGGGTGAATCAGAAGAAGCAGAAGAAGGAGAAGGAGAAGGTGAAGTCTGGAGGGTGAATCAGAAGAAGCAGAAGAAGGAGAAGGAGAAGGTGAATTCAGGAGGGTGAATCAGAAGAAGCAGAAGAAGGAGAAGGAGAAGATGAAGTCTGGAGGGTGAATCAGAAGAAGCAGAAGAAGGAGAAGGAGAAGGTGAGGTCTAGAGGGTGAATCAGAAGAAGCACAAGAAGGAGAAGGAGAAGGTGAAGTCTGAAGGGTGAATCAGAAGAAGCAGAAGAAGGAAAAGGAGAAGATGAAGTCTGGAGGGTGAATCAGAAGAAGCAGAAGGAGGAGAAGGAGAAGGTGAAGTCTGGAGGGTGAATCAGAAGAAGCAGAAGAAGGAGAAGGAGAAGGTGAAGTCTGGAGGGTGAATCAGAAGAAGTAGAAGAAGGAGAAGGAGAAGGTTAAGTCTGGAGGGTGAATCAGAAGAAGTAGAAGAAGGAGAAGGAGAAGGTGAAGTCTGGAGGGTGAATCAGAAGAAGCAGAAGAAGGAGAAGGAGAAGGTGAAGTCTGGAGGGTGAATCAGAAGAAGCAGAAGAAGGAGAAGGAGAAGATGAAGTCTGGAGGGTGAATCAGAAGAAGTAGAAGAAGGAGAAGGAGAAGGTGAAGTCTGGAGGGTGAATCAGAAGAAGCAGAAGAAGGAGAAGGAGAAGGTGAAGTCTGGAGGGTGAATCAGAAGAACCAGAAGAAGGAGAAGGAGAAGGTGAAGTCTGGAGGGTGAATCAGAAGAAGCAGAATAAGGAGAAGGAGAAGGTGAAGTCTGGATGGTGAATCAGAAGAAGCAGAAGAAGGAGAAGGAGAAGGTGAAGTCTGGAGGGTGAATCAGAAGAAGTAGAAGAAGGAGAAGGAGAAGGTGAAGTCTGGAGGGTGAAGCAGAAGAAGTAGAAGACGGAGAAGGAGAAGGTGAAGTCAGGAGGGTGAATCAGAAGAAGTAGAAGAAGGAGAAGGAGAAGGTGAAGTCAGGAGGGTGAATCAGAAGAAGCAGACGAAGGAGAAGGAGAAGGTGAAGTCTGGAGGGTGAAACAGAAGAAGCAGAAGAAGGAGAAGGAGAAGATGAAGTCTGGAGGGTGAATCAGAAGAAGTAGAAGAAGGAGAAGGAGAAGGTGAAGTCTGGAGGGTGAATCAGAAGAAGCAGAAGAAGGAGAAGGAGAAGGTGAAGTCTGGAGGGTGAATCAGAAGAAGCAGAAGAAGGAGAAGGAGAAGGTGAAGTGTGGAGGGTGAATCAGAAGAAGCAGAATAAGGAGAAGGAGAAGGTGAAGTCTGGAGGGTGAATCAGAAGAAGTAGAAGAAGGAGAAGGAGAAGGTGAAGTCTGGAGGGTGAAGCAGAAGACGTAGAAGAAGGAGAAGGAGAAGGTGAAGTCAGGAGGGTGAATCAGAAGAAGTAGAAGAGGGAGAAGGAGAAGGTGAAGTCAGGAGGGTGTATCAGAAGAAGCAGAACAAGGAGAAGGAGAAGGTGAAGTCTGGAGGGTGAATCAGAAGAATCAGAAGAAGGAGAAGGAGAAGGTGAAGTCTGGAGGGTGAATCAGAAGAAGCAGAAGAAAGAGAAGGAGAAGGTGAAGTCTGGAGGGTGAAGCAGAAGAAGCAGAAGAAGGAGAAGGAGAAGGTGAAGACTGGAGGGTGAATCAGAAGAAGTAGAAGAAGGAGAAGGAGAAGGTGAAGTCTGGAGGGTGAATCAGAAGAAGTAGAAGAAAGAGAATGAGAAGGTGAAGTCTGGAGGGTGAATCAGAAGAAGCAGAAGAAGGAGAAGGAGATGGTGAAGTCTGGAGGGTGAATCAGAAGAAGCAGAAGAAGGAGAAGGAGAAGATGAAGTCTGGAGGGTGAATCAGAAGAAGCAGAAGAAGGAGAAGGAGAAGATGAAGTCTGGAGGGTGAATCAGAAGAAGCAGAAGAAGGAGAAGGAGAAGATGAAGTCTGGAAGGTGAATCAGAAGAAGTAGAAGAAGGAGAAGGAGAAGGTGAAGTCTGGAGGGTGAATCAGAAGAAGCAGAAGAAGGAGAAGGAGAAGATGAAGTCTGGAGGGTGAATCAGAAGAAGTAGAAGAAGAGGGAGAGGTCTGGAGGGTGAATCAGAAGAAGCAGAAGAAGGAGAAGGAGAAGGTGAAGTCTGGAGGGTGAATCAGAAGAAGCAGAAGAAGGAGAAGGAGAAGGTGAAGTCTGGAGGGTGAATCAGAAGAAGCAGAAGAAGGAGAAGGAGAAGGTGAAGTCTGGAGGGTGAATCAGAAGAAGCAGAAGAAGGAGAAGGAGAAGGTGAAGTCTGGAGGGTGAATCAGAAGAAGCAGAAGAAGGAGAAGGAGAAGGTGAATTCAGGAGGGTGAATCAGAAGAAGGAGAAGAAGGAGAAGGAGAAGGTGAAGTCTGGAGGGTGAATCAGAAGAAGCAGAAGAAGGAGAAGGAGAAGGTGAAGTCTGGAGGGTGAATCAGAAGAAGCAGAAGAAGGAGAAGGAGAAGATGAAGTCTGGAGGGTGAATCAGAAGAAGTAGAAGAAGGAGAAGGAGAAGGTGAAGTCTGGAGGGTGAATCAGAAGAAGCAGAAGAAGGAGAAGGAGAAGGTGAAGTCTGGAGGGTGAATCAGAAGAAGCAGAAGAAGGAGAAGGAGAAGGTGAAGTCTGGAGGGTGAATCAGAAGAAGCAGAAGAAGGAGAAGGAGAAGGTGAATTCAGGAGGGTGAATCAGAAGAAGCAGAAGAAGGAGAAGGAGAAGATGAAGTCTGGAGGGTGAATCAGAAGAAGCAGAAGAAGGAGAAGGAGAAGGTGAGGTCTAGAGGGTGAATCAGAAGAAGCACAAGAAGGAGAAGGAGAAGGTGAAGTCTGAAGGGTGAATCAGAAGAAGCAGAAGAAGGAAAAGAAGAAGATGAAGTCTGGAGGGTGAATCAGAAGAAGCAGAAGGAGGAGAAGGAGAAGGTGAAGTCTGGAGGGTGAATCAGAAGAAGCAGAAGAAGGAGAAGGAGAAGGTGAAGTCTGGAGGGTGAATCAGAAGAAGTAGAAGAAGGAGAAGGAGAAGGTTAAGTCTGGAGGGTGAATCAGAAGAAGTAGAAGAAGGAGAAGGAGAAGGTGAAGTCTGGAGGGTGAATCAGAAGAAGCAGAAGAAGGAGAAGGAGAAGGTGAAGTCTGGAGGGTGAATCAGAAGAAGCAGAAGAAGGAGAAGGAGAAGATGAAGTCTGGAGGGTGAATCAGAAGAAGTAGAAGAAGGAGAAGGAGAAGGTGAAGTCTGGAGGGTGAATCAGAAGAAGCAGAAGAAGGAGAAGGAGAAGGTGAAGTCTGGAGGGTGAATCAGAAGAACCAGAAGAAGGAGAAGGAGAAGGTGAAGTCTGGAGGGTGAATCAGAAGAAGCAGAATAAGGAGAAGGAGAAGGTGAAGTCTGGAGGGTGAATCAGAAGAAGCAGAAGAAGGAGAAGGAGAAGGTGAAGTCTGGAGGGTGAATCAGAAGAAGTAGAAGAAGGAGAAGGAGAAGGTGAAGTCTGGAGGGTGAAGCAGAAGAAGTAGAAGACGGAGAAGGAGAAGGTGAAGTCAGGAGGGTGAATCAGAAGAAGTAGAAGAAGGAGAAGGAGAAGGTGAAGTCAGGAGGGTGAATCAGAAGAAGCAGACGAAGGAGAAGGAGAAGGTGAAGTCTGGAGGGTGAAACAGAAGAAGCAGAAGAAGGAGAAGGAGAAGATGAAGTCTGGAGGGTGAATCAGAAGAAGTAGAAGAAGGAGAAGGAGAAGGTGAAGTCTGGAGGGTGAATCAGAAGAAGCAGAAGAAGGAGAAGGAGAAGGTGAAGTCTGGAGGGTGAATCAGAAGAAGCAGAAGAAGGAGAAGGAGAAGGTGAAGTGTGGAGGGTGAATCAGAAGAAGCAGAATAAGGAGAAGGAGAAGGTGAAGTCTGGAGGGTGAATCAGAAGAAGCAGAAGAAGGAGAAGGAGAAGGTGAAGTCTGGAGGGTGAATCAGAAGAAGTAGAAGAAGGAGAAGGAGAAGGTGAAGTCTGGAGGGTGAAGCAGAAGACGTAGAAGAAGGAGAAGGAGAAGGTGAAGTCAGGAGGGTGAATCAGAAGAAGTAGAAGAGGGAGAAGGAGAAGGTGAAGTCAGGAGGGTGAATCAGAAGAAGCAGAAGAAGGAGAAGGAGAAGGTGAAGTCTGGAGGGTGAATCAGAAGAAGCAGAAGAAGGAGAAGGAGAAGGTGAATTCAGGAGGGTGAATCAGAAGAAGCAGAAGAAGGAGAAGGAGAAGATGAAGTCTGGAGGGTGAATCAGAAGAAGCAGAAGAAGGAGAAGGAGAAGGTGAGGTCTAGAGGGTGAATCAGAAGAAGCACAAGAAGGAGAAGGAGAAGGTGAAGTCTGAAGGGTGAATCAGAAGAAGCAGAAGAAGGAAAAGAAGAAGATGAAGTCTGGAGGGTGAATCAGAAGAAGCAGAAGGAGGAGAAGGAGAAGGTGAAGTCTGGAGGGTGAATCAGAAGAAGCAGAAGAAGGAGAAGGAGAAGGTGAAGTCTGGAGGGTGAATCAGAAGAAGTAGAAGAAGGAGAAGGAGAAGGTTAAGTCTGGAGGGTGAACCAGAAGAAGTAGAAGAAGGAGAAGGAGAAGGTGAAGTCTGGAGGGTGAATCAGAAGAAGCAGAAGAAGGAGAAGGAGAAGGTGAAGTCTGGAGGGTGAATCAGAAGAAGCAGAAGAAGGAGAAGGAGAAGATGAAGTCTGGAGGGTGAATCAGAAGAAGTAGAAGAAGGAGAAGGAGAAGGTGAAGTCTGGAGGGTGAATCAGAAGAAGCAGAAGAAGGAGAAGGAGAAGGTGAAGTCTGGAGGGTGAATCAGAAGAACCAGAAGAAGGAGAAGGAGAAGGTGAAGTCTGGAGGGTGAATCAGAAGAAGCAGAATAAGGAGAAGGAGAAGGTGAAGTCTGGAGGGTGAATCAGAAGAAGCAGAAGAAGGAGAAGGAGAAGGTGAAGTCTGGAGGGTGAATCAGAAGAAGTAGAAGAAGGAGAAGGAGAAAGTGAAGTCTGGAGGGTGAAGCAGAAGAAGTAGAAGACGGAGAAGGAGAAGGTGAAGTCAGGAGGGTGAATCAGAAGAAGTAGAAGAAGGAGAAGGAGAAGGTGAAGTCAGGAGGGTGAATCAGAAGAAGCAGACGAAGGAGAAGGAGAAGGTGAAGTCTGGAGGGTGAAACAGAAGAAGCAGAAGAAGGAGAAGGAGAAGATGAAGTCTGGAGGGTGAATCAGAAGAAGTAGAAGAAGGAGAAGGAGAAGGTGAAGTCTGGAGGGTGAATCAGAAGAAGCAGAAGAAGGAGAAGGAGAAGGTGAAGTCTGGAGGGTGAATCAGAAGAAGCAGAAGAAGGAGAAGGAGAAGGTGAAGTGTGGAGGGTGAATCAGAAGAAGCAGAATAAGGAGAAGGAGAAGGTGAAGTCTGGAGGGTGAATCAGAAGAAGCAGAAGAAGGAGAAGGAGAAGGTGAAGTCTGGAGGGTGAATCAGAAGAAGTAGAAGAAGGAGAAGGAGAAGGTGAAGTCTGGAGGGTGAAGCAGAAGACGTAGAAGAAGGAGAAGGAGAAGGTGAAGTCAGGAGGGTGAATCAGAAGAAGTAGAAGAGGGAGAAGGAGAAGGTGAAGTCAGGAGGGTGAATCAGAAGAAGCAGAACAAGGAGAAGGAGAAGGTGAAGTCTGGAGGGTGAATCAGAAGAATCAGAAGAAGGAGAAGGAGAAGGTGAAGTCTGGAGGGTGAATCAGAAGAAGCAGAAGAAAGAGAAGGAGAAGGTGAAGTCTGGAGGGTGAAGCAGAAGAAGCAGAAGAAGGAGAAGGAGAAGGTGAAGACTGGAGGGTGAATCAGAAGAAGTAGAAGAAGGAGAAGGAGAAGGTGAAGTCTGGAGGGTGAATCAGAAGAAGTAGAAGAAAGAGAATGAGAAGGTGAAGTCTGGAGGGTGAATCAGAAGAAGCAGAAGAAGGAGAAGGAGATGGTGAAGTCTGGAGGGTGAATCAGAAGAAGCAGAAGAAGGAGAAGGAGAAGATGAAGTCTGGAGGGTGAATCAGAAGAAGCAGAAGAAGGAGAAGGAGAAGATGAAGTCTGGAGGGTGAATCAGAAGAAGCAGAAGAAGGAGAAGGAGAAGATGAAGTCTGGAGGGTGAATCAGAAGAAGTAGAAGAAGGAGAAGGAGAAGGTGAAGTCTGGAGGGTGAATCAGAAGAAGCAGAAGAAGGAGAAGGAGAAGATGAAGTCTGGAGGGTGAATCAGAAGAAGTAGAAGAAGAGGGAGAGGTCTGGAGGGTGAATCAGAAGAAGCAGAAGAAGGAGAAGGAGAAGGTGAAGTCTGGAGGGTGATTCAGAAGAAGCAGAAGAAGGAGAAGGAGAAGGTGAAGTCTGGAGGGTGAATCAGAAGAAGCAGAAGAAGGAGAAGGAGAAGGTGAAGTCTGGAGGGTGAATCAGAAGAAGCAGAAGAAGGAGAAGGAGAAGGTGAAGTCTGGAGGGTGAATCAGAAGAAGCAGAAGAAGGAGAAGGAGAAGGTGAATTCAGGAGGGTGAATCAGAAGAAGCAGAAGAAGGAGAAGGAGAAGATGAAGTCTGGAGGGTGAATCAGAAGAAGCAGAAGAAGGAGAAGGTGAGGTCTAGAGGGTGAATCAGAAGAAGCACAAGAAGGAGAAGGAGAAGGTGAAGTCTGAAGGGTGAATCAGAAGAAGCAGAAGAAGGAAAAGGAGAAGATGAAGTCTGGAGGGTGAATGAGAAGAAGCAGAAGGAGGAGAAGGAGAAGGTGAAGTCTGGAGGGTGAATCAGAAGAAGCAGAAGAAGGAGAAGGAGAAGGTGAAGTCTGGAGGGTGAATCAGAAGAAGTAGAAGAAGGAGAAGGAGAAGGTGAAGTCTGGAGGGTGAATCAGAAGAAGTAGAAGAAGGAGAAGGAGAAGGTGAAGTCTGGAGGGTGAATCAGAAGAAGCAGAAGAAGGAGAAGGAGAAGGAGAAGTCTGGAGGGTGAATCAGAAGAAGTAGAAGAAGGAGAAGGAGAAGGTGAAGTCTGGAAGGTGAAGCAGAAGAAGTAGAAGAAGGAGAAGGAGAAGGTGAAGTCAGGAGGGTGAATCAGAAGAAGTAGAAGAAGGAGAAGGAGAAGGTGAAGTCAGGAGGGTGAATCAGAAGAAGCAGACGAAGGAGAAGGAGAAGGTGAAGTCTGGAGGGTGAATCAGAAGAATCAGAAGAAGGAGAAGGAGAAGGTGAAGTCTGGTGGGTGAATCAGAAGAAGCAGAAGAAAGAGAAGGAGAAGGTGAAGTCTGGAGGGTGAAGCAGAAGAAGCAGAAGAAGGAGAAGGAGAAGGTGAAGAATGGAGGGTGAATCAGAAGAAGTAGTAGAAGGAGAAGGAGAAGGTGAAGTCTGGAGGGTGAATCAGAAGAAGTAGAAGAAGGAGAATGAGAAGGTGAAGTCTGGAGGGTGAATCAGAAGAAGCAGAAGAAGGAGAAGGAGAAGGTGAAGTCTAGAGGGTGTATCAGAAGAAGCAGAAGAAGGAGAAGGAGAAGATGAAGTCTGGAGGGTGAATCAGAAGAAGTAGAAGAAGGAGAAGGAGAAGGTGAGGTCTGGAGGGTGAATCAGAAGAAGCAGAAGAAGGAGAAGGAGAAGGTGAAGTCTGAAGGGTGAATCAGAAGAAGCAGAAGAAGGAGAAGGAGAAGGTGAAGTCTGGAGGGTGAATCAGAAGAAGCAGAAGAAGGAGAAGGAGAAGGTGAAGTCTGGAGGGTGAATCAGAAGAAGCAGAAGAAGGAGAAGGAGAAGGTGAAGTCTGGAGGGTGAATCAGAAGAAGTAGAAGAAGGAGAAGGAGAAGGTGAAGTCTGGAGGGTGAATCAGAAGAAGTAGAAGAAGGAGAAGGAGAAGGTGAAGTCTGGAGGGTGAATCAGAAGAAGCAGAAGAAGGAGAAGGAGAAGTTGAAGTCTGGAGGGTGAATCAGAAGAAGCAGAAGAAGGAGAAGGAGAAGATGAAGTCTGGAGGGTGAATCAGAAGAAGTAGAAGAAGGAGAAGGAGAAGGTGAAGTCTGGAGGGTGAATCAGAAGAAGCAGAAGAAGGAGAAGGAGAAGGTGAAGTCTGGAGGGTGAATCAGAAGAAGCAGAAGAAGGAGAAGGAGAAGGTGAAGTCTGGAGGGTGAATCAGAAGAAGCAGAATAAGGAGAAGGAGAAGGTGAAGTCTGGAGGGTGAATCAGAAGAAGCAGAAGAAGGAGCAGGAGAAGGTGAAGTCTGGAGGGTGAATCAGAAGAAGTAGAAGAAGGAGAATGAGAAGGTGAAGTCTGGAGGGTGAATCAGAAGAAGCAGAAGAAGGAGAAGGAGATGGTGAAGTCTGGAGGGTGAATCAGAAGAAGCAGAAGAAGGAGAAGGAGAAGATGAAGTCTGGAGGGTGAATCAGAAGAAGCAGAAGAAGGAGAAGGAGAAGATGAAGTCTGGAGGGTGAATTAGAAGAAGTAGAAGAAGGAGAAGGAGAAGATGAAGTCTGGAGGGTGAATCAGAAGAAGTAGAAGAAGGAGAAGGAGAAGGTGAAGTCTGGAGGGTGAATCAGAAGAAGCAGAAGAAGGAGAAGGAGAAGATGAAGTCTGGAGGGTGAATCAGAAGAAGTAGAAGAAGGAGAAGGAGAAGGTGAAGTCTGGAGGGTGAATCAGAAGAAGCAGAAGAAGGAGAAGGAGAAGGTGAAGTCTGGAGGGTGAATCAGAAGAAGCAGAAGAAGGAGAAGGAGAAGGTGAAGTCTGGAGGGTGAATCAGAAGAAGCAGAAGAAGGAGAAGGAGAAGGTGAATTCAGGAGGGTGAATCAGAAGAAGCAGAAGAAGGAGAAGGAGAAGATGAAGTCTGCAGGGTGAATCAGAAGAAGAAGAAGAAGGAGAAGGAGAAGGTGAGGTCTAGAGGGTGAATCAGAAGAAGCAGAAGAAGGAAAAGGAGAAGATGAAGTCTGGAGGGTGAATGAGAAGAAGCAGAAGGAGGAGAAGGAGAAGGTGAAGTCTGGAGGGTGAATCAGAAGAAGCAGAAGAAGGAGAAGGAGAAGGTGAAGTCTGGAGGGTGAATCAGAAGAAGGAGAAGAAGGAGAAGGAGAAGGTGAAGTCTGGAGGGTGAATCAGAAGAAGTAGAAGAAGGAGAAGGAGAAGGTGAAGTCTGGAGGGTGAATCAGAAGAAGCAGAAGAAGGAGAAGGAGAAGGAGAAGTCTGGAGGGTGAATCAGAAGAAGTAGAAGAAGGAGAAGGAGAAGGTGAAGTCTGGAAGGTGAAGCAGAAGAAGTAGAAGAAGGAGAAGGAGAAGGTGAAGTCAGGAGGGTGAATCAGAAGAAGTAGAAGAAGGAGAAGGAGAAGGTGAAGTCAGGAGGGTGAATCAGAAGAAGCAGACGAAGGACAAGGAGAAGGTGAAGTCTGGAGGGTGAATCAGAAGAATCAGAAGAAGGAGAAGGAGAAGGTGAAGTCTGGTGGGTGAATCAGAAGAAGCAGAAGAAAGAGAAGGAGAAGGTGAAGTCTGGAGGGTGAAGCAGAAGAAGCAGAAGAAGGAGAAGGAGAAGGTGAAGAATGGAGGGTGAATCAGAAGAAGTAGTAGAAGGAGAAGGAGAAGGTGAAGTCTGGAGGGTGAATCAGAAGAAGTAGAAGAAGGAGAATGAGAAGGTGAAGTCTGGAGGGTGAATCAGAAGAAGCAGAAGAAGGAGAAGGAGAAGGTGAAGTCTAGAGGGTGTATCAGAAGAAGCAGAAGAAGGAGAAGGAGAAGATGAAGTCTGGAGGGTGAATCAGAAGAAGTAGAAGAAGGAGAAGGAGAAGGTGAGGTCTGGAGGGTGAATCAGAAGAAGCAGAAGAAGGAGAAGGAGAAGGTGAAGTCTGAAGGGTGAATCAGAAGAAGCAGAAGAAGGAGAAGGAGAAGGTGAAGTCTGGAGGGTGAATCAGAAGAAGCAGAAGAAGGAGAAGGAGATGGTGAAGTCTGGAGGGTGAATCAGAAGAAGCAGAAGAAGGAGAAGGAGAAGGTGAAGTCTGGAGGGTGAATCAGAAGAAGTAGAAGAAGGAGAAGGAGAAGGTGAAGTCTGGAGGGTGAATCAGAAGAAGTAGAAGAAGGAGAAGGAGAAGGTGAAGTCTGGAGGGTGAATCAGAAGAAGCAGAAGAAGGAGAAGGAGAAGTTGAAGTCTGGAGGGTGAATCAGAAGAAGCAGAAGAAGGAGAAGGAGAAGATGAAGTCTGGAGGGTGAATCAGAAGAAGTAGAAGAAGGAGAAGGAGAAGGTGAAGTCTGGAGGGTGAATCAGAAGAAGCAGAAGAAGGAGAAGGAGAAGGTGAAGTCTGGAGGGTGAATCAGAAGAAGCAGAAGAAGGAGAAGGAGAAGGTGAAGTCTGGAGGGTGAATCAGAAGAAGCAGAATAAGGAGAAGGAGAAGGTGAAGTCTGGAGGGTGAATCAGAAGAAGCAGAAGAAGGAGCAGGAGAAGGTGAAGTCTGGAGGGTGAATCAGAAGAAGTAGAAGAAGGAGAATGAGAAGGTGAAGTCTGGAGGGTGAATCAGAAGAAGCAGAAGAAGGAGAAGGAGATGGTGAAGTCTGGAGGGTGAATCAGAAGAAGCAGAAGGAGGAGAAGGAGAAGATGAAGTCTGGAGGGTGAATCAGAAGAAGCAGAAGAAGGAGAAGGAGAAGATGAAGTCTGGAGGGTGAATTAGAAGAAGTAGAAGAAGGAGAAGGAGAAGATGAAGTCTGGAGGGTGAATCAGAAGAAGTAGAAGAAGGAGAAGGAGAAGGTGAAGTCTGGAGGGTGAATCAGAAGAAGGAGAAGGAGAAGATGAAGTCTGGAGGGTGAATCAGAAGAAGTAGAAGAAGGAGAAGGAGAAGGTGAAGTCTGGAGGGTGAATCAGAAGAAGCAGAAGAAGGAGAAGGAGAAGGTGAAGTCTGGAGGGTGAATCAGAAGAAGCAGAAGAAGGAGAAGGAGAAGGTGAAGTCTGGAGGGTGAATCAGAAGAAGCAGAAGAAGGAGAAGGAGAAGGTGAATTCAGGAGGGTGAATCAGAAGAAGCAGAAGAAGGAGAAGGAGAAGATGAAGTCTGCAGGGTGAATCAGAAGAAGAAGAAGAAGGAGAAGGAGAAGGTGAGGTCTAGAGGGTGAATCAGAAGAAGCAGAAGAAGGAGAAGGAGAAGATGAAGACTGGAGGGTGAATCAGAAGAAGTAGAAGAAGGAGAAGGAGAAGGTGAAGTCTGGAGGGTGAATCAGAAGAAGCAGAAGAAGGAGAAGGAGAAGGTGAAGTCTGGAGGGTGAATCAGAAGAAGTGGAAGAAGGAGAAGGAGAAGGTGTAGTCTGGAGGGTGAATCAGAAGAAGTAGACGAAGGAGAAGGAGAAGGTGAACTCTGGAGGGTGAATCAGAAGAAGCAGAAGAAGGAGAAGGAGAAGGTGAAGTCTGGAGGGTGAATCAGAAGAAGTAGAAGAAGGAGAAGGAGAAGGTGAAGTCTGGAGGGTGAATCAGAAGAAGTAGAAGAAGGAGAAGGAGAAGGTGAAGTCTGGAGGGTGAATCAGAAGAAGCAGAAGAAGGAGAAGGAGAAGGTGAAGTCTGGAGGGTGAAACAGAAGAAGCAGAAGAAGGAGAAGGAGAAGATGAAGTCTGGAGGGTGAATCAGAAGAAGTAGAAGAAGGAGAAGGAGAAGGTGAAATCTGGAGTGTGAATCAGAAGAAGCAGAAGAAGGAGAAGGAGAAGGTGAAGTCTGGAGGGTGAATCAGAAGAAGCAGAAGAAGGAGAAGGAGAAGGTGAAGTGTGGAGGGTGAATCAGAAGAAGCAGAATAAGGAGAAGGAGAAGGTGAAGTCTGGAGGGTGAATCAGAAGAAGCAGAAGAAGGAGAAGGAGAAGGTGAAGTCTGGAGGGTGAATCAGAAGAAGTAGAAGAAGGAGAAGGAGAAGGTGAAGTCTGGAGGGTGAAGCAGAAGACGTAGAAGAAGGAGAAGGAGAAGGTGAAGTCAGGAGGGTGAATCAGAAGAAGTAGAAGAGGGAGAAGGAGAAGGTGAAGTCAGGAGGGTGAATCAGAAGAAGCAGAACAAGGAGAAGGAGAAGGTGAAGTCTGGAGGGTGAATCAGAAGAATCAGAAGAAGGAGAAGGAGAAGGTGAAGTCTGGAGGGTGAATCAGAAGAAGCAGAAGAAAGAGAAGGAGAAGGTGAAGTCTGGAGGGTGAAGCAGAAGAAGCAGAAGAAGGAGAAGGAGAAGGTGAAGACTGGAGGGTGAATCAGAAGAAGTAGAAGAAGGAGAAGGAGAAGGTGAAGTCTGGAGGGTGAATCAGAAGAAGTGGAAGAAAGAGAAAGAGAAGATGAAGTCTGGAGGGTGAATCAGAAGAAGTAGAAGAAGGAGAAGGAGAAGGTGAAGTCTGGAGGGTGAATCAGAAGAAGCAGAAGAAGGAGAAGGAGAAGATGAAGTCTGGAGGGTGAATCAGAAGAAGTAGAAGAAGGAGAAGGAGAAGATGAAGTCTGGAGGGTGAATCAGAAGAAGTAGAAGAAGGAGAAGGAGAAGGTGAAGTCTGGAGGGTGAATCAGAAGAAGCAGAAGAAGGAGAAGGAGAAGGTGAAGTCTGGAGGGTGAATCAGAAGAAGGAGAAGGAGAAGGTGAAGTCTGGAGGGTGAATCAGAAGAAGCAGAAGAAGGAGAAGGAGAAGGTGAATTCAGGAGGGTGAATCAGAAGAAGCAGAAGAAGGAGAAGGAGAAGATGAAGACTGCAGGGTGAATCAGAAGAAGAAGAAGAAGGAGAAGGAGAAGGTGAGGTCTAGAGGGTGAATCAGAAGAAGCAGAAGAAGGAGAAGGAGAAGATGAAGACTGGAGGGTGAATCAGAAGAAGTAGAAGAAGGAGAAGGAGAAGGTGAAGTCTGGAGGGTGAATCAGAAGAAGCAGAAGAAGGAGAAGGAGAAGGTGAAGTCTGGAGGGTGAATCAGAAGAAGTGGAAGAAGGAGAAGGAGAAGGTGTAGTCTGGAGGGTGAATCAGAAGAAGTAGACGAAGGAGAAGGAGAAGGTGAACTCTGGAGGGTGAATCAGAAGAAGCAGAAGAAGGAGAAGGAGAAGGTGAAGTCTGGAGGGTGAATCAGAAGAAGTAGAAGAAGGAGAAGGAGAAGGTGAAGTCTGGAGGGTGAATCAGAAGAAGTAGAAGAAGGAGAAGGAGAAGGTGAAGTCTGGAGGGTGAATCAGAAGAAGCAGAAGAAGGAGAAGGAGAAGGTGAAGTCTGGAGGGTGAAACAGAAGAAGCAGAAGAAGGAGAAGGAGAAGATGAAGTCTGGAGGGTGAATCAGAAGAAGTAGAAGAAGGAGAAGGAGAAGGTGAAATCTGGATGGTGAATCAGAAGAAGCAGAAGAAGGAGAAGGAGAAGGTGAAGTCTGGAGGGTGAATCAGAAGAAGCAGAAGAAGGAGAAGGAGAATGTGAAGTGTGGAGGGTGAATCAGAAGAAGCAGAATAAGGAGAAGGAGAAGGTGAAGTCTGGAGGGTGAATCAGAAGAAGCAGAAGAAGGAGAAGGAGAAGGTGAAGTCTGGAGGGTGAATCAGAAGAAGTAGAAGAAGGAGAAGGAGAAGGTGAAGTCTGGAGGGTGAAGCAGAAGACGTAGAAGAAGGAGACGGAGAAGGTGAAGTCAGGAGGGTGAATCAGAAGAAGTAGAAGAGGGAGAAGGAGAAGGTGAAGTCAGGAGGGTGAATCAGAAGAAGCAGAACAAGGAGAAGGAGAAGGTGAAGTCTGGAGGGTGAATCAGAAGAATCAGAAGAAGGAGAAGGAGAAGGTGAAGTCTGGAGGGTGAATCAGAAGAAGCAGAAGAAAGAGAAGGAGAAGGTGAAGTCTGGAGGGTGAAGCAGAAGAAGCAGAAGAAGGAGAAGGAGAAGGTGAAGACTGGAGGGTGAATCAGAAGAAATAGAAGAAGGAGAAGGAGAAGGTGAAGTCTGGAGGGTGAATCAGAAGAAGTAGAAGAAAGAGAATGAGAAGATGAAGTCTGGAGGGTGAATCAGAAGAAGTAGAAGAAGGAGAAGGAGAAGGTGAAGTCAGGAGGGTGAAGCAGAAGAAGCAGAAGAAGTAGAAGGAGAGGGTGAGGTCTGGAGGGTGAATCAGAAGAAGCAGAAGAAGGAGAAGGAGAAGGTGAAGTCTGGAGGGTGAATCAGAAGAAGCAGAAGAAGGAGAAGGAGAAGCTGAAGTCTGGAGGGTGAATCAGAAGAAGCAGAAGAAGGAGAAGGAGAAGGTGAAGTCTGGAGGGTGAATCAGAAGAAGCAGAAGAAGGAGAAGGAGAAGGTGAAGTCTGGAGGGTGAATCAGAAGAAGCAGAAGAAGGAGAAGGAGAAGGTGAATTCAGGAGGGTGAATCAGAAGAAGCAGAAGAAGGAGAAGGAGAAGATGAAGTCTGGAGGGTGAATCAGAAGAAGCAGAAGAAGGAAAAGGAGAAGGTGAGGTCTAGAGGGTGAATCAGAAGAAGCACAAGAAGGAGAAGGAGAAGGTGAAGTCTGAAGGGTGAATCAGAAGAAGTAGAAGAAGGAGAAGGAGAAGGCGAAGTCTGGAGGGTGAATCAGAAGAAGCAGTAGAAGGAGAAGGAGAAGGTGAAGTCTGGAGGGTGAATCAGAAGAAGCAGAAGAAGGAGAAGGAGAAGATGAAGTCTGGAGAGTGAATCAGAAGAAGTAGAAGAAGGAGAAGGAGAAGGTGATTTCTGGAGGGTGAATCAGAAGAAGCACAAGAAGGAGAAGGAGAAGGTGAAGTCTGAAGGGTGAATCAGAAGAAGCAGAAGAAGGAGAAGGAGAAGATGAAGTCTGGAGGGTGAATCAGAAGAAGCAGAAGAAGGAGAAGGAGAAGGTGAAGTCTGGAGGGTGAATCAGAAGAAGCAGAAGAAGGAGAAGGAGAAGGTGAAGTCTGGAGGGTGAATCAGAAGAAGTAGAAGAAGGAGAAGGAGAAGGTGAAGTCTGGAGGGTGAATCAGAAGAAGTAGAAGAAGGAGAAGGAGAAGGTGAAGCCTGGAGGGTGAATCAGAAGAAGCAGAAGAAGGAGAAGGGGTAGGTGAAGTCTGGAGGGTGAATCAGAAGAAGCAGAAGAAGGAGAAGGAGAAGATGAAGACTGGAGGGTGAATCAGAAGAAGTAGAAGAAGGAGAAGGAGAAGGTGAAGTCTGGAGGGTGAATCAGAAGAAGCCGAAGAAGGAGAAGGAGAAGGTGAAGTCTGGAGGGTGAATCAGAAGAAGAAGAAGAAGGAGAAGGAGAAGGTGTAGTCTGGAGGGTGAATCCGAAGAAGTAGACGAAGGAGAAGGAGAAGGTGAACTCTGGAGGGTGAATCAGAAGAAGCAGAAGAAGGAGAAGGAGAAGGTGAAGTCTGGAGGGTGAATCAGAAGAAGTAGAAGAAGGAGAAGGAGAAGGTGAAGTCTGGAGGGTGAATCAGAAGAAGTAGAAGAAGGAGAAGGAGAAGGTGAAGTCTGGAGGGTGAATCAGAAGAAGCAGAAGAAGGAGAAGGAGAAGGTGAAGTCTGGAGGGTGAAACAGAAGAAGCAGAAGAAGGAGAAGGAGAAGATGAAGTCTGGAGGGTGAATCAGAAGAAGTAGAAGAAGGAGAAGGAGAAGGTGAAGTCTGGAGGGTGAATCAGAAGAAGCAGAAGAAGGAGAAGGAGAAGGTGTAGTCTGGAGGGTGAATCCGAAGAAGTAGACGAAGGAGAAGGAGAAGGTGAACTCTGGAGGGTGAATCAGAAGAAGCAGAAGAAGGAGAAGGAGAAGGTGAAGTCTGGAGGGTGAATCAGAAGAAGTAGAAGAAGGAGAAGGAGAAGGTGAAGTCTGGAGGGTGAATCAGAAGAAGCAGAAGAAGGAGAAGGAGAAGGTGAAGTCTGGAGGGTGAATCAGAAGAAGCAGAAGAAGGAGAAGGAGAAGATGATGTCTGGAGAGTGAATCAGAAGAAGTAAAAGAAGGAGAAGGAGAAGGTGATTTCTGGAGGGTGAATCAGAAGAAGCACAAGAAGGAGAAGGAGAAGGTGAAGTCTGAAGGGTGAATCAGAAGAAGCAGAAGAAGGAGAAGGAGAAGATGAAGTCTGGAGGGTGAATCAGAAGAAGCAGAAGAAGGAGAAGGAGAAGGTGAAGTCTGGAGGGTGAATCAGAAGAAGCAGAAGAAGGAGAAGGAGAAGGTGAAGTCTGGAGGGTGAATCAGAAGAAGTAGAAGAAGGAGAAGGAGAAGGTGAAGTCTGGAGGGTGAATCAGAAGAAGTAGAAGAAGGAGAAGGAGAAGGTGAAGCCTGGAGGGTGAATCAGAAGAAGCAGAAGAAGGAGAAGGGGTAGGTGAAGTCTGGAGGGTGAATCAGAAGAAGCAGAAGAAGGAGAAGGAGAAGATGAAGACTGGAGGGTGAATCAGAAGAAGTAGAAGAAGGAGAAGGAGAAGGTGAAGTCTGGAGGGTGAATCAGAAGAAGCCGAAGAAGGAGAAGGAGAAGGTGAAGTCTGGAGGGTGAATCAGAAGAAGAAGAAGAAGGAGAAGGAGAAGGTGTAGTCTGGAGGGTGAATCCGAAGAAGTAGACGAAGGAGAAGGAGAAGGTGAACTCTGGAGGGTGAATCAGAAGAAGCAGAAGAAGGAGAAGGAGAAGGTGAAGTCTGGAGGGTGAATCAGAAGAAGTAGAAGAAGGAGAAGGAGAAGGTGAAGTCTGGAGGGTGAATCAGAAGAAGTAGAAGAAGGAGAAGGAGAAGGTGAAGTCTGGAGGGTGAATCAGAAGAAGCAGAAGAAGGAGAAGGAGAAGGTGAAGTCTGGAGGGTGAAACAGAAGAAGCAGAAGAAGGAGAAGGAGAAGATGAAGTCTGGAGGGTGAATCAGAAGAAGTAGAAGAAGGAGAAGGAGAAGGTGAAGTCTGGAGGGTGAATCAGAAGAAGCAGAAGAAGGAGAAGGAGAAGGTGTAGTCTGGAGGGTGAATCCGAAGAAGTAGACGAAGGAGAAGGAGAAGGTGAACTCTGGAGGGTGAATCAGAAGAAGCAGAAGAAGGAGAAGGAGAAGGTGAAGTCTGGAGGGTGAATCAGAAGAAGTAGAAGAAGGAGAAGGTGAAGGTGAAGTCTGGAGGGTGAATCAGAAGAAGCAGAAGAAGGAGAAGGAGAAGGTGAAGTCTGGAGGGTGAAACAGAAGAAGCAGAAGAAGGAGAAGGAGAAGATGAAGTCTGGAGGGTGAATCAGAAGAAGTAGAAGAAGGAGAAGGAGAAGGTGAAGTCTGGAGGGTGAATCAGAAGAAGCAGAAGAAGGAGAAGGAGAAGGTGAAGTCTGGAGGGTGAATCAGAAGAAGCAGAAGAAGGAGAAGGAGAAGGTGAAGTGTGGAGGGTGAATCAGAAGAAGCAGAATAAGGAGAAGGAGAAGGTGAAGTCTGGAGGGTGAATCAGAAGAAGCAGAAGAAGGAGAAGGAGAAGGTGAAGTCTGGAGGGTGAATCAGAAGAAGTAGAAGAAGGAGAAGGAGAAGGTGAAGTCTGGAGGGTGAAGCAGAAGACGTAGAAGAAGGAGAAGGAGAAGGTGAAGTCAGGAGGGTGAATCAGAAGAAGTAGAAGAGGGAGAAGGAGAAGGTGAAGTCAGGAGGGTGAATCAGAAGAAGCAGAACAAGGAGAAGGAGAAGGTGAAGTCTGGAGGGTGAATCAGAAGAAGTAGAAGAAGGAGAAGGAGAAGGTGAAGTCTGGAGGGTGAATCAGAAGAAGTAGAAGAAAGAGAATGAGAAGGTGAAGTCTGGAGGGTGAATCAGAAGAAGCAGAAGAAGGAGAAGGAGATGGTGAAGTCTGGAGGGTGAATCAGAAGAAGCAGAAGAAGGAGAAGGAGAAGATGAAGTCTGGAGGGTGAATCAGAAGAAGCAGAAGAAGGAGAAGGAGAAGATGAAGTCTGGAGGGTGAATCAGAAGAAGTAGAAGAAGGAGAAGGAGAAGATGAAGTCTGGAGGGTGAATCAGAAGAAGTAGAAGAAGGAGAAGGAGAAGGTGAAGTCTGGAGGGTGAATCAGAAGAAGCAGAAGAAGGAGAAGGAGAAGATGAAGTCTGGAGGGTGAATCAGAAGAAGTAGAAGAAGGAGAAGGAGAGGGTGAGGTCTGGAGGGTGAATCAGAAGAAGCAGAAGAAGGAGAAGGAGAAGGTGAAGTCTGGAGGGTGAATCAGAAGAAGCAGAAGAAGGAGAAGGAGAAGGTGAAGTCTGGAGGGTGAATCAGAAGAAGCAGAAGAAGGAGAAGGAGAAGGTGAAGTCTGGAGGGTGAATCAGAAGAAGCAGAAGAAGGAGAAGGAGAAGGTGAATTCAGGAGGGTGAATCAGAAGAAGCAGAAGAAGGAGAAGGAGAAGATGAAGTCTGGAGGGTGAATCAGAAGAAGCAGAAGAAGGAGAAGGAGAAGGTGAGGTCTAGAGGGTGAATCAGAAGAAGCACAAGAAGGAGAAGGAGAAGGTGAAGTCTGAAGGGTGAATCAGAAGAAGCAGAAGAAGGAAAAGGAGAAGATGAAGTCTGGAGGGTGAATCAGAAGAAGCAGAAGGAGGAGAAGGAGAAGGTGAAGTCTGGAGGGTGAATCAGAAGAAGCAGAAGAAGGAGAAGGAGAAGGTGAAGTCTGGAGGGTGAATCAGAAGAAGTAGAAGAAGGAGAAGGAGAAGGTGAAGTCTGGAGGGTGAATCAGAAGAAGTAGAAGAAGGAGAAGGAGAAGGTGAAGTCTGGAGGGTGAATCAGAAGAAGCAGAAGAAGGAGAAGGAGAAGGTGAAGTCTGGAGGGAGAATCAGAAGAAGCAGAAGAAGGAGAAGGAGAAGATGAAGTCTGGAGGGTGAATCAGAAGAAGTAGAAGAAGGAGAAGGAGAAGGTGAAGTCTGGAGGGTGAATCAGAAGAAGCAGAAGAAGGAGAAGGAGAAGGTGAAGTCTGGAGGGTGAATCAGAAGAAGCAGAAGAAGGAGAAGGAGAAGGTGAAGTCTGGAGGGTGAATCAGAAGAAGCAGAATAAGGAGAAGGAGAAGGTGAAGTCTGGAGGGTGAATCAGAAGAAGCAGAAGAAGGAGAAGGAGAAGGTGAAGTCTGGAGGGTGAATCAGAAGAAGTAGAAGAAGGAGAAGGAGAAGGTGAAGTCTGGAGGGTGAAGCAGAAGAAGTAGAAGAAGGAGAAGGAGAAGGTGAAGTCAGGAGGGTGAATCAGAAGAAGTAGAAGAAGGAGAAGGAGAAGGTGAAGTCAGGAGGGTGAATCAGAAGAAGCAGACGAAGGAGAAGGAGAAGGTGAAGTCTGGAGGGTGAAACAGAAGAAGCAGAAGAAGGAGAAGGAGAAGATGAAGTCTGGAGGGTGAATCAGAAGAAGTAGAAGAAGGAGAAGGAGAAGGTGAAGTCTGGAGGGTGAATCAGAAGAAGCAGAAGAAGGAGAAGGAGAAGGTGAAGTCTGGAGGGTGAATCAGAAGAAGCAGAAGAAGGAGAAGGAGAAGGTGAAGTGTGGAGGGTGAATCAGAAGAAGCAGAATAAGGAGAAGGAGAAGGTGAAGTCTGGAGGGTGAATCAGAAGAAGCAGAAGAAGGAGAAGGAGAAGGTGAAGTCTGGAGGGCGAATCAGAAGAAGTAGAAGAAGGAGAAGGAGAAGGTGAAGTCTGGAGGGTGAAGCAGAAGACGTAGAAGAAGGAGAAGGTGAGGTCAGGAGGGTGAATCAGAAGAAGTAGAAGAGGGAGAAGGAGAAGGTGAAGTCAGGAGGGTGAATCAGAAGAAGCAGAACAAGGAGAAGGAGAAGGTGAAGTCTGGAGGGTGAATCAGAAGAATCAGAAGAAGGAGAAGGAGAAGGTGAAGTCTGGAGGGTGAATCAGAAGAAGCAGAAGAAAGAGAAGGAGAAGGTGAAGTCTGGAGGGTGAAGCAGAAGAAGCAGAAGAAGGAGAAGGAGAAGGTGAAGACTGGAGGGTGAATCAGAAGAAGTAGAAGAAGGAGAAGGAGAAGGTGAAGTCTGGAGGGTGAATCAGAAGAAGTAGAAGAAAGAGAATGAGAAGGTGAAGTCTGGAGGGTGAATCAGAAGAAGCAGAAGAAGGAGAAGGAGATGGTGAAGTCTGGAGGGTGAATCAGAAGAAGCAGAAGAAGGGGAAGGAGAAGATGAAGTCTGGAGGGTGAATCAGAAGAAGCAGAAGAAGGAGAAGGAGAAGATGAAGTCTGGAGGGTGAATCAGAAGAAGTAGAAGAAGGAGAAGGAGAAGATGAAGTCTGGAGGGTGAATCAGAAGAAGTAGAAGAAGGAGAAGGAGAAGGTGAAGTCTGGAGGGTGAATCAGAAGAAGCAGAAGGAGAAGGAGAAGATGAAGTCTGGAGGGTGAATCAGAAGAAGTAGAAGAAGGAGAAGGAGAGGGTGAGGTCTGGAGGGTGAATCAGAAGAAGCAGAAGAAGGAGAAGGAGAAGGTGAAGTCTAGAGGGTGAATCAGAAGAAGCACAAGAAGGAGAAGGAGAAGGTGAAGTCTGGAGGGTGAATCAGAGGAAGCAGAAGAAGGAGAAGGAGAAGGTGAAGTCTGGAGGGTGAATCAGAAGAAGCAGAAGAAGGAGAAGGAGAAGGTGAAGTCTGGAGGGTGAATCAGAAGAAGCAGAAGAAGGAGAAGGAGAAGGTGAAGTCTGGAGGGTGAATCAGAGGAAGCAGAAGAAGGAGAAGGAGAAGGTGAGGTCTAGAGGGTGAATCAGAAGAAGCACAAGAAGGAGAAGGTGAAGTCTGAAGGGTGAATCAGAAGAAGCAGAAGAAGGAAAAGGAGAAGGTGAGGTCTAGAGGGTGAATCAGAAGAAGCACAAGAAGGAGAAGGAGAAGGTGAAGTCTGGAGGGTGAATCAGAGGAAGCAGAAGAAGGAGAAGGAGAAGGTGAAGTCTGGAGGGTGAATCAGAAGAAGCAGAAGAAGGAGAAGGAGAAGGTGAAGTCTGGAGGGTGAATCAGAAGAAGCAGAAGAAGGAGAAGGAGAAGGTGAAGTCTGGAGGGTGAATCAGAGGAAGCAGAAGAAGGAGAAGGAGAAGGTGAAGTCTGGAGGGTGAATCAGAAGAAGCAGAAGAAGGAGAAGGAGAAGGTGAAGTCTGGAGGGTGAATCAGAAGAAGCAGAAGAAGGAGAAGGAGAAGGTGAATTCAGGAGGGTGAATCAGAAGAAGCAGAAGAAGGAGAAGGAGAAGATGAAGTCTGGAGGGTGAATCAGAAGAAGCAGAAGAAGGAGAAGGAGAAGGTGAGGTCTAGAGGGTGAATCAGAAGAAGCACAAGAAGGAGAAGGAGAAGGTGAAGTCTGAAGGGTGAATCAGAAGAAGCAGAAGAAGGAAAAGGAGAAGATGAAGTCTGGAGGGTGAATCAGAAGAAGCAGAAGGAGGAGAAGGAGAAGGTGAAGTCTGGAGGGTGAATCAGAAGAAGCAGAAGAAGGAGAAGGAGAAGGTGAAGTCTGGAGGGTGAATCAGAAGAAGTAGAAGAAGGAGAAGGAGAAGGTGAAGTCTGGAGGGTGAATCAGAAGAAGTAGAAGAAGGAGAAGGAGAAGGTGAAGTCTGGAGGGTGAATCAGAAGAAGCAGAAGAAGGAGAAGGAGAAGGTGAAGTCTGGAGGGTGAATCAGAAGAAGCAGAAGAAGGAGAAGGAGAAGATGAAGTCTGGAGGGTGAATCAGAAGAAGTAGAAGACGGAGAAGGAGAAGGTGAAGTCTGGAGGGTGAATCAGAAGAAGCAGAAGAAGGAGAAGGAGAAGGTGAAGTCTGGAGGGTGAATCAGAAGAAGCAGAAGAAGGAGAAGGAGAAGGTGAAGTCTGGAGGGTGAATCAGAAGAAGCAGAATAAGGAGAAGGAGAAGGTGAAGTCTGGAGGGTGAAGCAGAAGACGTAGAAGAAGGAGAAGGTGAGGTCAGGAGGGTGAATCAGAAGAAGTAGAAGAGGGAGAAGGAGAAGGTGAAGTCAGGAGGGTGAATCAGAAGAAGCAGAACAAGGAGAAGGAGAAGGTGAAGTCTGGAGGGTGAATCAGAAGAATCAGAAGAAGGAGAAGGAGAAGGTGAAGTCTGGAGGGTGAATCAGAAGAAGCAGAAGAAAGAGAAGGAGAAGGTGAAGTCTGGAGGGTGAAGCAGAAGAAGCAGAAGAAGGAGAAGGAGAAGGTGAAGACTGGAGGGTGAATCAGAAGAAGTAGAAGAAGGAGAAGGAGAAGGTGAAGTCTGGAGGGTGAATCAGAAGAAGTAGAAGAAAGAGAATGAGAAGGTGAAGTCTGGAGGGTGAATCAGAAGAAGCAGAAGAAGGAGAAGGAGATGGTGAAGTCTGGAGGGTGAATCAGAAGAAGCAGAAGAAGGAGAAGGAGAAGATGAAGTCTGGAGGGTGAATCAGAAGAAGCAGAAGAAGGAGAAGGAGAAGATGAAGTCTGGAGGGTGAATCAGAAGAAGTAGAAGAAGGAGAAGGAGAAGATGAAGTCTGGAGGGTGAATCAGAAGAAGTAGAAGAAGGAGAAGGAGAAGGTGAAGTCTGGAGGGTGAATCAGAAGAAGCAGAAGGAGAAGGAGAAGATGAAGTCTGGAGGGTGAATCAGAAGAAGTAGAAGAAGGAGAAGGAGAGGGTGAGGTCTGGAGGGTGAATCAGAAGAAGCAGAAGAAGGAGAAGGAGAAGGTGAAGTCTGGAGGGTGGATCAGAAGAAGCAGAAGAAGGAGAAGGAGAAGGTGAAGTCTGGAGGGTGAATCAGAGGAAGCAGAAGAAGGAGAAGGAGAAGGTGAAGTCTGGAGGGTGAATCAGAAGAAGCAGAAGAAGGAGAAGGAGAAGGTGAAGTCTGGAGGGTGAATCAGAAGAAGCAGAAGAAGGAGAAGGAGAAGGTGAATTCAGGAGGGTGAATCAGAAGAAGCAGAAGAAGGAGAAGGAGAAGATGAAGTCTGGAGGGTGAATCAGAAGAAGCAGAAGAAGGAGAAGGAGAAGGTGAGGTCTAGAGGGTGAATCAGAAGAAGCACAAGAAGGAGAAGGTGAAGTCTGAAGGGTGAATCAGAAGAAGCAGAAGAAGGAAAAGGAGAAGATGAAGTCTGGAGGGTGAATCAGAAGAAGCAGAAGGAGGAGAAGGAGAAGGTGAAGTCTGGAGGGTGAATCAGAAGAAGCAGAAGAAGGAGAAGGAGAAGGTGAAGTCTGGAGGGTGAATCAGAAGAAGTAGAAGAAGGAGAAGGAGAAGGTGAAGTCTGGAGGGTGAATCAGAAGAAGTAGAAGAAGGAGAAGGAGAAGGTGAAGTCTGGAGGGTGAATCAGAAGAAGCAGAAGAAGGAGAAGGAGAAGGTGAAGTCTGGAGGGTGAATCAGAAGAAGCCGAAGAAGGAGAAGGAGAAGGTGAAGTGTGGAGGGTGAATCAGAAGAAGCAGAATAAGGAGAAGGAGAAGGTGAAGTTTGGAGGGTGAATCAGAAGAAGCAGAAGAAGGAGAAGGAGAAGGTGAAGTCTGGAGGGTGAATCAGCAGAAGTAGAAGAAGGAGAAGGAGAAGGTGAAGTCTGGAGGGTGAAGCAGAAGACGTAGAAGAAGGAGAAGGTGAGGTCAGGAGGGTGAATCAGAAGAAGTAGAAGAGGGAGAAGGAGAAGGTGAAGTCAGGAGGGTGAATCAGAAGAAGCAGAAGAAGGAGAAGGAGAAGGTGAAGTCTGGAGGGTGAATCAGAAGAAGCAGAAGAAGGAGAAGGAGAAGGTGAAGTGTGGAGGGTGAATCAGAAGAAGCAGAATAAGGAGAAGGAGAAGGTGAAGTCTGGAGGGTGAATCAGAAGAAGCAGAAGAAGGAGAAGGAGAAGGTGAAGTCTGGAGGGTGAATCAGAAGAAGTAGAAGAAGGAGAAGGAGAAGGTGAAGTCTGGAGGGTGAAGCAGAAGACGTAGAAGAAGGAGAAGGTGAGGTCAGGAGGGTGAATCAGAAGAAGTAGAAGAGGGAGAAGGAGAAGGTGAAGTCAGGAGGGTGAATCAGAAGAAGCAGAACAAGGAGAAGGAGAAGGTGAAGTCTGGAGGGTGAATCAGAAGAATCAGAAGAAGGAGAAGGAGAAGGTGAAGTCTGGAGGGTGAATCAGAAGAAGCAGAAGAAAGAGAAGGAGAAGGTGAAGTCTGGAGGGTGAAGCAGAAGAAGCAGAAGAAGGAGAAGGAGAAGGTGAAGACTGGAGGGTGAATCAGAAGAAGTAGAAGAAGGAGAAGGAGAAGGTGAAGTCTGGAGGGTGAATCAGAAGAAGTAGAAGAAAGAGAATGAGAAGGTGAAGTCTGGAGGGTGAATCAGAAGAAGCAGAAGAAGGAGAAGGAGATGGTGAAGTCTGGAGGGTGAATCAGAAGAAGCAGAAGAAGGAGAAGGAGAAGATGAAGTCTGGAGGGTGAATCAGAAGAAGCAGAAGAAGGAGAAGGAGAAGATGAAGTCTGGAGGGTGAATCAGAAGAAGTAGAAGAAGGAGAAGGAGAAGATGAAGTCTGGAGGGTGAATCAGAAGAAGTAGAAGAAGGAGAAGGAGAAGGTGAAGTCTGGAGGGTGAATCAGAAGAAGCAGAAGGAGAAGGAGAAGATGAAGTCTGGAGGGTGAATCAGAAGAAGTAGAAGAAGGAGAAGGAGAGGGTGAGGTCTGGAGGGTGAATCAGAAGAAGCAGAAGAAGGAGAAGGAGAAGGTGAAGTCTGGAGGGTGAATCAGAAGAAGCAGAAGAAGGAGAAGGAGAAGGTGAAGTCTGGAGGGTGAATCAGAGGAAGCAGAAGAAGGAGAAGGAGAAGGTGAAGTCTGGAGGGTGAATCAGAAGAAGCAGAAGAAGGAGAAGGAGAAGGTGAAGTCTGGAGGGTGAATCAGAAGAAGCAGAAGAAGGAGAAGGAGAAGGTGAATTCAGGAGGGTGAATCAGAAGAAGCAGAAGAAGGAGAAGGAGAAGATGAAGTCTGGAGGGTGAATCAGAAGAAGCAGAAGAAGGAGAAGGAGAAGGTGAGGTCTAGAGGGTGAATCAGAAGAAGCACAAGAAGGAGAAGGAGAAGGTGAAGTCTGAAGGGTGAATCAGAAGAAGCAGAAGAAGGAAAAGGAGAAGATGAAGTCTGGAGGGTGAATCAGAAGAAGCAGAAGGAGGAGAAGGAGAAGGTGAAGTCTGGAGGGTGAATCAGAAGAAGCAGAAGAAGGAGAAGGAGAAGGTGAAGTCTGGAGGGTGAATCAGAAGAAGTAGAAGAAGGAGAAGGAGAAGGTGAAGTCTGGAGGGTGAATCAGAAGAAGTAGAAGAAGGAGAAGGAGAAGGTGAAGTCTGGAGGGTGAATCAGAAGAAGCAGAAGAAGGAGAAGGAGAAGGTGAAGTCTGGAGGGTGAATCAGAAGAAGCAGAAGAAGGAGAAGGAGAAGATGAAGTCTGGAGGGTGAATCAGAAGAAGTAGAAGACGGAGAAGGAGAAGGTGAAGTCTGGAGGGTGAATCAGAAGAAGCAGAAGAAGGAGAAGGAGAAGGTGAAGTCTGGAGGGTGAATCAGAAGAAGCAGAAGAAGGAGAAGGAGAAGGTGAAGTCTGGAGGGTGAATCAGAAGAAGCAGAATAAGGAGAAGGAGAAGGTGAAGTCTGGAGGGTGAATCAGAAGAAGCAGAAGAAGGAGAAGGAGAAGGTGAGGTCTGGAGGGTGAATCAGAAGAAGTAGAAGAAGGAGAAGGAGAAGGTGAAGTCTGGAGGGTGAAGCAGAAGAAGTAGAAGAAGGAGAAGGAGAAGGTGAAGTCAGGAGCGTGAATCAGAAGAAGTAGAAGAAGGAGAAGGAGAAGGTGAAGTCAGGAGGGTGAATCAGAAGAAGCAGACGAAGGAGAAGGAGAAGGTGAAGTCTGGAGGGTGAATCAGAAGAATCAGAAGAAGGAGAAGGAGAAGGTGAAGTCTGGTGGGTGAATCAGAAGAAGCAGAAGAAAGAGAAGGAGAAGGTGAAGTCTGGAGGGTGAAGCAGAAGAAGCAGAAGAAGGAGAAGGAGAAGGTGAAGAATGGAGGGTGAATCAGAAGAAGTAGTAGAAGGAGAAGGAGAAGGTGAAGTCTGGAGGGTGAATCAGAAGAAGTAGAAGAAGGAGAATGAGAAGGTGAAGTCTGGAGGGTGAATCAGAAGAAGCAGAAGAAGGAGAAGGAGAAGGTGAAGTCTAGAGGGTGAATCAGAAGAAGCAGAAGAAGGAGAAGGAGAAGATGAAGTCTGGAGGGTGAATCAGAAGAAGTAGAAGAAGGAGAAGGAGAAGGTGAGGTCTGGAGGGTGAATCAGAAGAAGCAGAAGAAGGAGAAGGAGAAGGTGAAGTCTGAAGGGTGAAACAGAAGAAGCAGAAGAAGGAGAAGGAGAAGGTGAAGTCTGGAGGGTGAATCAGAAGAAGCAGAAGAAGGAGAAGGAGAAGGTGAAGTCTGGAGGGTGAATCAGAAGAAGCAGAAGAAGGAGAAGGAGAAGGTGAAGTCTGGAGGGTGAATCAGAAGAAGTAGAAGAAGGAGAAGGAGAAGGTGAAGTCTGGAGGGTGAATCAGAAGAAGTAGAAGAAGGAGAAGGAGAAGGTGAAGTCTCGAGGGTGAATCAGAAGAAGCAGAAGAAGGAGAAGGAAAAGGTGAAGTCTGGAGGGTGAATCAGAAGAAGCAGAAGAAGGAGAAGGAGAAGATGAAGTCTGGAGGGTGAATCAGAAGAAGTAGAAGAAGGAGAAGGAGAAGGTGAATTCAGGAGGGTGAATCAGAAGAAGCAGAAGAAGGAAAAGGAGAAGATGAAGTCTGGAGGGTGAATCAGAAGAAGCAGAAGAAGGAGAAGGAGAAGGTGAGGTCTAGAGGGTGAATCAGAAGAAGCACAAGAAGGAGAAGGAGAAGGTGAAGTCTGAAGGGTGAATCAGAAGAAGCAGAAGAAGGAAAAGGAGAAGATGAAGTCTGGAGGGTGAATCAGAAGAAGCAGAAGGAGGAGAAGGAGAAGGTGAAGTCTGGAGGGTGAATCAGAAGAAGCAGAAGAAGGAGAAGGAGAAGGTGAAGTCTGGAGGGTGAATCAGAAGAAGTAGAAGAAGGAGAAGGAGAAGGTGAAGTCTGGAGGGTGAATCAGAAGAAGTAGAAGAAGGAGAAGGAGAAGGTGAAGTCTGGAGGGTGAATCAGAAGAAGCAGAAGAAGGAGAAGGAGAAGGTGAAGTCTGGAGGGTGAATCAGAAGAAGCAGAGGAAGGAGAAGGAGAAGATGAAGTCTGGAGGGTGAATCAGAAGAAGTAGAAGACGGAGAAGGAGAAGGTGAAATCTGGAGGGTGAATCAGAAGAAGCAGAAGAAGGAGAAGGAGAAGGTGAAGTCTGGAGGGTGAATCAGAAGAAGCAGAAGAAGGAGAAGGAGAAGGTGAAGTCTGGAGGGTGAATCAGAAGAAGCAGAATAAGGAGAAGGAGAAGGTGAAGTCTGGAGGGTGAATCAGAAGAAGCAGAAGAAGGAGAAGGAGAAGGTGAAGTCTGGAGGGTGAATCAGAAGAAGTAGAAGAAGGAGAAGGAGAAGGTGAAGTCTGGAGGGTGAAGCAGAAGAAGTAGAAGAAGGAGAAGGAGAAGGTGAAGTCAGGAGCGTGAATCAGAAGAAGTAGAAGAAGGAGAAGGAGAAGGTGAAGTCAGGAGGGTGAATCAGAAGAAGCAGACGAAGGAGAAGGAGAAGGTGAAGACTGGAGGGTGAATCAGAAGAATCAGAAGAAGGAGAAGGAGAAGGTGAAGTCTGGTGGGTGAATCAGAAGAAGCAGAAGAAAGAGAAGGAGAAGGTGAAGTCTGGAGGGTGAAGCAGAAGAAGCAGAAGAAGGAGAAGGAGAAGGTGAAGAATGGAGGGTGAATCAGAAGAAGTAGTAGAAGGAGAAGGAGAAGCTGAAGTCTGGAGGGTGAATCAGAAGAAGTAGAAGAAGGAGAATGAGAAGGTGAAGTCTGGAGGGTGAATCAGAAGAAGCAGAAGAAGGAGAAGGAGAAGGTGAAGTCTAGAGGGTGAATCAGAAGAAGCAGAAGAAGGAGAAGGAGAAGATGAAGTCTGGAGGGTGAATCAGAAGAAGTAGAAGAAGGAGAAGGAGAAGGTGAGGTCTGGAGGGTGAATCAGAAGAAGCAGAAGAAGGAGAAGGAGAAGGTGAAGTCTGAAGGGTGAATCAGAAGAAGCAGAAGAAGGAGAAGGAGAAGGTGAAGTCTGGAGGGTGAATCAGAAGAAGCAGAAGAAGGAGAAGGAGAAGGTGAAGTCTGGAGGGTGAATCAGAAGAAGCAGAAGAAGGAGAAGGAGAAGGTGAAGTCTGGAGGGTGAATCAGAAGAAGTAGAAGAAGGAGAAGGAGAAGGTGAAGTCTGGAGGGTGAATCAGAAGAAGCAGAAGAAGGAGAAGGAGATGGTGAAGTCTGGAGGGTGAATCAGAAGAAGCAGAAGAAGGAGAAGGAGAAGATGAAGTCTGGAGGGTGTATCAGAAGAAGTAGAAGAAGGAGAAGGAGAAGGTGAAGTCTGGAGGGTGAATCAGAAGAAGCAGAAGAAGGAGAAGGAGAAGGTGAAGTCTGGAGGGTGAATCAGAAGAAGCAGAAGAAGGAGAAGGAGAAGGTGAAGTCTGGAGGGTGAATCAGAAGAAGCAGAATAAGGAGAAGGAGAAGGTGAAGTCTGGAGGGTGAATCAGAAGAAGCAGAAGAAGGAGCAGGAGAAGGTGAAGTCTGGAGGGTGAATCAGAAGAAGTAGAAGAAGGAGAATGAGAAGGTGAAGTCTGGAGGGTGAATCAGAAGAAGCAAAAGAAGGAGAAGGAGATGGTGAAGTCTGGAGGGTGAATCAGAAGAAGCAGAAGAAGGAGAAGGAGAAGATGAAGTCTGGAGGGTGAATCAGAAGAAGCAGAAGAAGGAGAAGGAGAAGATGAAGTCTGGAGGGTGAATTAGAAGAAGTAGAAGAAGGAGAAGGAGAAGATGAAGTCTGGAGGGTGAATCAGAAGAAGTAGAAGAAGGAGAAGGAGAAGGTGAAGTCTGGAGGGTGAATCAGAAGAAGCAGAAGAAGGAGAAGGAGAAGATGAAGTCTGGAGGGTGAATCAGAAGAAGTAGAAGAAGGAGAAGGAGAAGGTGAAGTCTGGAGGGTGAATCAGAAGAAGCAGAAGAAGGAGAAGGAGAAGTTGAAGTCTGGAGGGTGAATCAGAAGAAGCAGAAGAAGGAGAAGGAGAAGATGAAGTCTGGAGGGTGAATCAGAAGAAGTAGAAGACGGAGAAGGAGAAGGTGAAGTCTGGAGGGTGAATCAGAAGAAGCAGAAGAAGGAGAAGGAGAAGGTGAAGTCTGGAGGGTGAATCAGAAGAAGCAGAAGAAGGAGAAGGAGAAGGTGAAGTCTGGAGGGTGAATCAGAAGAAGCAGAATAAGGAGAAGGAGAAGGTGAAGTCTGGAGGGTGAATCAGAAGAAGCAGAAGAAGGAGAAGGAGAAGGTGAAGTCTGGAGGGTGAATCAGAAGAAGTAGAAGAAGGAGAAGGAGAAGGTGAAGTCTGGAGGGTGAAGCAGAAGAAGTAGAAGAAGGAGAAGGAGAAGGTGAAGTCAGGAGCGTGAATCAGAAGAAGTAGAAGAAGGAGAAGGAGAAGGTGAAGTCAGGAGGGTGAATCAGAAGAAGCAGACGAAGGAGAAGGAGAAGGTGAAGACTGGAGGGTGAATCAGAAGAATCAGAAGAAGGAGAAGGAGAAGGTGAAGTCTGGTGGGTGAATCAGAAGAAGCAGAAGAAAGAGAAGGAGAAGGTGAAGTCTGGAGGGTGAAGCAGAAGAAGCAGAAGAAGGAGAAGGAGAAGGTGAAGAATGGAGGGTGAATCAGAAGAAGTAGTAGAAGGAGAAGGAGAAGGTGAAGTCTGGAGGGTGAATCAGAAGAAGTAGAAGAAGGAGAATGAGAAGGTGAAGTCTGGAGGGTGAATCAGAAGAAGCAGAAGAAGGAGAAGGAGAAGGTGAAGTCTAGAGGGTGAATCAGAAGAAGCAGAAGAAGGAGAAGGAGAAGATGAAGTCTGGAGGGTGAATCAGAAGAAGTAGAAGAAGGAGAAGGAGAAGGTGAGGTCTGGAGGGTGAATCAGAAGAAGCAGAAGAAGGAGAAGGAGAAGGTGAAGTCTGAAGGGTGAATCAGAAGAAGCAGAAGAAGGAGAAGGAGAAGGTGAAGTCTGGAGGGTGAATCAGAAGAAGCAGAAGAAGGAGAAGGAGAAGGTGAAGTCTGGAGGGTGAATCAGAAGAAGCAGAAGAAGGAGAAGGAGAAGGTGAAGTCTGGAGGGTGAATCAGAAGAAGTAGAAGAAGGAGAAGGAGAAGGTGAAGTCTGGAGGGTGAATCAGAAGAAGCAGAAGAAGGAGAAGGAGAAGGTGAAGTCTGGAGGGTGAATCAGAAGAAGCAGAAGAAGGAGAAGGAGAAGATGAAGTCTGGAGGGTGAATCAGAAGAAGTAGAAGAAGGAGAAGGAGAAGGTGAAGTCTGGAGGGTGAATCAGAAGAAGCAGAAGAAGGAGAAGGAGAAGGTGAAGTCTGGAGGGTGAATCAGAAGAAGCAGAAGAAGGAGAAGGAGAAGGTGATGTCTGGAGGGTGAATCAGAAGAAGCAGAATAAGGAGAAGGAGAAGGTGAAGTCTGGAGGGTGAATCAGAAGAAGCAGAAGAAGGAGCAGGAGAAGGTGAAGTCTGGAGGGTGAATCAGAAGAAGTAGAAGAAGGAGAATGAGAAGGTGAAGTCTGGAGGGTGAATCAGAAGAAGCAGAAGAAGGAGAAGGAGATGGTGAAGTCTGGAGGGTGAATCAGAAGAAGCAGAAGAAGGAGAAGGAGAAGATGAAGTCTGGAGGGTGAATCAGAAGAAGCAGAAGAAGGAGAAGGAGAAGATGAAGTCTGGAGGGTGAATTAGAAGAAGTAGAAGAAGGAGAAGGAGAAGATGAAGTCTGGAGGGTGAATCAGAAGAAGTAGAAGAAGGAGAAGGAGAAGGTGAAGTCTGGAGGGTGAATCAGAAGAAGCAGAAGAAGGAGAAGGAGAAGATGAAGTCTGGAGGGAGAATCAGAAGAAGTAGAAGAAGGAGAAGGAGAAGGTGAAGTCTGGAGGGTGAATCAGAAGAAGCAGAAGAAGGAGAAGGAGAAGGTAAGTCTGGAGGGTGAATCAGAAGAAGCAGAAGAAGGAGAAGGAGAAGGTGAAGTCTGGAAGGTGAATCAGAAGAAGCAGAAGAAGGAGAAGAAGAAGGTGAATTCAGGAGGGTGAATCAGAAGAAGCAGAAGAAGGAGAAGGAGAAGATGAAGTCTGGAGGGTGAATCAGAAGAAGAAGAAGAAGGAGAAGGAGAAGGTGAGGTCTAGAGGGTGAATCAGAAGAAGCACAAGAAGGAGAAGGAGAAGGTGAAGTCTGAAGGGTGAATCAGAAGAAGCAGAAGAAGGAGAAGGAGAAGATGAAGTCTGGAGGGTGAATCAGAAGAAGCAGAAGGAGGAGAAGGAGAAGGTGAAGTCTGGAGGGTGAATCAGAAGAAGCAGAAGAAGGAGAAGGAGAAGATGAAGTCTGGAGGGTGAATCAGAAGAAGTAGAAGAAGGAGAAGGAGAAGGTGAAGTCTGGAGGGTGAATCAGAAGAAGTAGAAGAAGGAGAAGGAGAAGGTGAAGTCTGGAGGGTGAATCAGAAGAAGCAGAAGAAGGAGAAGGAGAAGGTGAAGTCTGGAGGGTGAATCAGAAGAAGCAGAAGAAGGAGAATGAGAAGATGAAGTCTGGAGGGTGAATCAGAAGAAGTACAAGAAGGAGAAGGAGAAGGTGAAGATTGGAGGGTGAATCAGAAGAAGCAGAAGAAGGAGAAGGAGAAGGTGAAGTCTGGAGGGTGAATCAGAAGAAGCAGAAGAAGGAGAAGGAGAAGGTGAAGTCTGGAGGGTGAATCAGAAGAAGCAGAATAAGGAGAAGGAGAAGGTGAAGTCTGGAGGGTGAATCAGAAGAAGTAGAAGAAGGAGAATGAGAAGGTGAAGTCTGGAGGGTGAATGAGAAGAAGCAGAAGAAGGAAAAGGAGAAGGTGAAGTCTGGAGGGTGAATCAGAAGAAGCAGAAGAAGGAGAAGGAGAAGATGAAGTCTGGAGGGTGAATCAGAAGAAGTAGAAGAAGGAGAAGGAAAAGGTGAGGTCTGGAGGGTGAATCAGAAGAAGCAGAAGAAGGAGAAGGAGAAGGTGAAGTCTGAAGGGTGAATCAGAAGAAGCAGAAGAAGGAGAAGGAGAATGTGAAGTCTGGAGGGTGAATCAGAAGAAGGAGAAAAAGGAGAAGGAGAAGGTGAAGTCTGGAGGGTGAATCAGAAGAAGCAGAAGAAGGAGAAGGAGAAGGTGAAGTCTGGAGGGTGAATCAGAAGAAGTAGAAGAAGGAGAAGGAGAAGGTGATGTCTGGAGGGTGAATCAGAAGAAGTAGAAGAAGGAGAAGGAGAAGGTGAAGTCTGGAGGGTGAATCAGAAGAAGCAGAAGAAGGAGAAGGAGAAGTTGAAGTCTGGAGGGTGAATCAGAAGAAGCAGAAGAAGGAGAAGGAGAAGATGAAGTCTGGAGGGTGAATCAGAAGAAGTAGAAGAAGGAGAAGGAGAAGGTGGAGTCTGGAGGGTGAATCAGAAGAAGCAGAAGAAGGAGAAGGAGAAGGTGAAGTCTGGAGGGTGAATCAGAAGAAGCAGAAGAAGGAGAAGGAGAGGGTGAAGTCTGGAGGGTGAATCAGAAGAAGCAGAAGAAGGAGCAGGAGAAGGTGAAGTCTGGAGGGTGAATCAGAAGAAGTAGAAGAAGGAGAAGGAGAAGGTGAAGTCCGGAGGGTGAAGCAGAAGACGTAGAAGAAGGAGAAGGAGAAGGTGAAGTCTGGAGGGTGAATCAGAAGAATCAGAAGAAGGAGAAGGAGAAGGTGAAGTCTGGAGGGTGAATCAGAAGAAGCAGAAGAAAGAGAAGGAGAAGGTGAAGTCTAGAGGGTAAAGCAGAAGAAGCAGAAGAAGGAGAAGGAGAAGGTGAAGACAGGAGGGTGAATCAGAAGAAGTAGAAGAAGGAGAAGGAGAAGGTGAAGTCTGGAGGGTGAATCAGAAGAAGTAGAAGAAGGAGAATGAGAAGGTGAAGTCTGGAGGGTGAATCAGAAGAAGCAGAAGAAGCAGAAGGAGATGGTGAAGTCTGGAGGGTGAATCAGAAGAAGCAGAAGAAGGAGAAGGAGAAGATGAAGTCTGGAGGGTGAATCAGAAGAAGTAGAAGAAGGAGAAGGAGAAGGTGAGGTCTGGAGGGTGAATCAAAAGAAGCAGAAGAAGGAGAAGGAGAAGGTGAAGTCTGGATGGTGAATCAGAAGAAGTAGAAGAAGGAGAAGGAGAAGGTGAAGTCTGGAGGGTGAAGCAGAAGAAGTAGAAGAAGGAGAAGGAGAAGGTGAAGTCAGGAGGGTGAATCAGAAGAAGCAGACGAAGGAGAAGGAGAAGGTGAAGTCTGGAGGGTGAATCAGAAGAATCAGAAGAAGGAGAAGGAGAAGGTGAAGTCTGGTAGGTGAATCAGAAGAAGCAGAAGAAAGAGAAGGAGAAGGTGAAGTCTGGAGGGTGAAGCAGAAGAAGCAGAAGAAGGAGAAGGAGAAGGTGAAGAATGAAGAGTGAATCAGAAGAAGTAGTAGAAGGAGAAGGAGAAGGTGAAGTCTGGAGGGTGAATCAGAAGAAGTAGAAGAAGGAGAATGAGAAGGTGAAGTCTGGAGGGTGAATGAGAAGAAGCAGAAGAAGGAAAAGGAGAAGGTGAAGTCTGGAGGGTGAATCAGAAGAAGCAGAAGAAGGAGAAGGAGAAGATGAAGTCTGGAGGGTGAATCAGAAGAAGTAGAAGAAGGAGAAGGAAAAGGTGAGGTCTGGAGGGTGAATCAGAAGAAGCAGAAGAAGGAGAAGGAGAAGGTGAAGTCTGAAGGGTGAATCAGAAGAAGCAGAAGAAGGAGAAGGAGAATGTGAAGTCTGGAGGCTGAATCAGAAGAAGCAGAAGAAGGAGAAGGAGAAGGTGAAGTCTGGAGGGTGAATCAGAAGAAGCAGAAGAAGGAGAAGGAGAAGGTGAAGTCTGGAGGGTGAATCAGAAGAAGTAGAAGAAGGAGAAGGAGAAGGTGATGTCTGGAGGGTGAATCAGAAGAAGTAGAAGAAGGAGAAGGAGAAGGTGAAGTCTGGAGGGTGAATCAGAAGAAGCAGAAGAAGGAGAAGGAGAAGTTGAAGTCTGGAGGGTGAATCAGAAGAAGCAGAAGAAGGAGAAGGAGAAGATGAAGTCTGGAGGGTGAATCAGAAGAAGTAGAAGAAGGAGAAGGAGAAGGTGGAGTCTGGAGGGTGAATCAGAAGAAGCAGAAGAAGGAGAAGGAGAAGGTGAAGTCTGGAGGGTGAATCAGAAGAAGCAGAAGAAGGAGAAGGAGAGGGTGAAGTCTGGAGGGTGAATCAGAAGAAGCAGAAGAAGGAGCAGGAGAAGGTGAAGTCTGGAGAGTGAATCAGAAGAAGTAGAAGAAGGAGAAGGAGAAGGTGAAGTCCGGAGGGTGAAGCAGAAGACGTAGAAGAAGGAGAAGGAGAAGGTGAAGTCTGGAGGGTGAATCAGAAGAATCAGAAGAAGGAGAAGGAGAAGGTGAAGTCTGGAGGGTGAATCAGAAGAAGCAGAAGAAAGAGAAGGAGAAGGTGAAGTCTAGAGGGTAAAGCAGAAGAAGCAGAAGAAGGAGAAGGAGAAGGTGAAGACAGGAGGGTGAATCAGAAGAAGTAGAAGAAGGAGAAGGAGAAGGTGAAGTCTGGAGGGTGAATCAGAAGAAGTAGAAGAAGGAGAATGAGAAGGTGAAGTCTGGAGGGTGAATCATAAGAAGCAGAAGAAGCAGAAGGAGATGGTGAAGTCTGGAGGGTGAATCAGAAGAAGCAGAAGAAGGAGAAGGAGAAGATGAAGTCTGGAGGGTGAATCAGAAGAAGTAGAAGAAGGAGAAGGAGAAGGTGAGGTCTGGAGGGTGAATCAAAAGAAGCAGAAGAAGGAGAAGGAGAAGGTGAAGTCTGGAGGGTGAATCAGAAGAAGCAGAAGAAGGAGAAGGAGAAGGTGAAGTCTGGAGGGTGAATCAGAAGAAGCAGAAGAAGGAGAAGAAGAAGGTGAATTCAGGAGGGTGATTCAGAAGAAGCAGAAGAAGGAGAAGGAGAAGGTGAAGTCCGGAGGGTGAAGCAGAAGACGTAGAAGAAGGAGAAGGAGAAGGTGAAGTCAGGAGGGTGAATCAGAAGAAGTTGAAGAGGGAGAAGGAGAAGGTGAAGTCAGGAGGGTGAATCAGAAGAAGCAGAAGAAGGAGAAGGAGAAGGTGAAGTCTGGAGGGTGAATCAGAAGAATCAAAAGAAGGAGAAGGAGAAGGTGAAGTCTGGAGGGTGAATCAGAAGAAGCAGAAGAAAGAGAAGGAGAAGGTGAAGTCTAGAGGGTAAAGCAGAAGAAGCAGAAGAAGGAGAAGGAGAAGGTGAAGACTGGGGGGTGAATCAGAAGAAGTAGAAGAAGGAGAAGGAGAAGGTGAAGTCTGGAGGGTGAATCAGAAGAAGTAGAAGAAGGAGAATGAGAAGGTGAAGTCTGGAGGGTGAATCAGAAGAAGCAGAAGAAGGAGAAGGAGATGGTGAAGTCTGGAGGGTGAATCAGAAGAAGCAGAAGATGGAGAAGGAGAAGATGAAGTCTGGAGGGTGAATCAGAAGAAGTAGAAGAAGGAGAAGGAGAAGGTGAGGTCTGGAGGGTGAATCAAAAGAAGCAGAATAAGGAGAAGGAGAAGGTGAAGTCTGGAGGGTGAATCACAAGAAGCAGAAGAAGGAGAAGGAGAAGGTGAAGTCTGGAGGGTGAATCAGAAGAAGCAGAAGAAGGAGAAGGAGATGGTGAAGTAAGGAGGGTGACTCAGAAGAAGCAAAAGAAGGAGAAGGAGAAGGTGAAGTCAGGGGGGTGAAGCAGAAGAAGTAGAAGAAGGAGAAGGAGAAGGTGAAGTCAGGAGGGTGAAGCAGAAGAAGCAGAAGAAGGAGAAGGAGAAGGTGAAGTCTGGAGGGCGCAGCAGATGAAGCAGAAGAAGGAGAAGGAGAAGGTGAAGTCTGGAGGGTGAAGCAGAAGAAGCAGAAGAAGGAGAAGGAGAAGGTGAAGTCTGGAGGGTGAATCAGAAGAAGCAGAAGAAGGAGAAGGAGAAGATGAAGTCTGGAGGGTGAATCAGAAGAAGTAGAAGAAGGAGAAGGAGAAGGTGAAGTCTGGAGGGTGAATCAGAAGAAGCAGAAGAAGGAAAAGGAGAAGGTGAAGTCTGGAGGGTGAATCAGAAGAAGCAGAAGAAGGAGAAGGAGAAGGTGAAGTCTGGAGGGTGAATCAGAAGAAGCAGAATAAGGAGAAGGAGAAGGTGAAGTCTGGAGGGTGAATCAGAAGAAGCAGAAGAAGGAGAAGGAGAAGGTGAAGTCTGGAGGGTGAATCAGAAGAAGTAGAAGAAGGAGAAGGAGAAGGTGAAGTCTGGAGGGTGAAGCAGAAGAAGTAGAAGAAGGAGAAGGAGAAGGTGAAGTCAGGAGGGTGAATCAGAAGAAGTAGAAGAAGGAGAAGGAGAAGGTGAAGTCAGGAGGGTGAATCAGAAGAAGCAGACGAAGGAGAAGGAGAAGGTGAAGTCTGGAGGGTGAAACAGAAGAAGCAGAAGAAGGAGAAGGAGAAGATGAAGTCTGGAGGGTGAATCAGAAGAAGTAGAAGAAGGAGAAGGAGAAGGTGAAGTCTGGAGGGTGAATCAGAAGAAGCAGAAGAAGGAGAAGGAGAAGGTGAAGTCTGGAGGGTGAATCAGAAGAAGCAGAAGAAGGAGAAGGAGAAGGTGAAGTGTGGAGGGTGAATCAGAAGAAGCAGAATAAGGAGAAGGAGAAGGTGAAGTCTGGAGGGTGAATCAGAAGAAGCAGAAGAAGGAGAAGGAGAAGGTGAAGTCTGGAGGGTGAATCAGAAGAAGTAGAAGAAGGAGAAGGAGAAGGTGAAGTCTGGAGGGTGAAGCAGAAGACGGAGAAGAAGGAGAAGGAGAAGGTGAAGTCAGGAGGGTGAATCAGAAGAAGTAGAAGATGGAGAAGGAGAAGGTGAAGTCAGGAGGGTGAATCAGAAGAAGCAGAACAAGGAGAAGGAGAAGGTGAAGTCTGGAGGGTGAATCAGAAGAATCAGAAGAAGGAGAAGGAGAAGGTGAAGTCTGGAGGGTGAATCAGAAGAAGCAGAAGAAAGAGAAGGAGAAGGTGAAGTCTGGAGGGTGAAGCAGAAGAAGCAGAAGAAGGAGAAGGAGAAGGTGAAGACTGGAGGGTGAATCAGAAGAAGTAGAAGAAGGAGAAGGAGAAGGTGAAGTCTGGAGGGTGAATCAGAAGAAGTAGAAGAAAGAGAATGAGAAGGTGAAGTCTGGAGGGTGAATCAGAAGAAGCAGAAGAAGGAGAAGGAGATGGTGAAGTCTGGAGGGTGAATCAGAAGAAGCAGAAGAAGGAGAAGGAGAAGATGAAGTCTGGAGGGTGAATCAGAAGAAGCAGAAGAAGGAGAAGGAGAAGATGAAGTCTGGAGGGTGAATCAGAAGAAGTAGAAGAAGGAGAAGGAGAAGATGAAGTCTGGAGGGTGAATCAGAAGAAGTAGAAGAAGGAGAAGGAGAAGGTGAAGTCTGGAGGGTGAATCAGAAGAAGCAGAAGAAGGAGAAGGAGAAGATGAAGTCTGGAGGGTGAATCAGAAGAAGTAGAAGAAGGAGAAGGAGAGGGTGAGGTCTGGAGGGTGAATCAGAAGAAGCAGAAGAAGGAGAAGGAGAAGGTGAAGTCTGGAGGGTGAATCAGAAGAAGCAGAAGAAGGAGAAGGAGAAGGTGAAGTCTGGAGGGTGAATCAGAAGAAGCAGAAGAAGGAGAAGGAGAAGGTGAAGTCTGGAGGGTGAATCAGAAGAAGCAGAAGAAGGAGAAGGAGAAGGTGAAGTCTGGAGGGTGAATCAGAAGAAGCAGAAGAAGGAGAAGGAGAAGGTGAATTCAGGAGGGTGAATCAGAAGAAGCAGAAGAAGGAGAAGGAGAAGATGAAGTCTGGAGGGTGAATCAGAAGAAGCAGAAGAAGGAGAAGGAGAAGGTGAGGTCTAGAGGGTGAATCAGAAGAAGCACAAGAAGGAGAAGGAGAAGGTGAAGTCTGAAGGGTGAATCAGAAGAAGCAGAAGAAGGAAAAGGAGAAGATGAAGTCTGGAGGGTGAATCAGAAGAAGCAGAAGGAGGAGAAGGAGAAGGTGAAGTCTGGAGGGTGAATCAGAAGAAGCAGAAGAAGGAGAAGGAGAAGGTGAAGTCTGGAGGGTGAATCATAAGAAGTAGAAGAAGGAGAAGGAGAAGGTGAAGTCTGGAGGGTGAATCAGAAGAAGTAGAAGAAGGAGAAGGAGAAGGTGAAGTCTGGAGGGTGAATCAGAAGAAGCAGAAGAAGGAGAAGGAGAAGGTGAAGTCTGGAGGGTGAATCAGAAGAAGCAGAAGAAGGAGAAGGAGAAGATGAAGTCTGGAGGGTGAATCAGAAGAAGTAGAAGACGGAGAAGGAGAAGGTGAAGTCTGGAGGGTGAATCAGAAGAAGCAGAAGAAGGAGAAGGAGAAGGTGAAGTCTGGAGGGTGAATCAGAAGAAGCAGAAGAAGGAGAAGGAGAAGGTGAAGTCTGGAGGGTGAATCAGAAGAAGCAGAATAAGGAGAAGGAGAAGGTGAAGTCTGAAGGGTGAAACAGAAGAAGCAGAAGAAGGAGAAGGAGAAGGTGAAGTCTGGAGGGTGAATCAGAAGAATCAGAAGAAGGAGAAGGAGAAGGTGAAGTCTGGTGGGTGAATCAGAAGAAGCAGAAGAAAGAGAAGGAGAAGGTGAAGTCTGGAGGGTGAAGCAGAAGAAGCAGAAGAAGGAGAAGGAGAAGGTGAAGAATGGAGGGTGAATCATAAGAAGTAGTAGAAGGAGAAGGAGAAGGTGAAGTCTGGAGGGTGAATCAGAAGAAGTAGAAGAAGGAGAATGAGAAGGTGAAGTCTGGAGGGTGAATCAGAAGAAGCAGAAGAAGGAGAAGGAGAAGGTGAAGTCTAGAGGGTGAATCAGAAGAAGCAGAAGAAGGAGAAGGAGAAGATGAAGTCTGGAGGGTGAATCAGAAGAAGTAGAAGAAGGAGAAGGAGATGGTGAGGTCTGGAGGGTGAATCAGAAGAAGCAGAAGAAGGAGAAGGAGAAGGTGAAGTCTGAAGGGTGAAACAGAAGAAGCAGAAGAAGGAGAAGGAGAAGGTGAAGTCTGGTAGGTGAATCAGAAGAAGCAGAAGAAAGAGAAGGAGAAGGTGAAGTCTGGAAGGTGAAGCAGAAGAAGCAGAAGAAGGAGAAGGAGAAGGTGAAGAATGAAGAGTGAATCAGAAGAAGTAGTAGAAGGAGAAGGAGAAGGTGAAGTCTGGAGGGTGAATCAGAAGAAGTAGAAGAAGGAGAATGAGAAGGTGAAGTCTGGAGGGTGAATGAGAAGAAGCAGAAGAAGGAAAAGGAGAAGGTGAAGTCTGGAGGGTGAATCAGAAGAAGCAGAAGAAGGAGAAGGAGAAGATGAAGTCTGGAGGGTGAATCAGAAGAAGTAGAAGAAGGAGAAGGAAAAGGTGAGGTCTGGAGGGTGAATCAGAAGAAGCAGAAGAAGGAGAAGGAGAAGGTGAAGTCTGAAGGGTGAATCAGAAGAAGCAGAAGAAGGAGAAGGAGAATGTGAAGTCTGGAGGGTGAATCAGAAGAAGCAGAAGAAGGAGAAGGAGATGGTGAAGTCTGGAGGGTGAATCAGAAGAAGCAGAAGAAGGAGAAGGAGAAGGTGAAGTCTGGAGGGTGAATCAGAAGAAGTAGAAGAAGGAGAAGGAGAAGGTGAAGTCTGGAGGGTGAATCAGAAGAAGTAGAAGAAGGAGAAGGAGAAGGTGAAGTCTGGAGGGAGAATCAGAAGAAGCAGAAGAAGGAGAAGGAGAAGTTGAAGTCTGGAGGGTGAATCAGAAGAAGCAGAAGAAGGAGAAGGAGAAGATGAAGTCTGGAGGGTGAATCAGAAGAAGTAGAAGAAGGAGAAGGAGAAGGTGGAGTCTGGAGGGTGAATCAGAAGAAGCAGAAGAAGGAGAAGGAGAAGGTGAAGTCTGGAGGGTGAATCAGAAGAAGCAGAAGAAGGAGAAGGAGAGGGTGAAGTCTGGAGGGTGAATCAGAAGAAGCAGAAGAAGGAGCAGGAGAAGGTGAAGTCTGGAGGGTGAATCAGAAGAAGTAGAAGAAGGAGAAGGAGAAGGTGAAGTCCGGAGGGTGAAGCAGAAGACGTAGAAGAAGGAGAAGGAGAAGGTGAAGTCTGGAGGGTGAATCAGAAGAATCAGAAGAAGGAGAAGGAGAAGGTGAAGTCTGGAGGGTGAATCAGAAGAAGCAGAAGAAAGAGAAGGAGAAGGTGAAGTCTAGAGGGTAAAGCAGAAGAAGCAGAAGAAGGAGAAGGAGAAGGTGAAGACTGGAGGGTGAATCAGAAGAAGTAGAAGAAGGAGAAGGAGAAGGTGAAGTCTGGAGGGTGAATCAGAAGAAGTAGAAGAAGGAGAATGAGAAGGTGAAGTCTGGAGGGTGAATCAGAAGAAGCAGAAGAAGCAGAAGGAGATGGTGAAGTCTGGAGGGTGAATCAGAAGAAGCAGAAGAAGGAGAAGGAGAAGATGAAGTCTGGAGGGTGAATCAGAAGAAGTAGAAGAAGGAGAAGGAGAAGGTGAGGTCTGGAGGGTGAATCAAAAGAAGCAGAAGAAGGAGAAGGAGAAGGTGAAGTCTGGAGGGTGAATCAGAAGAAGCAGAAGAAGGAGAAGGAGAAGGTGAAGTCTGGAGGGTGAATCAGAAGAAGCAGAAGAAGGAGAAGAAGAAGGTGAATTCAGGAGGGTGAATCAGAAGAAGCAGAAGAAGGAGAAGGAGAAGGTGAAGTCCGGAGGGTGAAGCAGAAGACGTAGAAGAAGGAGAAGGAGAAGGTGAAGTCAGGAGGGTGAATCAGAAGAAGTTGAAGAGGGAGAAGGAGAAGGTGAAGTCAGGAGGGTGAATCAGAAGAAGCAGAAGAAGGAGAAGGAGAAGGTGAAGTCTGGAGGGTGAATCAGAAGAATCAAAAGAAGGAGAAGGAGAAGGTGAAGTCTGGAGGGTGAATCAGAAGAAGCAGAAGAAAGAGAAGGAGAAGGTGAAGTCTAGAGGGTAAAGCAGAAGAAGCAGAAGAAGGAGAAGGAGAAGGTGAAGACTGGGGGGTGAATCAGAAGAAGTAGAAGAAGGAGAAGGAGAAGGTGAAGTCTGGAGGGTGAATCAGAAGAAGTAGAAGAAGGAGAATGAGAAGGTGAAGTCTGGAGGGTGAATCAGAAGAAGCAGAAGAAGGAGAAGGAGATGGTGAAGTCTGGAGGGTGAATCAGAAGAAGCAGAAGAAGGAGAAGGAGAAGATGAAGTCTGGAGGGTGAATCAGAAGAAGTAGAAGAAGGAGAAGGGGAAGGTGAGGTCTGGAGGGTGAATCAAAAGAAGCAGAATAAGGAGAAGGAGAAGGTGAAGTCTGGAGGGTGAATCAGAAGAAGCAGAAGAAGGAGAAGGAGAAGGTGAAGTCTGGAGGGTGAATCAGAAGAAGCAGAAGAAGGAGAAGGAGATGGTGAAGTAAGGAGGGTGACTCAGAAGAAGCAAAAGAAGGAGAAGGAGAAGGTGAAGTCAGGGGGGTGAAGCAGAAGAAGTAGAAGAAGGAGAAGGAGAAGGTGAAGTCAGGAGGGTGAAGCAGAAGAAGCAGAAGAAGGAGAAGGAGAAGGTGAAGTCTGGAGGGCGCAGCAGATGAAGCAGAAGAAGGAGAAGGAGAAGGTGAAGTCTGGAGGGTGAAGCAGAAGAAGCAGAAGAAGGAGAAGGAGAAGGTGAAGTCTGGAGGGTGAATCAGAAGAAGCAGAAGATGGAGAAGGAGAAGATGAAGTCTGGAGGGTGAATCAGAAGAAGTAGAAGAAGGAGAAGGTGAAGTCTGGAGGGTGAATCAGAAGAAGCAGAAGAAGGAAAAGGAGAAGGTGAAGTCTGGAGGGTGAATCAGAAGAAGCAGAAGAAGGAGAAGGAGAAGGTTAAGTCTGGAGGGTGAATCAGAAGAAGTAGAAGAAGGAGAAGTAGAAGGTGAAGTCTGGAGGGTGAAGCAGAAGAAGTAGAAGAAGGAGACGGAGAAGGTGAAGTCAGGAGGGTGAATCAGAAGAAGTAGAAGAAGGAGAAGGAGAAGGTGAAGTCAGGAGGGTGAATCAGAAGAAGCAGACGAAGGAGAAGGAGAAGGTGAAGTCTGGAGGGTGAAACAGAAGAAGCAGAAGAAGGAGAAGGAGAAGATGAAGTCTGGAGGGTGAATCAGAAGAAGTAGAAGAAGGAGAAGGAGAAGGTGAAGTCTGGAGGGTGAATCAGAAGAAGCAGAAGAAGGAGAAGGAGAAGGTGAAGTCTGGAGGGTGAATCAGAAGAAGCAGAAGAAGGAGAAGGAGAAGGTGAAGTGTGGAGGGTGAATCAGAAGAAGCAGAATAAGGAGAAGGAGAAGGTGAAGTCTGGAGGGTGAAGCAGAAGACGTAGAAGAAGGAGAAGGAGAAGGTGAAGTCAGGAGGGTGAATCAGAAGAAGTAGAAGAGGGAGAAGGAGAAGGTGAAGTCAGGAGGGTGAATCAGAAGAAGCAGAACAAGGAGAAGGAGAAGGTGAAGTCTGGAGGGTGAATCAGAAGAATCAGAAGAAGGAGAAGGAGAAGGTGAAGTCTGGAGGGTGAATCAGAAGAAGCAGAAGAAAGAGAAGGAGAAGGTGAAGTCTGGAGGGTGAAGCAGAAGAAGCAGAAGAAGGAGAAGGAGAAGGTGAAGACTGGAGGGTGAATCAGAAGAAGTAGAAGAAGGAGAAGGAGAAGGTGAAGTCTGGAGGGTGAATCAGAAGAAGTAGAAGAAAGAGAATGAGAAGGTGAAGTCTGGAGGGTGAATCAGAAGAAGCAGAAGAAGGAGAAGGAGATGGTGAAGTCTGGAGGGTGAATCAGAAGAAGCAGAAGAAGGAGAAGGAGAAGATGAAGTCTGGAGGGTGAATCAGAAGAAGCAGAAGAAGGAGAAGGAGAAGATGAAGTCTGGAGGGTGAATCAGAAGAAGTAGAAGAAGGAGAAGGAGAAGATGAAGTCTGGAGGGTGAATCAGAAGAAGTAAAAGAAGGAGAAGGAGAAGGTGAAGTCTGGAGGGTGAATCAGAAGAAGCAGAAGAAGGAGAAGGAGAAGATGAAGTCTGGAGGGTGAATCAGAAGAAGTAGAAGAAGGAGAAGGAGAGGGTGAGGTCTGGAGGGTGAATCAGAAGAAGCAGAAGAAGGAGAAGGAGAAGGTGAAGTCTGGAGGGTGAATCAGAAGAAGCAGAAGAAGGAGAAGGAGAAGGTGAAGTCTGGAGGGTGAATCAGAAGAAGCAGAAGAAGGAGAAGGAGAAGGTGAAGTGTGGAGGGTGAATCAGAAGAAGCAGAATAAGGAGAAGGAGAAGGTGAAGTCTGGAGGGTGAAGCAGAAGACGTAGAAGAAGGAGAAGGAGAAGGTGAAGTCAGGAGGGTGAATCAGAAGAAGCAGAAGAAGGAGAAGGAGAAGGTGAGGTCTAGAGGGTGAATCAGAAGAAGCACAAGAAGGAGAAGGAGAAGGTGAAGTCTGAAGGGTGAATCAGAAGAAGCAGAAGAAGGAAAAGGAGAAGATGAAGTCTGGAGGGTGAATCAGAAGAAGCAGAAGGAGGAGAAGGAGAAGGTGAAGTCTGGAGGGTGAATCAGAAGAAGCAGAAGAAGGAGAAGGAGAAGGTGAAGTCTGGAGGGTGAATCAGAAGAAGTAGAAGAAGGAGAAGGAGAAGGTGAAGTCTGGAGGGTGAATCAAAAGAAGTAGAAGAAGGAGAAGGAGAAGGTGAAGTCTGGAGGGTGAATCAGAAGAAGCAGAAGAAGGAGAAGGAGAAGGTGAAGTCTGGAGGGTGAATCAGAAGAAGCAGAAGAAGGAGAAGGAGAAGATGAAGTCTGGAGGGTGAATCAGAAGAAGTAGAAGACGGAGAAGGAGAAGGTGAAGTCTGGAGGGTGAATCAGAAGAAGCAGAAGAAGGAGAAGGAGAAGGTGAAGTCTGGAGGGTGAATCAGAAGAAGCAGAAGAAGGAGAAGGAGAAGGTGAAGTCTGGAGGGTGAATCAGAAGAAGCAGAATAAGGAGAAGGAGAAGGTGAAGTCTGGAGGGTGAATCAGAAGAAGCAGAAGAAGGAGAAGGAGAAGGTGAAGTCTGGAGGGTGAATCAGAAGAAGTAGAAGAAGGAGAAGGAGAAGGTGAAGTCTGGAGGGTGAAGCAGAAGAAGTAGAAGAAGGAGAAGGAGAAGGTGAAGTCAGGAGCGTGAATCAGAAGAAGTAGAAGAAGGAGAAGGAGAAGGTGAAGTCAGGAGGGTGAATCAGAAGAAGCAGACGAAGGAGAAGGAGAAGGTGAAGTCTGGAGGGTGAATCAGAAGAATCAGAAGAAGGAGAAGGAGAAGGTGAAGTCTGGTGGGTGAATCAGAAGAAGCAGAAGACAGAGAAGGAGAAGGTGAAGTCCGGAGGGTGAAGCAGAAGAAGCAGAAGAAGGAGAAGGAGAAGGTGAAGAATGGAGGGTGAATCAGAAGAAGTAGTCGAAGGAGAAGGAGAAGGTGAAGTCTGGAGGGTGAATCAGAAGAAGTAGAAGAAGGAGAATGAGAAGGTGAAGTCTGGAGGGTGAATCAGAAGAAGCAGCAGAAGGAGAAGGAGAAGGTGAAGTCTAGAGGGTGAATCAGAAGAAGCAGAAGAAGGAGAAGGAGAAGATGAAGTCTGGAGGGTGAATCAGAAGAAGTAGAAGAAGGAGAAGGAGAAGGTGAGGTCTGGAGGGTGAATCAGAAGAAGCAGAAGAAGGAGAAGGAGAAGGTGAAGTCTGAAGGGTGAAACAGAAGAAGCAGAAGAAGGAGAAGGAGAAGGTGAAGTCTGGAGGGTGAATCAGAAGAAGCAGAAGAAGGAGAAGGAGAAGGTGAAGTCTGGAGGGTGAATCAGAAGAAGCAGAAGAAGGAGATGGAGAAGGTGAAGTCTGGAGGGTGAATCAGAAGAAGTAGAAGAAGGAGAAGGAGAAGGTGAAGTCTGGAGGGTGAATCAGAAGAAGTAGAAGAAGGAGAAGGAGAAGGTGAAGTCTGGAGGGTGAATCAGAAGAAGCAGAAGAAGGAGAAGGAGAAGGTGAAGTCTGGAGGGTGAATCAGAAGAAGCAGAAGAAGGAGAAGGAGAAGATGAAGTCTGGAGTGTGCATCAGAAGAAGTAGAAGAAGGAGAAGGAGAAGGTGAATTCAGGAGGGTGAATCAGAAGAAGCAGAAGAAGGAGAAGGAGAAGATGAAGTCTGGAGGGTGAATCAGAAGAAGCAGAAGAAGGAGAAGGAGAAGGTGAGGTCTAGAGGGTGAATCAGAAGAAGCACAAGAAGGAGAAGGAGAAGGTGATGTCTGAAGGGTGAATCAGAAGAAGCAGAAGAAGGAAAAGGAGAAGATGAAGTCTGGAGGGTGAATCAGAAGAAGCAGAAGGAGGAGAAGGAGAAGGTGAAGTCTGGAGGGTGAATCAGAAGAAGCAGAAGAAGGAGAAGGAGAAGGTGAAGTCTGGAGGGTGAATCAGAAGAAGTAGAAGAAGGAGAAGGAGAAGGTGAAGTCTGGAGGGTGAATCAGAAGAAGTAGAAGAAGGAGAAGGAGAAGGTGAAGTCTGGAGGGTGAATCAGAAGAAGCAGAAGAAGGAGAAGGAGAAGGTGAAGTCTGGAGGGTGAATCAGAAGAAGTAGAAGAAGGAGAAGGAGAAGATGAAGTCTGGAGGGTGAATCAGAAGAAGTAGACGACGGAGAAGGAGAAGGTGAAGTCTGGAGGGTGAATCAGAAGAAGCAGAAGAAGGAGAAGGAGAAGGTGAAGTCTGGAGGGTGAATCAGAAGAAGCAGAAGAAGGAGAAGGAGAAGGTGAAGTCTGGAGGGTGAATCAGAAGAAGCAGAATAAGGAGAAGGAGAAGGTGAAGTCTGGAGGGTGAATCAGAAGAAGCAGAAGAAGGAGAAGGAGAAGGTGAAGTCTGGAGGGTGAATCAGAAGAAGTAGAAGAAGGAGAAGGAGATGGTGAAGTCTGGAGGGTGAAGCAGAAGAAGTAGAAGAAGGAGAAGGAGAAGGTGAAGTCAGGAGCGTGAATCAGAAGAAGTAGAAGAAGGAGAAGGAGAAGGTGAAGTCAGGAGGGTGAATCAGAAGAAGCAGACGAAGGAGAAGGAGAAGGTGAAGTCTGGAGGGTGAATCAGAAGAATCAGAAGAAGGAGAAGGAGAAGGTGAAGTCTGGTGGGTGAATCAGAAGAAGCAGAAGAACGAGAAGGAGAAGGTGAAGTCTGGAGGGTGAAGCAGAAGAAGCAGAAGAAGGAGAAGGAGAAGGTGAAGAATGGAGGGTGAATCAGAAGAAGTAGTAGAAGGAGAAGGAGAAGGTGAAGTCTGGAGGGTGAATCAGAAGAAGTAGAAGAAGGAGAATGAGAAGGTGAAGTCTGGAGGGTGAATCAGAAGAAGCAGAAGAAGGAGAAGGAGAAGGTGAAGTCTAGAGGGTGAATCAGAAGAAGCAGAAGAAGGAGAAGGAGAAGATGAAGTCTGGAGGGTGAATCAGAAGAAGTAGAAGAAGGAGAAGGAGAAGGTGAGGTCTGGAGGGTGAATCAGAAGAAGCAGAAGAAGGAGAAGGAGAAGGTGAAGTCTGAAGGGTGAATCAGAAGAAGCAGAAGAAGGAGAAGGAGAAGGTGAAGTCTGGAGGGTGAATCAGAAGAAGCAGAAGAAGGAGAAGGAGAAGGTGAAGTCTGGAGGGTGAATCAGAAGAAGCAGAAGAAGGAGAAGGAGAAGGTGAAGTCTGGAGGGTGAATCAGAAGAAGTAGAAGAAGGAGAAGGAGAAGGTGAAGTCTGGAGGGTGAATCAGAAGAAGTAGAAGAAGGAGAAGGAGAAGGTGAAGTCTGGAGGGTGAATCAGAAGAAGCAGAAGAAGGAGAAGGAGAAGGTGAAGTCTGGAGGGTGAATCAGAAGAAGCAGAAGAAGGAGAAGGAGAAGATGAAGTCTGGAGGGTGAATCAGAAGAAGTAGAAGAAGGAGAAGGAGAAGGTGAAGTCTGGAGGGTGAATCAGAAGAAGCAGAAGAAGGAGAAGGAGAAGGTGAAGTCTGGAGGGTGAATCAGAAGAAGCAGAAGAAGGAGAAGGAGAAGGTGACGTCTGGAGGGTGAATCAGAAGAAGCAGAATAAGGAGAAGGAGAAGGTGAAGTCTGGAGGGTGAATCAGAAGAAGCAGAAGAAGGAGCAGGAGAAGGTGAAGTCTGGAGGGTGAATCAGAAGAAGTAGAAGAAGGAGAATGAGAAGGTGAAGTCTGGAGGGTGAATCAGAAGAAGCAGAAGAAGGAGAAGGAGATGGTGAAGTCTGGATGGTGAATCAGAAGAAGCAGAAGAAGGAGAAGGAGAAGATGAAGTCTGGAGGGTGAATCAGAAGAAGCAGAAGAAGGAGAAGGAGAAGATGAAGTCTGGAGGGTGAATTAGAAGAAGTAGAAGAAGGAGAAGGAGAAGATGAAGTCTGGAGGGTGAATCAGAAGAAGTAGAAGAAGGAGAAGGAGAAGGTGAAGTCTGGAGGGTGAATCAGAAGAAGCAGAAGAAGGAGAAGGAGAAGATGAAGTCTGGAGGGTGAATCAGAAGAAGTGGAAGAAGGAGAAGGAGAAGGTGAAGTCTGGAGGGTGAATCAGAAGAAGCAGAAGAAGGAGAAGGAGAAGGTGAAGTCTGGAGGGTGAATCAGAAGAAGCAGAAGAAGGAGAAGGAGAAGGTGAAGTCTGGAGGGTGAATCAGAAGAAGCAGAAGAAGGAGAAGGAGAAGGTGAATTCAGGAGGGTGAATCAGAAGAAGCAGAAGAAGGAGGAGGAGAAGATGAAGTCTGGAGGGTGAATCAGAAGAAGAAGAAGAAGGAGAAGGAGAAGGTGAGGTCTAGAGGGTGAATCAGAAGAAGCACAAGAAGGAGAAGGAGAAGGTGAAGTCTGAAGGGTGAATCAGAAGAAGCAGAAGAAGGAGAAGGAGAAGATGAAGTCTGGAGGGTGAATCAGAAGAAGCAGAAGGAGGAGAAGGAGAAGGTGAAGTCTGGAGGGTGAATCAGAAGAAGCAGAAGAAGGAGAAGGAGAAGGTGAAGTCTGGAGGGTGAATCAGAAGAAGTAGAAGAAGGAGAAGGAGAAGGTGAAGTCTGGAGGGTGAATCAGAAGAAGTAGAAGAAGGAGAAGGAGAAGGTGAAGTCTGGAGGGTGAATCAGAAGAAGCAGAAGAAGGAGAAGGAGAAGGTGAAGTCTGGAGGGTGAATCAGAAGAAGCAGAAGAAGGAGAAGGAGAAGGTGAAGTCTGGAGGGTGAATCAGAAGAAGTAGAAGAAGGAGAAGGAGAAGGTGAAGTCTGGAGGGTGAATCAGAAGAAGTAGAAGAAGGAGAAGGAGAAGGTGAAGTCTGGAGGGTGAATCAGAAGAAGCAGAAGAAGGAGAAGGAGAAGGTGAAGTCTGGAGGGTGAATCAGAAGAAGCAGAAGAAGGAGAAGGAGAAGATGAAGTCTGGAGGGTGAATCAGAAGAAGTAGAAGAAGGAGAAGGAGAAGGTGAAGTCTGGAGGGTGAATCAGAAGAAGCAGAAGAAGGAGAAGGAGAAGGTGAAGTCTGGAGGGTGAATCAGAAGAAGCAGAAGAAGGAGAAGGAGAAGGTGAAGTCTGGAGGGTGAATCAGAAGAAGCAGAATAAGGAGAAGGAGAAGGTGAAGTCTGGAGGGTGAATCAGAAGAAGCAGAAGAAGGAGCAGGAGAAGGTGAAGTCTGGAGGGTGAATCAGAAGAAGTAGAAGAAGGAGAATGAGAAGGTGAAGTCTGGAGGGTGAATCAGAAGAAGCAGAAGAAGGAGAAGGAGATGGTGAAGTCTGGAGGGTGAATCAGAAGAAGCAGAAGAAGGAGAAGGAGAAGATGAAGTCTGGAGGGTGAATCAGAAGAAGCAGAAGAAGGAGAAGGAGAAGATGAAGTCTGGAGGGTGAATTAGAAGAAGTAGAAGAAGGAGAAGGAGAAGATGAAGTCTGGAGGGTGAATCAGAAGAAGTAGAAGAAGGAGAAGGAGAAGGTGAAGTCTGGAGGGTGAATCAGAAGAAGCAGAAGAAGGAGAAGGAGAAGATGAAGTCTGGAGGGTGAATCAGAAGAAGTAGAAGAAGGAGAAGGAGAAGGTGAAGTCTGGAGGGTGAATCAGAAGAAGCAGAAGAAGGAGAAGGAGAAGGTGAAGTCTGGAGGGTGAATCAGAAGAAGCAGAAGAAGGAGAAGGAGAAGGTGAAGTCTGGAGGGTGAATCAGAAGAAGCAGAAGAAGGAGAAGGAGAAGGTGAATTCAGGAGGGTGAATCAGAAGAAGCCGAGGAAGGAGAAGGAGAAGATGAAGTCTGGAGGGTGAATCAGAAGAAGAAGAAGAAGGAGAAGGAGAAGGTGAGGTCTAGAGGGTGAATCAGAAGAAGCACAAGAAGGAGAATGAGAAGGTGAAGTCTGAAGGGTGAATCAGAAGAAGCAGAAGAAGGAGAAGGAGAAGATGAAGTCTGGAGGGTGAATCAGAAGAGGCAGAAGGAGGAGAAGGAGAAGGTGAAGTCTGGAGGGTGAATCAGAAGAAGCAGAAGAAGGAGAAGGAGAAGGTGAAGTCTGGAGGGTGAATCAGAAGAAGTAGAAGAAGGAGAAGGAGAAGGTGAAGTCTGGAGGGTGAATCAGAAGAAGTAGAAGAAGGAGAAGGAGAAGGTGAAGTCTGGAGGGTGAATCAGAAGAAGCAGAAGAAGGAGAAGGAGAAGGTGAAGTCTGGAGGGTGAATCAGAAGAAGCAGAAGAAGGAGAATGAGAAGATGAAGTCTGGAGGGTGAATCAGAAGAAGTACAAGAAGGAGAAGGAGAAGGTGAAGACTGGAGGGTGAATCAGAAGAAGCAGAAGAAGGAGAAGGAGAAGGTGAAGTCTGGAGGGTGAATCAGAAGAAGCAGAAGAAGGAGAAGGAGAAGGTGAAGTCTGGAGGGTGAATCAGAAGAAGCAGAATAAGGAGAAGGAGAAGGTGAAGTCTGGAGGGTGAATCAGAAGAAGCAGAAGAAGGAGAAGGAGAAGGTGAAGTCTGGATGGTGAATCAGAAGAAGTAGAAGAAGGAGAAGGAGAAGGTGAAGTCTGGAGGGTGAAGCAGAAGAAGTAGAAGAAGGAGAAGGAGAAGGTGAAGTCAGGAGGGTGAATCAGAAGAAGTAGAAGAAGGAGAAGGAGAAGGTGAAGTCAGGAGGGTGAATCAGAAGAAGCAGACGAAGGAGAAGGAGAAGGTGAAGTCTGGAGGGTGAATCAGAAGAATCAGAAGAAGGAGAAGGAGAAGGTGAAGTCTGGTAGGTGAATCAGAAGAAGCAGAAGAAAGAGAAGGAGAAGGTGAAGTCTGGAGGGTGAAGCAGAAGAAGCAGAAGAAGGAGAAGGAGAAGGTGAAGAATGAAGAGTGAATCAGAAGAAGTAGTAGAAGGAGAAGGAGAAGGTGAAGTCTGGAGGGTGAATCAGAAGAAGTAGAAGAAGGAGAATGAGAAGGTGAAGTCTGGAGGGTGAATGAGAAGAAGCAGAAGAAGGAAAAGGAGAAGGTGAAGTCTGGAGGGTGAATCAGAAGAAGCAGAAGAAGGAGAAGGAGAAGATGAAGTCTGGAGGGTGAATCAGAAGAAGTAGAAGAAGGAGAAGGAAAAGGTGAGGTCTGGAGGGTGAATCAGAAGAAGCAGAAGAAGGAGAAGGAGAAGGTGAAGTCTGAAGGGTGAATCAGAAGAAGCAGAAGAAGGAGAAGGAGAATGTGAAGTCTGGAGGGTGAATCAGAAGAAGCAGAAGAAGGAGAAGGAGAAGGTGAAGTCTGGAGGGTGAATCAGAAGAAGCAGAAGAAGGAGAAGGAGAAGGTGAAGTCTGGAGGGTGAATCAGAAGAAGTAGAAGAAGGAGAAGGAGAAGGTGAAGTCTGGAGGTTGAATCAGAAGAAGTAGAAGAAGGAGAAGGAGAAGGTGAAGTCTGGAGGGTGAATCAGAAGAAGCAGAAGAAGGAGAAGGAGAAGTTGAAGTCTGGAGGGTGAATCAGAAGAAGCAGAAGAAGGAGAAGGAGAAGATGAAGTCTGGAGGGTGAATCAGAAGAAGTAGAAGAAGGAGAAGGAGAAGGTGGAGTCTGGAGGGTGAATCAGAAGAAGCAGAAGAAGGAGAAGGAGAAGGTGAAGTCTGGAGGGTGAATCAGAAGAAGCAGAAGAAGGAGAAGGAGAGGGTGAAGTCTGGAGGGTGAATCAGAAGAAGCAGAAGAAGGTGCAGGAGAAGGTGAAGTCTGGAGGGTGAATCAGAAGAAGTAGAAGAAGGAGAAGGAGAAGGTGAAGTCCGGAGGGTGAAGCAGAAGACGTAGAAGAAGGAGAAGGAGAAGGTGAAGTCTGGAGGGTGAATCAGAAGAATCAGAAGAAGGAGAAGGAGAAGGTGAAGTCTGGAGGGTGAATCAGAAGAAGCAGAAGAAAGAGAAGGAGAAGGTGAAATCTAGAGGGTAAAGCAGAAGAAGCAGAAGAAGGAGAAGGAGAAGGTGAAGACTGGAGGGTGAATCAGAAGAAGTAGAAGAAGGAGAAGGAGAAGGTGAAGTCTGGAGGGTGAATCAGAAGAAGTAGAAGAAGGAGAATGAGAAGGTGAAGTCTGGAGGGTGAATCAGAAGAAGCAGAAGAAGCAGAAGGAGATGGTGAAGTCTGGAGGGTGAATCAGAAGAAGCAGAAGAAGGAGAAGGAGAAGATGAAGTCTGGAGGGTGAATCAGAAGAAGTAGAAGAAGGAGAAGGAGAAGGTGAGGTCTGGAGGGTGAATCAAAAGAAGCAGAAGAAGGAGAAGGAGAAGGTGAAGTCTGGAGGGTGAATCAGAAGAAGCAGAAGAAGGAGAAGGAGAAGGTGAAGTCTGGAGGGTGAATCAGAAGAAGCAGAAGAAGGAGAAGAAGAAGGTGAATTCAGGAGGGTGAATCAGAAGAAGCAGAAGAAGGAGAAGGAGAAGGTGAAGTCCGGAGGGTGAAGCAGAAGACGTAGAAGAAGGAGAAGGAGAAGGTGAAGTCAGGAGGGTGAATCAGAAGAAGTTGAAGAGGGAGAAGGAGAAGGTGAAGTCAGGAGGGTGAATCAGAAGAAGCAGAAGAAGGAGAAGGAGAAGGTGAAGTCTGGAGGGTGAATCAGAAGAATCAAAAGAAGGAGAAGGAGAAGGTGAAGTCTGGAGGGTGAATCAGAAGAAGCAGAAGAAAGAGAAGGAGAAGGTGAAGTCTAGAGGGTAAAGCAGAAGAAGTAGAAGAAGGAGAAGGAGAAGGTGAAGACTGGGGGGTGAATCAGAAGAAGTAGAAGAAGGAGAAGGAGAAGGTGAAGTCTGGAGGGTGAATCAGAAGAAGTAGAAGAAGGAGAATGAGAAGGTGAAGTCTGGAGGGTGAATCAGAAGAAGCAGAAGAAGGAGAAGGAGATGGTGAAGTCTGGAGGGTGAATCAGAAGAAGCAGAAGAAGGAGAAGGAGAAGATGAAGTCTGGAGGGTGAATCAGAAGAAGTAGAAGAAGGAGAAGGAGAAGGTGAGGTCTGGAGGGTGAATCAAAAGAAGCAGAATAAGGAGAAGGAGAAGGTGAAGTCTGGAGGGTGAATCAGAAGAAGCAGAAGAAGGAGAAGGAGAAGGTGAAGTCTGGAGGGTGAATCAGAAGAAGCAGAAGAAGGAGAAGGAGATGGTGAAGTAAGGAGGGTGACTCAGAAGAAGCAAAAGAAGGAGAAGGAGAAGGTGAAGTCAGGGGGGTGAAGCAGAAGAAGTAAAAGAAGGAGAAGGAGAAGGTGAAGTCAGGAGGGTGAAGCAGAAGAAGCAGAAGAAGGAGAAGGAGAAGGTGAAGTCTGGAGGGCGCGGCAGATGAAGCAGAAGAAGGAGAAGGAGAAGGTGAAGTCTGGAGGGTGAAGCAGAAGAAGCAGAAGAAGGAGAAGGAGAGGTGAAGTCTGGAGGGTGAATCAGAAGAAGTAGAAGAAGGAGAAGGAGAAGGTGAAGTCAGGAGGGTGAAGCAGAAGAAGCAGAAGAAGGAGAAGGAGAAGGTGAAGTCTGGATGGTGAAGCAGAAGAAGCAGAAGAAGGAGAAGGAGAAGGTGAAGTCTGGAGGGTGAAGCAGAAGAAGCAGAAGAAGGAGAAGGAGATGGTGAAGTCTGGAGGGTGAAGCAGAAGAAGCAGAAGAAGGAGAAGGATAAGGTGAAGTCTGGAAGGTGAATCAGAAGAAGTAGCAGAAGGAGAAGGAGAAGGTGAAGTCAGGAGGGTGAAGCAGAAGAAGCAGAAGAAGGAGAAGGAGAAGGTGAAGTCTGGAGGGTGAAGCAGAAGAAGCAGAAGAAGGAGAAGGAGAAGGTGAAGTCTGGAGGGTGAAGCAAAAGAAGCAGAAGGAGAAGGAGAAGTTGAAGTCTGGAGGGTGAATCAGAAGAAGTAGAGAAGGAGAAGGAGAAGGTGAAGTCTGGAGGGTGAAGCAGAAGAAGTAGAAGAAGGAGAAGGAGAAGGTGAAGTCTGGAGGGTGAATCAGAAGAAGCAGAAGAAGGAGCAGGAGAAGGTGAAGTCTGGAGGGTGAATCAGAAGAAGTAGAAGAAGGAGAATGAGAAGGTGAAGTCTGGAGGGTGAATCAGAAGAAGCAGAAGAAGGAGAAGGAGATGGTGAAGTCTGGAGGGTGAATCAGAAGAAGCAGAAGAAGGAGAAGGAGAAGATGAAGTCTGGAGGGTGAATCAGAAGAAGCAGAAGAAGGAGAAGGAGAAGATGAAGTCTGGAGGGTGAATTAGAAGAAGTAGAAGAAGGAGAAGGAGAAGATGAAGTCTGGAGGGTGAATCAGAAGAAGTAGAAGAAGGAGAAGGAGAAGGTGAAGTCTGGAGGGTGAATCAGAAGAAGCAGAAGAAGGAGAAGGAGAAGATGAAGTCTGGAGGGTGAATCAGAAGAAGTGGAAGAAGGAGAAGGAGAAGGTGAAGTCTGGAGGGTGAATCAGAAGAAGCAGAAGAAGGAGAAGGAGAAGGTGAAGTCTGGAGGGTGAATCAGAAGAAGCAGAAGAAGGAGAAGGAGAAGGTGAAGTCTGGAGGGTGAATCAGAAGAAGCAGAAGAAGGAGAAGGAGAAGGTGAATTCAGGAGGGTGAATCAGAAGAAGCAGAAGAAGGAGGAGGAGAAGATGAAGTCTGGAGGGTGAATCAGAAGAAGAAGAAGAAGGAGAAGGAGAAGGTGAGGTCTAGAGGGTGAATCAGAAGAAGCACAAGAAGGAGAAGGAGAAGGTGAAGTCTGAAGGGTGAATCAGAAGAAGCAGAAGAAGGAGAAGGAGAAGATGAAGTCTGGAGGGTGAATCAGAAGAAGCAGAAGGAGGAGAAGGAGAAGGTGAAGTCTGGAGGGTGAATCAGAAGAAGCAGAAGAAGGAGAAGGAGAAGGTGAAGTCTGGAGGGTGAATCAGAAGAAGTAGAAGAAGGAGAAGGAGAAGGTGAAGTCTGGAGGGTGAATCAGAAGAAGTAGAAGAAGGAGAAGGAGAAGGTGAAGTCTGGAGGGTGAATCAGAAGAAGCAGAAGAAGGAGAAGGAGAAGGTGAAGTCTGGAGGGTGAATCAGAAGAAGCAGAAGAAGGAGAAGGAGAAGGTGAAGTCTGGAGGGTGAATCAGAAGAAGTAGAAGAAGGAGAAGGAGAAGGTGAAGTCTGGAGGGTGAATCAGAAGAAGTAGAAGAAGGAGAAGGAGAAGGTGAAGTCTGGAGGGTGAATCAGAAGAAGCAGAAGAAGGAGAAGGAGAAGGTGAAGTCTGGAGGGTGAATCAGAAGAAGCAGAAGAAGGAGAAGGAGAAGATGAAGTCTGGAGGGTGAATCAGAAGAAGTAGAAGTAGGAGAAGGAGAAGGTGAAGTCTGGAGGGTGAATCAGAAGAAGCAGAAGAAGGAGAAGGAGAAGGTGAAGTCTGGAGGGTGAATCAGAAGAAGCAGAAGAAGGAGAAGGAGAAGGTGAAGTCTGGAGGGTGAATCAGAAGAAGCAGAATAAGGAGAAGGAGAAGGTGAAGTCTGGAGGGTGAATCAGAAGAAGCAGAAGAAGGAGCAGGAGAAGGTGAAGTCTGGAGGGTGAATCAGAAGAAGTAGAAGAAGGAGAATGAGAAGGTGAAGTCTGGAGGGTGAATCAGAAGAAGCAGAAGAAGGAGAAGGAGATGGTGAAGTCTGGAGGGTGAATCAGAAGAAGCAGAAGAAGGAGAAGGAGAAGATGAAGTCTGGAGGGTGAATCAGAAGAAGCAGAAGAAGGAGAAGGAGAAGATGAAGTCTGGAGGGTGAATTAGAAGAAGTAGAAGAAGGAGAAGGAGAAGATGAAGTCTGGAGGGTGAATCAGAAGAAGTAGAAGAAGGAGAAGGAGAAGGTGAAGTCTGGAGGGTGAATCAGAAGAAGCAGAAGAAGGAGAAGGAGAAGATGAAGTCTGGAGGGTGAATCAGAAGAAGTAGAAGAAGGAGAAGGAGAAGGTGAAGTCTGGAGGGTGAATCAGAAGAAGCAGAAGAAGGAGAAGGAGAAGGTGAAGTCTGGAGGGTGAATCAGAAGAAGCAGAAGAAGGAGAAGGAGAAGGTGAAGTCTGGAGGGTGAATCAGAAGAAGCAGAAGAAGGAGAAGGAGAAGGTGAATTCAGGAGGGTGAATCAGAAGAAGCCGAAGAAGGAGAAGGAGAAGATGAAGTCTGGAGGGTGAATCAGAAGAAGAAGAAGAAGGAGAAGGAGAAGGTGAGGTCTAGAGGGTGAATCAGAAGAAGCACAAGAAGGAGAATGAGAAGGTGAAGTCTGAAGGGTGAATCAGAAGAAGCAGAAGAAGGAGAAGGAGAAGATGAAGTCTGGAGGGTGAATCAGAAGAGGCAGAAGGAGGAGAAGGAGAAGGTGAAGTCTGGAGGGTGAATCAGAAGAAGCAGAAGAAGGAGAAGGAGAAGGTGAAGTCTGGAGGGTGAATCAGAAGAAGTAGAAGAAGGAGAAGGAGAAGGTGAAGTCTGGAGGGTGAATCAGAAGAAGTAGAAGAAGGAGAAGGAGAAGGTGAAGTCTGGAGGGTGAATCAGAAGAAGCAGAAGAAGGAGAAGGAGAAGGTGAAGTCTGGAGGGTGAATCAGAAGAAGCAGAAGAAGGAGAATGAGAAGATGAAGTCTGGAGGGTGAATCAGAAGAAGTACAAGAAGGAGAAGGAGAAGGTGAAGACTGGAGGGTGAATCAGAAGAAGCAGAAGAAGGAGAAGGAGAAGGTGAAGTCTGGAGGGTGAATCAGAAGAAGCAGAAGAAGGAGAAGGAGAAGGTGAAGTCTGGAGGGTGAATCAGAAGAAGCAGAATAAGGAGAAGGAGAAGGTGAAGTCTGGAGGGTGAATCAGAAGAAGCAGAAGAAGGAGAAGGAGAAGGTGAAGTCTGGATGGTGAATCAGAAGAAGTAGAAGAAGGAGAAGGAGAAGGTGAAGTCTGGAGGGTGAAGCAGAAGAAGTAGAAGAAGGAGAAGGAGAAGGTGAAGTCAGGAGGGTGAATCAGAAGAAGTAGAAGAAGGAGAAGGAGAAGGTGAAGTCAGGAGGGTGAATCAGAAGAAGCAGACGAAGGAGAAGGAGAAGGTGAAGTCTGGAGGGTGAATCAGAAGAATCAGAAGAAGGAGAAGGAGAAGGTGAAGTCTGGTAGGTGAATCAGAAGAAGCAGAAGAAAGAGAAGGAGAAGGTGAAGTCTGGAGGGTGAAGCAGAAGAAGCAGAAGAAGGAGAAGGAGAAGGTGAAGAATGAAGAGTGAATCAGAAGAAGTAGTAGAAGGAGAAGTAGAAGGTGAAGTCTGGAGGGTGAATCAGAAGAAGTAGAAGAAGGAGAATGAGAAGGTGAAGTCTGGAGGGTGAATGAGAAGAAGCAGAAGAAGGAAAAGGAGAAGGTGAAGTCTGGAGGGTGAATCAGAAGAAGCAGAAGATGGAGAAGGAGAAGATGAAGTCTGGAGGGTGAATCAGAAGAAGTAGAAGAAGGAGAAGGAAAAGGTGAGGTCTGGAGGGTGAATCAGAAGAAGCAGAAGAAGGAGAAGGAGAAGGTGAAGTCTGAAGGGTGAATCAGAAGAAGCAGAAGAAGGAGAAGGAGAATGTGAAGTCTGGAGGGTGAATCAGAAGAAGCAGAAGAAGGAGAAGGAGAAGGTGAAGTCTGGAGGGTGAATCAGAAGAAGCAGAAGAAGGAGAAGGAGAAGGTGAAGTCTGGAGGGTGAATCAGAAGAAGTAGAAGAAGGAGAAGGAGAAGGTGAAGTCTGGAGGGTGAATCAGAAGAAGTAGAAGAAAGAGAAGGAGAAGGTGAAGTCTGGAGGGTGAATCAGAAGAAGCAGAAGAAGGAGAAGGAGAAGTTGAAGTCTGGAGGGTGAATCAGAAGAAGCAGAAGAAGGAGAAGGAGAAGATGAAGTCTGGAGGGTGAATCAGAAGAAGTAGAAGAAGGAGAAGGAGAAGGTGGAGTCTGGAGGGTGAATCAGAAGAAGCAGAAGAAGGAGAAGGAGAAGGTGAAGTCTGGAGGGTGAATCAGAAGAAGCAGAAGAAGGAGAAGGAGAGGGTGAAGTCTGGAGGGTGAATCAGAAGAAGCAGAAGAAGGAGAAGGAGAAGGTGAAGTCTGGAGGGTGAATCAGAAGAAGCAGAAGAAGGAGAAGGAGAAGGTGAAGTCTGGAGGGTGAATCAGAAGAAGCAGAAGAAGGAGAAGGAGAAGGTGAATTCAGGAGGGTGAATCAGAAGAAGCAGAAGAAGGAGGAGGAGAAGATGAAGTCTGGAGGGTGAATCAGAAGAAGAAGAAGAAGGAGAAGGAGAAGGTGAGGTCTAGAGGGTGAATCAGAAGAAGCACAAGAAGGAGAAGGAGAAGGTGAAGTCTGAAGGGTGAATCAGAAGAAGCAGAAGAAGGAGAAGGAGAAGATGAAGTCTGGAGGGTGAATCAGAAGAAGCAGAAGGAGGAGAAGGAGAAGGTGAAGTCTGGAGGGTGAATCAGAAGAAGCAGAAGAAGGAGAAGGAGAAGGTGAAGTCTGGAGGGTGAATCAGAAGAAGTAGAAGAAGGAGAAGGAGAAGGTGAAGTCTGGAGGGTGAATCAGAAGAAGTAGAAGAAGGAGAAGGAGAAGGTGAAGTCTGGAGGGTGAATCAGAAGAAGCAGAAGAAGGAGAAGGAGAAGGTGAAGTCTGGAGGGTGAATCAGAAGAAGCAGAAGAAGGAGAAGGAGAAGGTGAAGTCTGGAGGGTGAATCAGAAGAAGTAGAAGAAGGAGAAGGAGAAGGTGAAGTCTGGAGGGTGAATCAGAAGAAGTAGAAGAAGGAGAAGGAGAAGGTGAAGTCTGGAGGGTGAATCAGAAGAAGCAGAAGAAGGAGAAGGAGAAGGTGAAGTCTGGAGGGTGAATCAGAAGAAGCAGAAGAAGGAGAAGGAGAAGATGAAGTCTGGAGGGTGAATCAGAAGAAGTAGAAGAAGGAGAAGGAGAAGGTGAAGTCTGGAGGGTGAATCAGAAGAAGCAGAAGAAGGAGAAGGAGAAGGTGAAGTCTGGAGGGTGAATCAGAAGAAGCAGAAGAAGGAGAAGGAGAAGGTGAAGTCTGGAGGGTGAATCAGAAGAAGCAGAATAAGGAGAAGGAGAAGGTGAAGTCTGGAGGGTGAATCAGAAGAAGCAGAAGAAGGAGCAGGAGAAGGTGAAGTCTGGAGGGTGAATCAGAAGAAGTAGAAGAAGGAGAATGAGAAGGTGAAGTCTGGAGGGTGAATCAGAAGAAGCAGAAGAAGGAGAAGGAGATGGTGAAGTCTGGAGGGTGAATCAGAAGAAGCAGAAGAAGGAGAAGGAGAAGATGAAGTCTGGAGGGTGAATCAGAAGAAGCAGAAGAAGGAGAAGGAGAAGATGAAGTCTGGAGGGTGAATTAGAAGAAGTAGAAGAAGGAGAAGGAGAAGATGAAGTCTGGAGGGTGAATCAGAAGAAGTAGAAGAAGGAGAAGGAGAAGGTGAAGTCTGGAGGGTGAATCAGAAGAAGCAGAAGAAGGAGAAGGAGAAGATGAAGTCTGGAGGGTGAATCAGAAGAAGTAGAAGAAGGAGAAGGAGAAGGTGAAGTCTGGAGGGTGAATCAGAAGAAGCAGAAGAAGGAGAAGGAGAAGGTGAAGTCTGGAGGGTGAATCAGAAGAAGCAGAAGAAGGAGAAGGAGAAGGTGAAGTCTGGAGGGTGAATCAGAAGAAGCAGAAGAAGGAGAAGGAGAAGGTGAATTCAGGAGGGTGAATCAGAAGAAGCCGAGGAAGGAGAAGGAGAAGATGAAGTCTGGAGGGTGAATCAGAAGAAGAAGAAGAAGGAGAAGGAGAAGGTGAGGTCTAGAGGGTGAATCAGAAGAAGCACAAGAAGGAGAATGAGAAGGTGAAGTCTGAAGGGTGAATCAGAAGAAGCAGAAGAAGGAGAAGGAGAAGATGAAGTCTGGAGGGTGAATCAGAAGAGGCAGAAGGAGGAGAAGGAGAAGGTGAAGTCTGGAGGGTGAATCAGAAGAAGCAGAAGAAGGAGAAGGAGAAGGTGAAGTCTGGAGGGTGAATCAGAAGAAGTAGAAGAAGGAGAAGGAGAAGGTGAAGTCTGGAGGGTGAATCAGAAGAAGTAGAAGAAGGAGAAGGAGAAGGTGAAGTCTGGAGGGTGAATCAGAAGAAGCAGAAGAAGGAGAAGGAGAAGGTGAAGTCTGGAGGGTGAATCAGAAGAAGCAGAAGAAGGAGAATGAGAAGATGAAGTCTGGAGGGTGAATCAGAAGAAGTACAAGAAGGAGAAGGAGAAGGTGAAGACTGGAGGGTGAATCAGAAGAAGCAGAAGAAGGAGAAGGAGAAGGTGAAGTCTGGAGGGTGAATCAGAAGAAGCAGAAGAAGGAGAAGGAGAAGGTGAAGTCTGGAGGGTGAATCAGAAGAAGCAGAATAAGGAGAAGGAGAAGGTGAAGTCTGGAGGGTGAATCAGAAGAAGCAGAAGAAGGAGAAGGAGAAGGTGAAGTCTGGATGGTGAATCAGAAGAAGTAGAAGAAGGAGAAGGAGAAGGTGAAGTCTGGAGGGTGAAGCAGAAGAAGTAGAAGAAGGAGAAGGAGAAGGTGAAGTCAGGAGGGTGAATCAGAAGAAGTAGAAGAAGGAGAAGGAGAAGGTGAAGTCAGGAGGGTGAATCAGAAGAAGCAGACGAAGGAGAAGGAGAAGGTGAAGTCTGGAGGGTGAATCAGAAGAATCAGAAGAAGGAGAAGGAGAAGGTGAAGTCTGGTAGGTGAATCAGAAGAAGCAGAAGAAAGAGAAGGAGAAGGTGAAGTCTGGAGGGTGAAGCAGAAGAAGCAGAAGAAGGAGAAGGAGAAGGTGAAGAATGAAGAGTGAATCAGAAGAAGTAGTAGAAGGAGAAGGAGAAGGTGAAGTCTGGAGGGTGAATCAGAAGAAGTAGAAGAAGGAGAATGAGAAGGTGAAGTCTGGAGGGTGAATGAGAAGAAGCAGAAGAAGGAAAAGGAGAAGGTGAAGTCTGGAGGGTGAATCAGAAGAAGCAGAAGAAGGAGAAGGAGAAGATGAAGTCTGGAGGGTGAATCAGAAGAAGTAGAAGAAGGAGAAGGAAAAGGTGAGGTCTGGAGGGTGAATCAGAAGAAGCAGAAGAAGGAGAAGGAGAAGGTGAAGTCTGAAGGGTGAATAAGAAGAAGCAGAAGAAGGAGAAGGAGAATGTGAAGTCTGGAGGGTGAATCAGAAGAAGCAGAAGAAGGAGAAGGAGAAGGTGAAGTCTGGAGGGTGAATCAGAAGAAGCAGAAGAAGGAGAAGGAGAAGGTGAAGTCTGGAGGGTGAATCAGAAGAAGTAGAAGAAGGAGAAGGAGAAGGTGAAGTCTGGAGGGTGAATCAGAAGAAGTAGAAGAAGGAGAAGGAGAAGGTGAAGTCTGGAGGGTGAATCAGAAGAAGCAGAAGAAGGAGAAGGAGAAGTTGAAGTCTGGAGGGTGAATCAGAAGAAGCAGAAGAAGGAGAAGGAGAAGATGAAGTCTGGAGGGTGAATCAGAAGAAGTAGAAGAAGGAGAAGGAGAAGGTGGAGTCTGGAGGGTGAATCAGAAGAAGCAGAAGAAGGAGAAGGAGAAGGTGAAGTCTGGAGGGTGAATCAGAAGAAGCAGAAGAAGGAGAAGGAGAGGGTGAAGTCTGGAGGGTGAATCAGAAGAAGCAGAAGAAGGTGCAGGAGAAGGTGAAGTCTGGAGGGTGAATCAGAAGAAGTAGAAGAAGGAGAAGGAGAAGGTGAAGTCCGGAGGGTGAAGCAGAAGACGTAGAAGAAGGAGAAGGAGAAGGTGAAGTCTGGAGGGTGAATCAGAAGAATCAGAAGAAGGAGAAGGAGAAGGTGAAGTCTGGAGGGTGAATCAGAAGAAGCAGAAGAAAGAGAAGGAGAAGGTGAAGTCTAGAGGGTAAAGCAGAAGAAGCAGAAGAAGGAGAAGGAGAAGGTGAAGACTGGAGGGTGAATCAGAAGAAGTAGAAGAAGGAGAAGGAGAAGGTGAAGTCTGGAGGGTGAATCAGAAGAAGTAGAAGAAGGAGAATGAGAAGGTGAAGTCTGGAGGGTGAATCAGAAGAAGCAGAAGAAGCAGAAGGAGATGGTGAAGTCTGGAGGGTGAATCAGAAGAAGCAGAAGAAGGAGAAGGAGAAGATGAAGTCTGGAGGGTGAATCAGAAGAAGTAGAAGAAGGAGAAGGAGAAGGTGAGGTCTGGAGGGTGAATCAAAAGAAGCAGAAGAAGGAGAAGGAGAAGGTGAAGTCTGGAGGGTGAATCAGAAGAAGCAGAAGAAGGAGAAGGAGAAGGTGAAGTCTGGAGGGTGAATCAGAAGAAGCAGAAGAAGGAGAAGAAGAAGGTGAATTCAGGAGGGTGAATCAGAAGAAGCAGAAGAAGGAGAAGGAGAAGGTGAAGTCCGGAGGGTGAAGCAGAAGACGTAGAAGAAGGAGAAGGAGAAGGTGAAGTCAGGAGGGTGAATCAGAAGAAGTTGAAGAGGGAGAAGGAGAAGGTGAAGTCAGGAGGGTGAATCAGAAGAAGCAGAAGAAGGAGAAGGAGAAGGTGAAGTCTGGAGGGTGAATCAGAAGAATCAAAAGAAGGAGAAGGAGAAGGTGAAGTCTGGAGGGTGAATCAGAAGAAGCAGAAGAAAGAGAAGGAGAAGGTGAAGTCTAGAGGGTAAAGCAGAAGAAGTAGAAGAAGGAGAAGGAGAAGGTGAAGACTGGGGGGTGAATCAGAAGAAGTAGAAGAAGGAGAAGGAGAAGGTGAAGTCTGGAGGGTGAATCAGAAGAAGTAGAAGAAGGAGAATGAGAAGGTGAAGTCTGGAGGGTGAATCAGAAGAAGCAGAAGAAGGAGAAGGAGATGGTGAAGTCTGGAGGGTGAATCAGAAGAAGCAGAAGAAGGAGAAGGAGAAGATGAAGTCTGGAGGGTGAATCAGAAGAAGTAGAAGAAGGAGAAGGAGAAGGTGAGGTCTGGAGGGTGAATCAAAAGAAGCAGAATAAGGAGAAGGAGAAGGTGAAGTCTGGAGGGTGAATCAGAAGAAGCAGAAGAAGGAGAAGGAGAAGGTGAAGTCTGGAGGGTGAATCAGAAGAAGCAGAAGAAGGAGAAGGAGATGGTGAAGTAAGGAGGGTGACTCAGAAGAAGCAAAAGAAGGAGAAGGAGAAGGTGAAGTCAGGGGGGTGAAGCAGAAGAAGTAAAAGAAGGAGAAGGAGAAGGTGAAGTCAGGAGGGTGAAGCAGAAGAAGCAGAAGAAGGAGAAGGAGAAGGTGAAGTCTGGAGGGCGCGGCAGATGAAGCAGAAGAAGGAGAAGGAGAAGGTGAAGTCTGGAGGGTGAAGCAGAAGAAGCAGAAGAAGGAGAAGGAGAGGTGAAGTCTGGAGGGTGAATCAGAAGAAGTAGAAGAAGGAGAAGGAGAAGGTGAAGTCAGGAGGGTGAAGCAGAAGAAGCAGAAGAAGGAGAAGGAGAAGGTGAAGTCTGGATGGTGAAGCAGAAGAAGCAGAAGAAGGAGAAGGAGAAGGTGAAGTCTGGAGGGTGAAGCAGAAGAAGCAGAAGAAGGAGAAGGAGATGGTGAAGTCTGGAGGGTGAAGCAGAAGAAGCAGAAGAAGGAGAAGGATAAGGTGAAGTCTGGAAGGTGAATCAGAAGAAGTAGCAGAAGGAGAAGGAGAAGGTGAAGTCAGGAGGGTGAAGCAGAAGAAGCAGAAGAAGGAGAAGGAGAAGGTGAAGTCTGGAGGGTGAAGCAGAAGAAGCAGAAGAAGGAGAAGGAGAAGGTGAAGTCTGGAGGGTGAAGCAAAAGAAGCAGAAGGAGAAGGAGAAGTTGAAGTCTGGAGGGTGAATCAGAAGAAGTAGAGAAGGAGAAGGAGAAGGTGAAGTCTGGAGGGTGAAGCAGAAGAAGTAGAAGAAGGAGAAGGAGAAGGTGAAGTCTGGAGGGTGAATCAGAAGAAGCAGTAGAAGGAGCAGGAGAAGGTGAAGTCTGGAGGGTGAATCAGAAGAAGTAGAAGAAGGAGAATGAGAAGGTGAAGTCTGGAGGGTGAATCAGAAGAAGCAGAAGAAGGAGAAGGAGATGGTGAAGTCTGGAGGGTGAATCAGAAGAAGCAGAAGAAGGAGAAGGAGAAGATGAAGTCTGGAGGGTGAATCAGAAGAAGCAGAAGAAGGAGAAGGAGAAGATGAAGTCTGGAGGGTGAATTAGAAGAAGTAGAAGAAGGAGAAGGAGAAGATGAAGTCTGGAGGGTGAATCAGAAGAAGTAGAAGAAGGAGAAGGAGAAGGTGAAGTCTGGAGGGTGAATCAGAAGAAGCAGAAGAAGGAGAAGGAGAAGATGAAGTCTGGAGGGTGAATCAGAAGAAGTGGAAGAAGGAGAAGGAGAAGGTGAAGTCTGGAGGGTGAATCAGAAGAAGCAGAAGAAGGAGAAGGAGAAGGTGAAGTCTGGAGGGTGAATCAGAAGAAGCAGAAGAAGGAGAAGGAGAAGGTGAAGTCTGGAGGGTGAATCAGAAGAAGCAGAAGAAGGAGAAGGAGAAGGTGAATTCAGGAGGGTGAATCAGAAGAAGCAGAAGAAGGAGGAGGAGAAGATGAAGTCTGGAGGGTGAATCAGAAGAAGAAGAAGAAGGAGAAGGAGAAGGTGAGGTCTAGAGGGTGAATCAGAAGAAGCACAAGAAGGAGAAGGAGAAGGTGAAGTCTGAAGGGTGAATCAGAAGAAGCAGAAGAAGGAGAAGGAGAAGATGAAGTCTGGAGGGTGAATCAGAAGAAGCAGAAGGAGGAGAAGGAGAAGGTGAAGTCTGGAGGGTGAATCAGAAGAAGCAGAAGAAGGAGAAGGAGAAGGTGAAGTCTGGAGGGTGAATCAGAAGAAGTAGAAGAAGGAGAAGGAGAAGGTGAAGTCTGGAGGGTGAATCAGAAGAAGTAGAAGAAGGAGAAGGAGAAGGTGAAGTCTGGAGGGTGAATCAGAAGAAGCAGAAGAAGGAGAAGGAGAAGGTGAAGTCTGGAGGGTGAATCAGAAGAAGCAGAAGAAGGAGAAGGAGAAGGTGAAGTCTGGAGGGTGAATCAGAAGAAGTAGAAGAAGGAGAAGGAGAAGGTGAAGTCTGGAGGGTGAATCAGAAGAAGTAGAAGAAGGAGAAGGAGAAGGTGAAGTCTGGAGGGTGAATCAGAAGAAGCAGAAGAAGGAGAAGGAGAAGGTGAAGTCTGGAGGGTGAATCAGAAGAAGCAGAAGAAGGAGAAGGAGAAGATGAAGTCTGGAGGGTGAATCAGAAGAAGTAGAAGTAGGAGAAGGAGAAGGTGAAGTCTGGAGGGTGAATCAGAAGAAGCAGAAGAAGGAGAAGGAGAAGGTGAAGTCTGGAGGGTGAATCAGAAGAAGCAGAAGAAGGAGAAGGAGAAGGTGAAGTCTGGAGGGTGAATCAGAAGAAGCAGAATAAGGAGAAGGAGAAGGTGAAGTCTGGAGGGTGAATCAGAAGAAGCAGAAGAAGGAGCAGGAGAAGGTGAAGTCTGGATGGTGAATCAGAAGAAGTAGAAGAAGGAGAATGAGAAGGTGAAGTCTGGAGGGTGAATCAGAAGAAGCAGAAGAAGGAGAAGGAGATGGTGAAGTCTGGAGGGTGAATCAGAAGAAGCAGAAGAAGGAGAAGGAGAAGATGAAGTCTGGAGGGTGAATCAGAAGAAGCAGAAGAAGGAGAAGGAGAAGATGAAGTCTGGAGGGTGAATTAGAAGAAGTTGAAGAAGGAGAAGGAGAAGATGAAGTCTGGAGGGTGAATCAGAAGAAGTAGAAGAAGGAGAAGGAGAAGGTGAAGTCTGGAGGGTGAATCAGAAGAAGCAGAAGAAGGAGAAGGAGAAGATGAAGTCTGGAGGGTGAATCAGAAGAAGTAGAAGAAGGAGAAGGAGAAGGTGAAGTCTGGAGGGTGAATCAGAAGAAGCAGAAGAAGGAGAAGGAGAAGGTGAAGTCTGGAGGGTGAATCAGAAGAAGCAGAAGAAGGAGAAGGAGAAGGTGAAGTCTGGAGGGTGAATCAGAAGAAGCAGAAGAAGGAGAAGGAGAAGGTGAATTCAGGAGGGTGAATCAGAAGAAGCCGAAGAAGGAGAAGGAGAAGATGAAGTCTGGAGGGTGAATCAGAAGAAGAAGAAGAAGGAGAAGGAGAAGGTGAGGTCTAGAGGGTGAATCAGAAGAAGCACAAGAAGGAGAATGAGAAGGTGAAGTCTGAAGGGTGAATCAGAAGAAGCAGAAGAAGGAGAAGGAGAAGATGAAGTCTGGAGGGTGAATCAGAAGAGGCAGAAGGAGG